>NC_073355.2:45118333-45432500 GCF_027580225.2 Misgurnus anguillicaudatus
CATTCTTACCTTAAAATGTAACGGTTGCTTTTCTGTAATGATAATAGTAATCCTCTATGACGTATGCGGTCGACAAATACAACTTCCGGAAGACGCACAAGAGATCCTGGACATGACGCGTCCGGGAGGAATGGCACGTATGGTCACCCTATACAATTTAAACAGCTGTTTATTCGCACTGTTTATTCATTTCACACATCTAAGATACATTTTCATAAACTTAAGGTGTACACTACATTATCCAGACTCACGGCATCCCAGACATGGATCATGGAAATTCAGCTTTTTAGTCACTGAAAGTCAGTGAAAAGTCAAGTAATTTGACTTTGAATGGGAACCCTGTATAATATGGGTTATATTACTAATGGTAGCGCATACCACTATTACAAATCCTTTTTTTCCTCAAGTCACATTTTGTTGCAGTCAGCAGGTGTGTGTTTGGTCATGTATCACTGGTATTGCTATGAATAGGGGAGAACATAGCGGTCAATATGGCCGCTCTTGTCCCGCCTTCCAATAAAAAGAGCCAATCGGCAACCATTAAAGAATGACATCCTCTGGGAGGGAGGGACTTTGCGCATGCGCAGTATCTGCCAGGTATTGCAAACATGGCTGCTGGCACTGTGACCCGATCTTTAAAAAGACTTTGATGTGATCTCACAATCTGGCCGAATCCTCCGTTCACAGGATTACAATGTCAAAATGCCTGAATCTGTCTTTATATCATTCCATAGATTTATAATCGATTAAGGTTTGAAAATGGCGTAGTGTATCCCTAGGGAAAAATACGGTTTGTTTTGCATGGGACTAAACTTGTGATTGTGCTATAATCAGATCCAAATCACAAAAACGTACCGATGAGAAAGAGAGGAAGAGGAGGAGCCCCAGTCCCAAACCAACCAAACTTCATCTGGGAAGACTCACCAGGAATGTAACCAAGGTAAGGATTAATACTGTCAGTCAACGTTTGCTTGACTTAATTGAAATATTTGGTAAATGACTAGCGTTTTCATTAGGTTATCTTTTGTACTACTATAAAATGGCTTTGTTGATCAGTTTTGCATGTGATTTCTTGTAGGACCACATTCAAGAGATCTTCTCAACTTATGGGAAGATCAAGATGGTTGAAATGCCCCCAGACCGCTTGCATCCTAATTTATCAAAGGGCTATGCTTATGTAGAATACGAGTCTCCAGAAGATGCCCAGAAGGCCCTAAAACACATGGATGGAGGTACGTGTGAGGGATGAAAGCAACCATATTGTAACAGCTGAATGCAGATAAAAAATTTCTTATACCATTACCCTGTCCTCAGGTCAGATTGATGGTCAGGAAATCACAGCCAGCGCTGTTCTGCCACAAAGGATACGACCTGTCCCGCGACGAATGACACCTCCACGCAGAATGCCCCCTCCACCTCCTATGTGGCGCCGTACGCCACCTCGCATGAGGAGAAGGTTTGGATCTTAATGCAGTTTTTTTCATCCCACTCACATGTGTGTATTGTACATGTTTGTTGTGTGTATCATGTGTGAATTGGACCTAACCCAATACTCGCAGGCTTAAATTCAGTTAACACAGTTTTCTGCGTCTCGCACCTGTTTGCAAACATACAACCGATGTCCTTTGACCTGATTGTCTGTTTCTTCTCTCTCTTCTTTGAGAAGTCTCTCTGACAGCTCTTCTTCTTTCTTATCAGATAATTGCTGTGTGTCTGCGATTTATCTCGGCCAAAGCTGACAATATGTACTTTTAACAGATCTCGGTCTCCACGGCGACGTTCCCCGGTGAGGAGGCGCTCTCGTTCCAGGTCTCCGGGTCGCAGACGTCATCGCTCCCGCTCCAGTTCCAACTCATCCCGTTAGATTCTTCATTCAGGCAGCAGCATACTTCAGATTCACCTCCGTGATATTTCTCCCATGTTGCTTTAGATTAATTTGGAGATGAAGTGTCGGGAAGGTTTTTACTTTCACTAGTACCTCGGTATTGTACGTAAATGTAAACGCCCTGTTTTATAACATCTTTTGAGTTGGTGTGAATGTGATTTGGATATTTTTGCATATGTGCTTCTACTAGATAGTGGTAGATTTCTTTTTGTCATGTGTTTTTCGATAAATACAGCTTATTGCTGGTTTGTTTTAAGATTCATTGCTTCATTTCTTTGCCCAAAAAAAACCCGGAAACGTTTGTCGTTTTGTTGACTGCATTGTTGGCCTATATTCCAACCTGCAGAAGTCAAGATGCTTGATTTCTGGTCCTGTAAAACGTGTTCATCTGTAAGATTTACAACAAATCAATAAACAAGTTTAACATCTTAGCTGCTGGAGTTTAGCATTTTGCATTTTCTGTTTTTTCTTAATTTCACTGTTCAGATGAGAAAGCATTATTTTTCATTGACAGCCATCATCAATAGGGTGCTGCGTGGCAAGGTAGCATTTTAGCACTTCTAGTACTGTCATCCTGAAGTCAATGCGGTTGGGCTTTAACTACTTAAATAAGATCTTGGGTTACCATAAGCCTAAGATATTTTCACATTCTGTGACATAAAACAAGTTGTCTCACTTGTGACTTTAGGGTGGTTTCCTGGACAGGGATTAGCTCAAATCAGGACTAGGCCTTAGTTTAATTAGGAAATATAACTAGTTTGAACAAACATGCCTTACTAAAAACATAACTTGTGTGCATTTCGATGCAAAACAAATGGCACTGATGTTATGTAAGAGATATTTTTGGATATCTTTTTTGTCTAAGACTAGCCTACTCCCTGTCTGGGAAACCGCCCCTTATAGCCTAAGTTTAGCTTTTCATTTCAAGTGAGCGCATTCAGATTTAAAAATTTGTGTTCATCTCTCAAGACAAAATGTGCACTTGTCATAAACCTTTTAAACACAGGGCTTGTGTTTTTGCGATAATCCAAAAGTTAAGGGAAAAATTAATGGGCTTTTTAAGAAGGAAACAAGTGTGCTGCAAACCGGGTTGGCCTACGAAAATGCAGTAGCAGATGGGTCAATGATGTGACGTTAATTAATTTGTGTCCGTATGGTTCAATTATTCAGAGCCCCTAAGGTGACATTGAAGTAAAAAAATCGAAAGTTTAGTTTCATGTGCTCACGCGATACCATGTGCAGAATTTTTATTAAGTTTTGCGTGCTCACGTGAAAGTTTCACGTAAGCACGCAAAACTAAACTTAAATTTTTGCTCCATGTCCCCTTAGGGGCTCCGTACTACTAAATGTAAAAGGGTTAAAATTTCAAAATAAATTTGCAGATTGCATACATTATCTTTTTTGAGGACCAAGTCTAAAATGTCTGGTTTATTTCATTTTGAAAGAATATTTCGGGTATAATTGCAAAAATTTCAATGTGGTGTAACCGGTCTGTGTCAATTGGTGTAACTAGTATTTTTTTTTTATTAAAATAAAAATATATTCATACAAAATGTGGAACAAAATATAATCACCTAGTTTAGTGTAATATAATTTTTTTTGCATACATTTTTACATAATTTCTCAAAGATAATTTAGAAAACAGAGCTGTTTTCAACATATGTCAGGACAAATATTACATAAACGCATTAAAATTTACATTTAGAAATAACTAATATTTTTTTTTCTTTGATTATTATGCTTACATGCCATCAAGGTGGATAAAATATTTTTATTATTTCTCATTCTTTGGCGCAATTGGCGGTTACACCATTTGACATTTTTAGATCCATTCAGTCTTAATTTTCATAAAAATGGTGCAAATGTGCCTTTTTATTGCATAAAATTAACATAAATACACTATGTGCATTGAAATAAACCTGATGCGTGCTTTTAAAGTTTTTTTTAAAGATTCTTGAATTTCATATCTTACCAAACCGTTTTTGTCACTCTTCCTGATACAGATATATGTAGTTTAATGCACGTGTATGTTGCTTTGTATGAAAGGATCTGCCAAATGCACAAATTTCAAAATTGGTTTTGAAGAAATAGTTTCACAATGTGTACATCACGTTTTATTATAGCGCAGTTGTCTGATCTAGCTCTTAGATGTCCTGGATAGATCATCTGCAACCATATTTAAATACACCGTCCTGTAATACTGTAATACTTCTGAAGAGGTTCATTAGCTGGATCAGGTGTTTCATCATGAGCAGGAAATTTGATACCCTCGTGTTATATAATTGCTGTTAGTTAGAAAACGTGACTTTGTTCATATTCACATTTTCCAGCATGGGTTAAACGCTGCTGTGGCGTCTGAGACCCTCAGCTGTGCTTTAGCACCACTTCATTTTATTCAGCCTTTAACATCAACGTTGAATGAGGACTTTTTTGGCGGCTGATCCCTGGGGCTGACAAGCCCAGACGTTCTCCTTAAAAATGAGCTTTTGGATCTGTGGCCTTGTGGAGATTGACTGGTATGTGTCAAGGGTGATGAAGCACGCTCGGTGACAAGCTTGTGGCCGTCAAACTCAATAAAGAGCGAGTAGTCACGAAAATTCTGCCTGGGCGAAAATAAGACTTCAAGAAGAATGAGAAAGAGATGGGATTGTTAATCAAAATGTTGTATTGACTTTGCTTGGCCTACTGGTGCACTAATTACTTGGAGGCACAGTAATGAAACTCAAGTTGCACCCTCAACTTTACATTTTATCCCAAAATAAAAATAAAAAGATTTTTGTAGAGCAAATGTCTTAAAACCATTCGAATTACGAATGCCTCTTCATGATGAAAAACATCATAAAACATTAAAGTATACACCATGGTCTTAGTGAATATATATTTCATTTTATTTGCAAGACAGTCAAGTATATAAATGAGCCAAATGAGTTTTTTAAACATTAGGTAAAGTAGCATACATGTTCAAGATTAATTTGCATGCCATCTTCCACCACACAAAATACACAAATACATTCACATGGTGCACAGATAAAAAGATGAATTCACTGATCAGACGTTCTTAAAGAAAATAATTTCTGTAGTTTGGAAATAATGCAAATTAGGACTGACAAACGATTAATCGCGATTAATCGGAAAAAAATAAATAAATAAAATGATCAAAATACAAAATAAAAGTTTGGGTTTGTATAATATGTGTGTACTGTGCATAATTATAAATGCACACAAACATTCATGTACGTATTTAAGAAACATTTATTATGCAAACTTATATTTTGAATGCGATTAATCGTTTGACATCACTATATTAAATATGTTTCACATTTGGACACAGACATTTTCATACACATATCAAAGATGTATCTTCAACATTGTTTTTCAGGTATATGCTAAAACATGTTTAATTCCCCCAAACCACACAAGTGGATAATAGCACACAGGTCTAAGGGTTCATCACCCTTGTTGAATTTTTCATACCTTGTAATATTTTCATGCAAGGTTCGTTTTTTGCAGGAAGGTGAGCCGTGGCTTAAAATGATTTCTAGAAATCTTTCACGGCCAGACGCTCATCAGAAAAAGCCCTATGGTGCTTCAAAGATGAAGAAAATGCTGGTCATATAGCACATATAGTCATTTTTAATGGCCCTTCACGTTCAATTCAATAATCTGGATTTTTTTGCAGGAATCTATACAAGCCTAGGTTTATCTTTAATAAATGCAAAAATATTGGACTGAACAAACCATAACCTCTATACTGGGTTGTTTCAATCCATGGTTTGCTAAGAAGTTACAACAACCCAGCATAGGTTTATTATAACCCAACTGTTGGTTTTCTCCCAACCATATAAACCAACTCAATTTTTTATAAAGCATAAGTATGGGAGAAATATGAACACTGTCTTTATTAAAATACAATATTGAATGACAAACAGGGGTAAATTAGATGATACAAATCTGTCTGTAGACACATTACCAGCAGCTGTCCAATCTAGTTTATAGTTTTGCTTAATACTGTATTCGGTACACATCTAAAATAGCATTTAACACATAATAATATATGATTTTTGTCCGTTTCACTAACATGACACAGGTTATGTAAACCCTACCCAGACCGCAGACGACTCCGTGCCGGATCCGGCCCAAAGGCAGCGGATAGCTCAGAGCTCGGTACAGATTCATATTTCACTTTAATATAACCAATCACAATAGCAATAATAATCCATTTGTGTTAATACAGACTGCTTCACCAAATAATTGCATATTAAAACACTTCATTACACAGACTCTATGAAATTTGACCTTGCTTGTGAAAACCCAGCTAAAGTTTCCTATAAACGCATCTTTAATACTGACTGAGTAAGATCATGTCAAAGATTAAAATTAAACTTGCTCCTAATCTCATCATTAGATTATGAGACTTTAACCTGGATTTCACAGAAAGGCTCATAAATTGTTTATTTAATCTTTTGACATGTTAAAACTGAAGGGTTTTTGTCCTTATTTCAGTCAACCTAGTTTACATAAAGCCCATGTTTTGCTATTTGCTACTGGTATAAGAGGCATTTGATCTGACAAACATTTGTATGAGCACCTATGAACAAGATCAATTTTTGGTTTACAGTACTAACAGTAAAGACACCCTATGAATACACCTGTAGATGGTCTCAAACCTAACAGACATGGATTAAAAGCTACAACACTTTGATAATGATTTAAATGAAAATGCGTCCATTTCTTATTTCTCCTTTGCTTTTGAAGGAATCACATTAATGTCATTTATATTTGATCACCAAAGCAGCAACATGTGCTTAGTTTTCCTTGTTGAGCAAAGAACACAACCTTACCCAGCAAGCAATAGCCGTCATTACATTATTTGATTTAGGTTAACTATAGACCTGATATAGTATGAGTAATGCACATCTAACCAAAATAAACTTGAATGTGGTTACATGTCATTTTCACAGAGCCCCTAAGGTGACATTGGAGTAAAAAAAATCTAAAGTTTAGTTTCATGTGCTCACGTGAAACTTTCGGGTGTTTACGTAAAAATTTTGCATGCTCGCGTGAAATTTGCGCGTTCTCACTAAAAAATTTTGCGTGCTCATGTGAAACTTTCATGTGCTCACGCGAAACCTTCATGTGCAGATTTTTTTTTAAAAAGTTTAGTTTTGCATGTGCACATGAAACTTTCACTTTCACGTGCACACGCGATAGTTGCACGTGAGCACTCGATAGTCTCACGTGTGCACGCAAAACTAAACCATATTAATTTTTTTCTTCATGTCCCCTTAGGGGCTCCGTACGTTTTTGCTAAAATACGTGGATTTTTGCTAAAATAACTTTTTTTTATATGATATTAAGTCAACAGTGATTACAAGGGGTTTGGTTTCATTTATTTATTTTATTTTATTTATTTTTGGGCTATGATTCGATATCTATTAAAGGGGACATTTCACAAGACTTTTTTAAGATGTCAAATAAATCTTTGGTGTCCCCAGATGGTGCCGTGGTTGGATAGTGCAGATCATCAAGGGGAGCCAAATTTCAATGACCTAATTTTTCGCATGCGTGCAGAGGATGGTTTACCAAAACTAAGTTACTGAGTTGATCTTTTTTCATATTTTCAAGGTTGATAGAAGCACTGGGGACCCAATTATAGCACTTAAACATGAAAAAAGTCAGATTTTCCTTAAATTTTCACTAACAGCCAGCAAATTTTGCCTTGTTTTAGCCTAGACATCTGTGCGGTGTTTGGACGTCTTTTAAATGCATAATTGCTTGCTGGGTATTCCTTGTGTGTGTGCGCACTTGATAAATGAATCTTGTTCTGATTCTGACCTTGTCTAAGCAGAGGCCACACATTTAAGTTGTCGACCTTATCTATGCACACGTAGTGTATAGTTTAAATATGTCTCTGATATGACCCGCTGTTAAAGCGCTCCGGATGGCAGGCTCTGCGAAGATAAATGAAGGTGGTTTTCCCCAGTAGTTCACTCCAGAGAAAGGGATTGATTTATTTGGAAAGTGCTTTCAATCCAATTTCTCTTTTCTTGGGGCTGCAAAGGACAAAGAAGTGTGTTGATGTGTTTGTGTGCTAGGAGTAACAAAGTCTTGATTATTTTTCGAAAGGAAATCCTTCCACATAATGAAAGTCTATATTGGCTGAAAAGATCATGAACACTATGTATTTTTTGCCTTTATTCTAACATTTAACAGTCAGTTGCACCACAAGCCTTTTAATGCAGAGTCTGTGTATTCATGTTGTGTCATCATTTTTCATCAGACAGCGATATCAAAGCAGTATCTGAGCATATCTAAAGGGAGGATTCTTTAATAAGAGCTTGTGCTGTTTGCGATCGGCCCTTGGAGACCAGCATTGTTTTTTTAATGTCACAAAGGTCTTGAAAGGTGAGAGTCTAAAGATGGTTCACATACAGTAACATGTCATTGAGGACATGTCCATTTTCTTTCTCCATTAGTGAATGTTGCTTTGGTGTGCATTTAACTAAAAACAGCATGCTGGAGACTCCAAAATCTTCAAATGTATTGATGGGTATACTGGTCGTCTTCACCTAGAGCACGAGTCACAAGTTGATTTTGACGTCAAGACCTTTTTTTTGCATTAATATCCTGAAAGGCATCGCCATCGCTTACTGGCCGGTTTGTTTTTGCCTAAGAAGACTCTGAACCACATTCTTGGCCTTTAAACCCCCTCAGATATCTCTGAACCTGGATTTCTTATTGAGGCACTTTCAAAAACCCAGTTGGTGCCATCTGCTCACCATCACTAACCTCCTTCCCGAGGTTGGGCAAGACTTCTCCTCGAGCTTGCCAGAAGACTCACTAGCCTTTGTACATTATGGCGTTCAAGAAGATATGCAGACGGGCTTGCCGTTCTTATCGTACTGGTACACCAGCATCTTGATGCAGTGGGAATTTGCTGGTGAGATCCACGGGCTGCTGGTGATGGAGAAATTGTGACTTGCGTAAAAATGTGGTGGCTGTTTCCGACATCGGAACAAAGCCTTTAGCACCGTGGCGGCCATCCTGCGAAAGCGCTTGCTGATGAAACAGTACAAGAAGAAGTTGACGCCGGTGTTGAGCAATGCGAGCATGTTTGCAACATCCGTGACCAGGTGCAGTAGTCGGGCGTCTGCTGGCAACGTTGGCTGTTTCGTGTACAGGTGATAGAGGATCATGAGAGTGCGTGGCGCCCACAGTACGGCGAACACAGAGGTGATCGCCAGCAGGATTGCCGTGGTCTTTCCAGTGGAGTAGCCACGCAGACGGAAGCAGCTACGCCGGCAACGAAGCTTCCGTACGATGATGGCGTTGAGTGAGAAGAATACAGAGCAGGGGAGCAGATAGACCGTGGCGCAGTGGACCCACACAAGCACATGTTGCCCGGCGCTGCTCCGCCCGCCACCGCTGGCTCCTGGCAGCCCGTGCCACAGCTCTGGCCACCAGTAGTATGGAGTACTGCTGATCAGACAGCCAACGTACACGGCCAGGATGACTTTGCGAGTTCGGGCTGGGTACGAGACGGTGTGGTAGCGTAGTGGATGGCACACAGCGATGTATCTGTCTATGGTCAGGGGCACCGTGATCCAGATGGAAGTGTGGATGGAGGAGAACTCCAGGACCTGCACAGCCTTGTTGAGGGAGTGAGGCAGAGGAGCACCTAAAATGAAGTCCTCCAACAGAAAGTCCACAAACACGATGAGTATCAGGACCAGTATGTCAGCTATAGCCAGGGCCAGTAGGTAGTTGTAGGATGATTTTTGTCGTCGCAGCACCAGCTGGGAAAGGATGATCACCGTCAAGATGTTTGCTGTGGATTGTGAGAAGAAATGAAGAGAGCAGAAGTTAAAAGCTGCACAATTTTATGCAGAGACGTTATGGATGCGAGTGCTGCAGATAGGTCACACACATGCCATGACATTCACACACATGCTCAGATTCACTGACATTCACACATATACACCTACGCTCACACACATGCAATGACATGCAAACACACGCTCACATGCACACATGGACTCACATTAAAACAAACCTTCAATTTACATGCATGCATTGTCAGTCAGACAAATGCATGCGCTAACAACATGAATTTACACACACATGCAATGGCATCCACATGCATGCAGTTGCATTCACACGAATGTATTCACATTCACACGCATGCAGTCACATTCACACGCATCCAATATCGCAACCACGTGCATGCAACCACAATCACACACATGCAATCACATTTACATGCATCCAGTCACATTCATACACATGTAATCGCATTCACGCACATTAATTTACATGCATGCAATAACGGCCACGCACATGCAGTCACATGCATATAATCGCATACACACGCATGCATTCACATTTACGTGCAAGCACTGGCAATCACATGCATGAACTTGCATGCACTCGCATGAACTTGCATGCACTCGCATGAACTTGCATGCACTGGCATGAACTTGCATGCACTGGCATGAACTTGCATGCACTGGCATGAACTTGCATGCACTCGCATTCACACACATGCGCTCACATTCACACATAAGCTCTGAAATCACATGAATTCACATTCACATGCATGCACTTGCATTCACATGCATGAACTTGCATGCACTTGCATTCACACACATGCGCTCACATTCACACATAAGCTCTGAAAATCACATGAATTCACATTCACATGCATGCACTTGCATTCACACGCATGAACTTGCATGCACTCGCATTCACACACATGCGCTCGGATTCACACATAAGTGCTCATATTCACATGCAAGTGCTCTCATTCACCCACGTGCTCAAGTTAACACACGTTTGAAACCTGTGACACACATGTGAGCACTTGACCCTGTGAGACCCTTCCTGTCTGTCTGTGACCTTCAATATAGAAAGACTGAAGAAGCAGTGGCAACAAGTGCACAATTACATCCAATCTCTGGTGCTTACACAGCACTTAACAAACATGTCACAATGACCTGCACTTAAGGAATCAAGGATGCCCAGACCCTCTCATCCACCCATTCTTACTCTTTCAACCAAACCTGTATTGTTCCACAGGCCACGCACAGGCAACGTGAGATCTAAAGGTAGATGAAATGACCAGAGATTGTCGAGACCTTTCTATGTGATAAAAAGAGTGCACGCACAAAAGTGCTGCCATTATTTAAGCCAAACGATTTAACACAGCGGTAGAGGACACATGGAGGGCAAAGCCTCATTACAAAAGATCTCGGGAAACATTTTGAGGTGAGTATGTTGACCTGAAAAGTGCATGTTTGATTAAAAGCACACATCCTTTGTAATTCCTTCCCTAACCCAGATTCATCCTGATAGCCTGTGATGATGTGAACTATATTTGCTTTGGGAAATATTTGTTCATTCAAGATTACAAGATCACACTAATGAGACTCATTCATTTATTTATGCATTTGGCAGATGATTTTATCCAATGCGACTTACAGTGATTTACAATGTGTAGTTTTTTTATCTGTATGTGTGTTCCCTGGGATCAAACCTACTGTTTGACTTTTTGCACCGCTAACGCAATGCTCTACTGCACTATACAGAAGCACAAACTTAAAACTAATTTAAGTGTTATTTATCTTCAGTGAATCCACTACCATCATCTGAGTCTTACGTTACCTTTGTCCACAGTGTTTTAACACACCTGTCTGAAAGCCCATCACACTGCTAACAAAGATTTGGATCACATATGCCAGTCTGGAGTTTGGGAATTTGCATCTTACAGTTTCAGAACATCATCTGATTACAAATTGCACTCAAGTTTTACATTTTCACATTTGCATAAATGCTGGCAGACACACAAGCAACAGAAACAACTTTGCTCGGTCTGCGTAATTACGTTTTAAGATGCAAGTCATGTTTTACCTTTCCTGAAGTTCACACGGACACAAAAAGCATGAAATTCTTTCACAGTGTAATTTCTTATCGTATCCAATCCACCAAGCTTCGCTCCCAGAGGAACATGGTTGCTCTCTTACATAGCTCAGGAGATTTAGTGGAGTTTCATTAAAATGTTTCAACCTTTGATGTTTTGTACAAACGGCTCCAGGGGAAATAAAAACAGATGAGCCATTTTGTACATACAGTAGACATACAGCTTTATTAATAACGAGGATAGCATAGCTCATATAAGTCGATTCTGGAAGGATCTTTGAAAGCTTGGTGTTTCTGTCAGACTGAGCCAATTTGAGACATCGAAATTCCGTTTCTGGATCAGTTTTACTTTATTAAAGCGAAGTATCCTCTTCATTATGCTATTGATAGTCTTGTCTTGTATTTTCATGTATTTTGTGTACTTTGCATATTTCCTTGTACTTTCTGCCTTTAAAATTTAGATCTCATATTTTGTCTTTTCTTAAAGAGCACCTATTGTCCGATTCATGTTTTTAAATTTCCTTTGGTGTGTACGTGTGTATTAGTATGTGTTAACAATATGCAAAATGTACAAAGTAAACAATGACGCGAGTTATCGGGCCCTATTTTAACGATCTAAGCGCATTGTCTAAAGCGCACAGCGCAACGTCTAAATGGGCGTGCCCGAATCCACTTTTGCTAATTTAACGACGGGAAAAATAATTTGTGCGCCGAGCGCAAGGTCGAAAAGGGTTGGTCCTATTTTTTGAATGAGCAATGGGAGTATTTTGGGCGTAACGTGCAATAAACCAATGAGACTCTCAGCTCTCATCCCCTTTAAAAGCCTGTTGCGCTGGCGCTATGTCCCTATTTAGATGACGGACTTTGTAAACTGAAAAACTAAGCGCAGGAAGAAGATCCCCAGTTTAAGATTAATGTTAAAAAATTGTGTTGTTTTACACTTGTATTGAAATTGTTATTTTTTATTAAAACCTTTAAAAACCGTTTTCTTTTAGTCATGGAAGTAAAAAGCAGGCTTATAGTTGCTTTAAATGTATGGCTATCCAATATCATAAAAAATTACATGTATGTAAGAAAAGGTTTGTACTCTAAAAATACTTTATTTGTTACAAACAGGAGATAAAGAATTTACAAACGGCCCTCCGCAAGGTTTAGCACTTGGACAGCGTCAGTTTTTTTAAGCATTACTTAAAAAGGTACAGATTCATCATATACAATAAATCCGTGAGGTAGCATTTAAAAATAGATGCATTTGTTTAAAGCAAAGCATTTATTTACTTACCAGGCTACAGGTGAAGCAGCTGTTTGTGCCTTCTAAAGTCTCATAATTAGTCCTCATTTATGTCTAAGAGACTCAATAAGAATCTTTTACATTTAATCCTTTAATCTTTCATATTTAAAAACTTTTTGTGCTGCTGTGCATTTATGTGTGTGATGATCAAACCTGCGTTGTCCTCCCGTTTATAGGCGCATATTACTAATGCGCTTTTTAAATAACAAAAAAACATATTGCGCCATTGACTTTAGAGCAGGTTTTTGTAGGTCAATGGCGTAGTCTATTTTAGTGGCCTCAAAATAGCAACGCGCCAACAATGCGCCTGAACACACCTCGTTTTCAGACCAGAATGCCCATGGGCGCAAAAGGAGGCGCAAATGCATTTGTTATTTATTTATACAATGCGGCGCTAAACGTGAAACTTATAATTGCGCAGGGTGGAAACTAGCAAAAGACACTTTGTGTCGCTCATTGCGCTGCATTGCGCCGAGTGTAAGATGGAGCCCATCGTCTCCAACGTAAATCTCTTTTCTTGAACTACAACAAACACACGGATTGTAGGCAACAAATTACTTCCTGAGATTGGTGATGTAGAAAAAACTTAAAGCCTGGTAAGGAGCGTCAAATTAAAAAAATCACAACCTACAGATTAACTGGCCAATCAGGGACACAGAGCTTTTCAAAATCAGAGCGTTTGAGAAAGGCAGGGATATCTGGAGCTACCAAAATGTACGGTATGTGGAAAATAATGTGTTTTTTAACCATAAACCACGCAAACACATTGCATTATACCAAATACACAAAATAACGTTGTTTTTAGCAATTAAATAGGTTCTCTTTAAGCTTAAGCTGTGACACTTGTCAAATTTGTTAAAAAAACAACCAAACGCTATGCCAGTACAGATAACTGGGTTGCAAGTAACAGCATTATAGATTTAGTTGAGCTGTCACTCAGTTGATGACATTGATGTATGTTTGTAATTGATGGATACAGTCAAGAAAGAAGATGAAGATCTCTGAGGTAAAGGGTTGTTTGTAGTACTCGAGACCGGTATCTTGATCTTTAAGGTCTTGATCTTGGCTGTCTTTGGTCTCAGTCTTGTCTTGGTCTCAGACTTCATGGTCTCTGGATTTTATTTCAAGACTGGTCAAGACCACAACTGCGGGAATTCAGCCCAGTCTCCCGAAATTTCGTTATATCAGTCGATAGTCACGTAACTTTTTGATTATTTTTTCTTGATATTATCACGAATTTCCGCATTTTTTTTTCGTGATTGTATAACGAATTCCTGTTTTCGTGTGATTATCACGTATTGGTTTCTCAACTGTTTTGTCCTATTTTCTTACCATTTTCGCCTCGGTTTAAGTTTAGATTTACATAAAATGACATCCCTACCCAAACCCAACTCTAACCCTAATGCCAGGCGACATATAAAAAAAGAAATCAGAAAAAATAGTATAAACCAATACATAAAGTGACATTCTGATGCAAGCACCAAATCTAACCCTAAACCGAAACGACAATGGTAAGAAAATAGGACAAAACAGTTTATTAACCAATACGTGATAATCACACAAAAACAGGAATTCGCTATACGGTCACGAAAAAATTCGTGATAATATCACGAAAAATAATCAAACATTTACGTGACTATATCACGAAACCTTGTGCGACTGGGTAAGGGAATTACCCTAAATTGCTGGTGCATTGTCTGATTTATGCGTTTTATAACATCATTAATAAATGAAAAATGTCTGGCTTTAAATGCAATCATTGACTTATTTCCTATTTGATTTCTTTTGTTACTGTTGTGCCCGTAAAGAGCTGAATGGGGGATTGTCCTACGATTGTAAGGCCTACAATATCCATCCACAATAATTCCATAAATTCTTTGATGGTCTTGGTCTTGTATCGGTCTCGAGTGTCTTTGGTCTCTGTCCTGTTTTGGTCTCAGCCCCTAAAGTCTTGGTCTTGATCTCGACACCCTCTGGGCTTTGTCTCAGTTTAGTTGGTCTTGACTACAACACTGAAAAAGTGTCTGGTACAAAGATACAGTGCACTTTAAGAAAGCTATATTTTATGTTACCTAAGACTTTATCTAACACATTTAATAGTAACAAAATTCATGATTTGTGCTTTAATGTAAAGCTATTAGTGAAAAGTGCCTCATTTCGTTCATTTACTTTGCCCATTCATTTAAGTGAGTGTTAAAGTTGAGTGCAGACTGTGTGCTAAACATCAGTGATGATGTGTGTGTCTGTCTATAGTCTCTGTGTTTCAGACTTTTTTGTCTACATTATGTCTAGCAGTGTGTAGTCAAACATTAAATCCAGTTTTTTAAACAGTTGGCTGTACTCTCAAATCTCTCTTTTATTCTTTTATCCTTGCTGTTCTGCTGTTACTTTTCTGTCTTTGTACAGTTGTCTCAGGATTTCTCTTTGACTGAATTAATCTTCCCTGCTGAGAACGCAGCATGTTTAGGCAAACAAAACTGAATCTACTGCGGCTGAAGGTTGTGCATTTCCTGACATTTCCATTAAGCTGTGGTCAACTCTGTAAACGTATTGATTTCACCTGACTCCTGTCTCTGGGGACGTAAACAGGAGCAACCCATTTTAACCACACAGTCTGCTTTGTTTCTATTTAGGCAGTGTGTGTGTGTCGTTTTTCAGAATACTGGCATACAACTTTTTTGCATACTGTACACAGTTCACTATATGCATTACAAAGCGTTTAAAAAAATGTGGATGACATCAAAATACCGCAAGAGCAACTTGGAAGCATACAGAGCAGTCGATTTCCGAATTGTTCTTGCAATATTTCGAGGTCATGAGCTTGTCAGTTCTTGATGTCGAACACACCTACTCTTGTCCTCCAATCAAACATACAACGCCATCGCAAAAAAGTTTTTAAACAATTCGGAAAAGGAATATATCGCAAAACAGTCGCATGATCATTCTTTAAACATAGCGTGGTATGTTTGATTGGAGGACAAGACACAAGAGGTTGGTTCGACTTTGTGACATCACAAAAATCAGCTAGCACATGACCAAAAAAAAATGCGAGAGTAATTCGGAAGTTGACTGCTCTGTATTATTTCGAGTCGCTCTCAAAGGATTTTGATGTCATGTGCTTGTTGTTGCCATGGTGTTTGAGACCACAAAATTACTTTTTAGTCGCAATGAAAACGCATTTAGAACGCTATAGTTTTGCGCTAATCTTTAATTGAAATGCACCAATTGTCATCTCTCTCTTTTAAGGCTTAAAACTTAATAAAATATTTGATTTAATTCAGTCTCATTTTGGTTATTTTATAGATTGTAATCTGTTTATTACTTTTTCTAATTATAATTAAACATTGACCTACTACCTATGTTAAAATCATCTCCTGTACTAGAGATAAAACTGCACAATAGGACAAACCCAACAGCTGGGTTTAGGTTAACTTTAACCCAAAATGCGTTGAAATGAGTTATTTCACCTCCTGGTTTGGTCAAATATAGATTCATTTAAACCAACAGTTGGGTTTCTAGTAGGCTAATCATGGGCTGAAACAACTCAACATAATTTTTCAAGCGTACTGTATTTCTGTAAGGGACAAACATACTTAATTATTTATCTGGCTTTATATTAAAAAATTGAGCTCACTATAGCAGCATGTGAATAGAGAAGATTAACCGTTTATTTTAAAGACCCCAATATTCTCACACGTGTCTCCTCTAACCTCTTCAGATGAATTAATGTGCAATGAAAAATTTGAGGTCTTAATAAGAAATCAAATCAAAAACATGCACTCAAAATGTATAGCTCTATACTTTTACTGTATGACAACAAGAAGATCATTTGTATTTCTTTTGAATGTATATACATAAATGATACTTGAAATAAGATTTCCAATAAGACTCTCAAACTGTGAAAGTGCAAACCTCTTAAAATAGATTCACTCACACGCTCTCAACATCCATGACACAAATGCGAATACTCTCACAAAAACACTTTTCTCATTCAGACAGCAACCGCTCCGATCGTTTTCCTGAATTGGAAATCATTGGCTTCACCTCTTAACTAAGGAACAGTGGTGGCCGGTGACTTCTTTTTTGAGGACAAAGCTCTTCAAAACATTTATTTAGTCCATTATGTGTGTGGCTAATCATGTCATAATGTGTTCAGCGCGTCATTTCAAAATACGTGCCTGCTGCAGACACTTCAAAGGGGTTTATGATAAAAGACACGCTTGTGTAATCAGAGTTTAGTGTTAAGTGAGCGCCTTGTAAGTATTTTGTAAACGTGAGCATCTCTTTAATCATAAACCCTTTCGACGCGTGTGCAGCAGGTACGTATTTTGACATGACGCATGGTTAACATGACGCACCAAACATATATTTCCCTCAGAAGAGAAGTTACCAGCCACCACTGATAAGGAATAACAGCAGGCAGGCGGGTAATGTGGAGTTGGTGAATGATCGTTAGTGATATAGAGATTAATTCTGGATAAACACCCTCCATCTCCAATATAGAAATCACTAGAAGGCACAAATCAAACAGTCTCCACTTTAACGGCTGTACTTTACAGAATGGAATGAAATAAGATCAACCTTCTCCAATTAGTGACCTTAATGTGCTTAACCTCTAACAATCAATTCACAGCGGCCGGTGAGTTCATCTCTAACACACACTGCTACATCACACACGGTGTCTGATTTATCAATGAACATTTGGGCTCTTGAATGTAACCCTCTGTCCAATAGTTTAGTGCTTTTGTGGTCACTCAAACAACATTTCTGTTTGTTGCAAGAAAATTATTATTTTTTTGGCACGTATCTCTACACAAACATATTAGCATCTACCTCATTCGACTACTAACTGACAGCTGAATCTGTGGCAACACTGTGTATTTAGACACAATAGCTTTGAGAAATCTATGAGAAATATTTTAAATTTTTAAGGGGTGGGGGGGGGGTAACGCATTACAAGTAAACGCGCATTACGTAATAATATTATTTTCTAAAGCAACAAGTAAAGTAATGCATTACTTTATAAATGTACACATTAATATTTGAGTTACTTTTTAAAAAAGTAATATGAGTTATTTTTCAGTTTAATTAATTCAATTCAAAAATAAGATAATGTACTGAATTAAACTGAACTTATACATTTAGAATTATGCATTCTGAGCAGGAACAGTGTGAGTCAGAAACGGAGATAGCAAGAAAGAAAGAAAGAAAAAGTAACTTAAAAGTAACGTAAGCATTACTTTCCATGAAAAGTAACTAAGTAACACAATTAGTTACTTTTTTGAGGAGAAACTTAATATTGTAATGCATTACTTTTAAAAGTAACTTTCCCCAACACTGTGTCTATTATCATTTTACATTTTAAATTCAGGTCAAGGTTAATGTCATTTGGCATTTACACTGGCGGCAATCATATGTTTTCACAGTGGAAGCGCCGCGCTTTTCAAAAACACCAGCAGCTGCCATTTATTTTCCATGCTGACCGCCGGCACTCAGCACTTTTTCCGCGTTCAGCACCGAGTGCCAAGAGTTGAAAGATATTCAACTTTGAGTGAAACGCTCAGCTCTTCAATGTCACTTTTCACTCAGCCGTCCAATAACAGTGGAGGAGGGGCGGGACAAATACTACACCAACCAACCGGCGCATTGTATAACAACTGGGAAACAAAACATAAGCATCATTAGCTGAAAAAATGCTGGCAAGCGCTCACAGTCGACATCAGGTTGGTGTTTTCAGACGCGTTTAAAAGCTTTGGTGCACTGTTGTTGTTGGAGCATAAACAACATCTACAAACTTACAATGTTTAAAGTTCAATTTTTTTAGAAATCGCTCCTTATAAACTAGAAATAAACAGCTGGATAGACTACAAGTGAGATACTTCCTGGGTTAGTGACATCATGAACCTAAATTTGCATAATCCTGGCCACAATCCATTAAAAAATGCAGGTTTGTTTGCAGAATCTGTTAAACGGCACAGCGGTTTTTCAGCAAAGTCCTCTAAGTGCACGGAAGAAGTATTGAACGAACGACAGTGCACATACATCAAGTTGCAAAAGTTTTCTATCCAGTTAAAGGAGGTTTATCAAATATACTAGGTACCGTACTTTCCGGACTGTAAGCCGCACCGGAGTATAAGCCGAAATAACATATATAAGTCGCAGTGAACAACACGTCGCGTTTATTTAGAAAATTATTTCACAAAATTCAAGCCGAAGAACAGACATTTAATCTGTAAAGGCGAGTTATTCAACTAAACAATAGCAGACAGAACAGCAGGCTGAAAAGATGTCTGTATGTTAAAGTAATATTATCAGTTATTTAAATGATAAATCATAGCATACAGAACTTACCTGGAAGCTTAAATAGTCTAAATTAACTGAACAAGCCAAGTAGCGTGAAGTTTGCATACTTGTCATTCCGCATCACTAATCCATTACATTACATAAATACAGAAGCAGCATATGGCGGACTCTTGCGGCTGTAGACGGTAATGTTGTCTCTTGCCTCACAAATGTCAAAATTAATTCATACTGACTTACAAGGCACACCTGACTGTAAGACACAGCACCAGCCCAGTTATGAAAAAAAGCGGCTTATAGACCGAAACTGATTTAAAAAAAAACCTTTTACTTTTACTTAGAAAGTGCAGACTGGTGACTTTCTTTAGAAGTAGAGATTTTTGCTTATACTTATATGGTGACATATGTGAAAATAAGGCATTTCACTTACTGACTAAAAACCTTTTTATTGCAATTAAAGTGAAGTGAGTGAACCTAATCATAAGAGCCTGATTAAAAAATGCAAATTTACAAGAAAACATCCCAGACGCACTTAGAGGGTTTATTTGTCCTTTGCTTTAAAACCCTTCAATCACAGCTGTTTTAATTCAACCTATCTTTCCTTTTCATCTTTCCACACCATCCCTTCTCCACGCTTTTGTCACGTCCTATGCATGATTCCTTTGAGACTCGTCCATCTCCCACCTGCTCTCCATTTCTGCCTCTTCTATCGCCTCCATCTACCCGAATCACTGGCAGGTGTGATGACTCGAATCTGATCACCGTGCCTCTATTCGACTCCCGATCTGCGTCCAACCCGAAAATCTTACTGTCGTGCAACAGGAACACAGATTGCCTGTGATGGCAAATACAAATATTTGTGTAAACCTCTCAAGCTAAGTGCGTCGCTCAAGGGCGCAGTGATTTATCTCAACCTGACAAACGAATCTTTCTCCACAGCTTGTGGTTGAAACTGTGCCATAGAGAGAGAAGATTTGATTAAATTGTTCAGAAGACGTCACACCTGCAGATAATACCATTAGATGCAAATGAGCAATCAACCTCCGATTCTGCCGGGACAAAACGCAATTTAAGTGTCCGGCAGGTTGCATATTTAACACCGGAGGCCAATTCATACGATGGCGTACTCAAGGCGTACCATTATTCATATAAGTGGCTCCTCAGGTCATTGCAGTCAAAGCCACATCTAATTTTCCCATCTGTGGAGTAAAACTGAGGCATTATACCGATCTACAATGCAATTAGCAGCCCGTGGACATGATGCGAAACAGACGAGTCGCAACAGATTGTCACTGGTGACCTTTAAAATCCACAGTCCTGGTGCCAAACAGTTGTGTCTCACAAGGTTACAGAGCACTTTGTCAAGGATGTCATCAAACAAGATTACAGCGTCTAAAGTTCAACTTGTCAACTTGCAATATGAAAAAAACATAAAACCATGCATAATCACAATTGTCTGATAATAAATGTAAATGACATGTCATGTACCGGTCTTACCAGGCAGGCCAAGGCAGAGCAGTGAACTGTAGTAGATGACAGGCAACTGTCCGAGAGGACAACCGCGAGGACTATGGGAAGTGGAGTTAGGAGACAGAACGGTGAAGATGTGACTGTGCTCCATGACCGTCCTCGAGATGAACCACAGCCGGACGATGAGAAACAGCTCTGTCCTCGGGGGGCTGGATGATGAGAGCCGGAGAACGGCTGCGAGCGAGCGCGAGGCTGGATGATACGGAGACACGGACAGAGGTGATGAAGCCGGCGATGTGATGGGAAGTGAGACAGGGATGTGAGGAAGACTGTTTGTGTGGAGATGCGAGTGAGGGAGGGGAGGAGGGGTTGCAAGCTGCTGGGAATGAAATCTAGGGAGGCATGAACGCAAAAAGGGTGAAAATGAATGTGGGGGGGTGTAGGAGGAGAGAGAGAGAGAGAGAGGAGAGAGAGAGAGAGGTGTTAAGTGAAGTAGAGACAGACGATTCGTGTTGACACCGCTCAGAGGTGATTTCGGTGGTGACATACTCGTGCAGCGACTCATGCAAATGAGAGTCGTAGCATGACTTGACTTTTACATGACACATAAATATGACCACAGTGGACATCTAAAGATTTTGTAAAGAATTGTTTGCATCACAAAATAGGGAAGGTAAAAACTGCATCATTAATATGAAAAGTTTAGTTAAATTTTTGGGTCACTTGAATAAAATATTACTCGTGTCACTTACACCGAAGCGTTTAAACGCAACTGAAAATGGCAGGCTTGCCATCTTTTTTTAGCTAAGCATTATGATACTTCTGCTTTGTTTATCAGTCATTGAACGATGCGTCGTCTGGTGGTTGTTATATTTGTGTGATTGGATGGCCGAGTGAGAAGTGACATTGATGAGCCGAGCGTTTTACCCAAAGTTGAAAATAGCATGGACAAAACCCGCCAGCTGCTGACATTTTTGAAAAGTGCAGCGCTTCTATTGGAAACAATTGAAAAAAATACGCCAGCCGTAAACTCCTTGGTGTGCACGCCTCCTTAGTCTTTTAATCTGAGGTTGCATGCTGAAATTTTTGAAATAATTTTTGTAGACCGAAAAAGTAATTCTACTAACATATTAATTGATTTTATTATAAAACTAGTATTTTAATACTTAGGCTGAAAATTTAAAAGAAAAACAATGTATATAATCACCCTTATAATATATATGGACCAAATAAGGGATAATATATAGGCAGCCAGTTGTTATCATTGAAATAAGCCCCGACAATGTGATCTTGTACTAAATTTCATGATAAGAACTGCAATTTAGCTGCTTTTATATTATCTCACTTATTACATGGATATTTATATCATATTTAAGGTAAGGAACATTAAATATTGATTTGAAATATTTTATTTGCTTATTTTAAACGAATGCAAACCTTCCACAAGGAAAATCTGTTTACTTTCCATTTCAGGATAAGACAAGACATTAAATTGTCCAAACACATTGTTTAGATTAATCATCTGTAAATATGAAATACGAGAAAGCCTTTTTCATATAAGGTGTTTACATGCAAGCAAAATCTGGGATAATGAGCTAAAAACTGTTTGTGTCGATGAGTTTTTGCTTTAAAAAAAGGTTTTATGTGTTATAACCCGTATATAATCAGTTTATTAAGCATAATCGGCGCAAGACGGTGTATGTAAATGCACTCAGTGTCATGTATTAAATATTAAAATATTATTCAAATACATATTGATATTTAATTTTTGTGTAATATTAAATTGTACCTATGAAAATGTTTTGCAGCATCCGGGTTACCGTGTGTTATTAGTTTTGAGCGGTTGTTATCTGGGAATAAAAAACTTGCAAATGTCACGACTGGCCAATCAGAATCAAGCATTCCAATGAGCAGTGTAATAAATAAAATTAATACATAGGGTAAGGGATTTTTCTAAATATATAAGTTATAATAAAAAAACTATAGAGTTAGATAAGGGGCAGTTTCCCATCACTGGAGTGGAGAGCTTCTCCCCCACCGATCCGTCTAACCAAGAAGACAGCCCACACCTGTACCTTTCCCGAGTTTCATGATGGTTGACGCGGCCGTGGAAAACCAGTTTTCCTCCCAGAACCGACCATTCAGCCATCTCCTCTCACCTCTCTTGATGGTGGAGCAGCTAAAGGTTACATTGGCATCCCAAGGGACCAGCCACCCTTCCCTCACGGGACATGAGCCTTGTGGGGAGGCGGCTTCCACCAGGCTTAGGTCACGATTCGGCGGTCTTTCAGACACTGTGCGGTCAATGACCTGGCGCCACGTGTGACTAAGGTCACCACACAAGCTGTCGGACGTGCGACGTCCACCCTTGGTGTTCCAGGAATGTCATCTCTGGCTGTGTCTCACGGGCATGAAGGGGGTCGACAAGAATCGTCTTCTGAATGCTCTTGTTTCCTAGACCAGCCATTTTGGAGATGCAGCCCAGAGCCTCATCCAACAGTTTCTGTCCGCCCAAGAGCAGACTGAGGCCATCATGCCACGTGTAGCTTATGTAGCTTGTTTAGTGTGTTGTGATTCGACGACAGCAGCTAAGCGCACGTTGTCCGGAAAGTTCACACCAGATTGATGAGGCTGTCCTTAGCAAAGGCCAAAAAAGGGGATTTGACTTGGGATGAAAATAATAGGGTCTCGATTATATGCCAACAAAAACACTCTACTTAGGCAACTCTTCCTCTTCTTCGTGGAAGCGCAAAAAGGTCACGCCCTTTCTGGCGTATTCCTGTAGGCGGAGTTTAGTCAAAAATTCAGAAAATTGTCATAATCTACCTGGGAAGTAAAGAACTGTAAACCAGCTTTTCTCTGTAGTCCTTAAAAAGTGAATTCTGTTAAAGAAAATATCCCTTGGCATTGAACTTTGAGCTTTATAATTTTGCAGGCATTATTTATGGTGTAACAGCAACATTACAGTTTGAAAAATGGGATCACGAAGCACCTTTAAAACTGCATTAAACCTTAAATGTTCCCAAAGCGATGAGGCAATCTTGATAATTTCATGATTTTGTATGAATAATCTTTTAAACACCAGCACAGTGATGATATGACTTTGATGTAAAGCACACATTAACCACTGCTGTGGTTCACCGAGTTCGTTTCTGTTACACCTGTTTACTCTGCATATCTGATCAGTTACTTCTGTGATGTGAAAGGGAAACATCTGATTTTCTCCACGAGGAGTCATTTTCCCGGAGCTCGGTGAATAAGTGTGAAATGATAGAGCGAACGCGAGATGTTTAATAAAATATAGCTCATGATGTGCATTGATTACAGAGAGAGAGACAGATTGACAGGTCTTTCCTCATGCTCGCTCATACAGTCCTGAGGCGATGTATGTAGTATGCTGCTTTACAGTACACACCGCACCTCTTATAGCACATACATGATCTGTACAAACAATTACTCATATGATATTATTTATTCATATTCATATGTAGTCTTGATGATATCAGCTGTAACAAAGCTTCACTAACATGGCACGACGAGTTCATTTCAGAAAGAGCGAGAAAGAGATTTTGTCTTTAACAGCATTATCCATCAGACTGACATACTGTATTAATAATGAATCACACACATTAATAGGAGTCGGTGCACATAACATAACTGTTTAATTAGATGTTTGATTCTGGTAAATGGGTGAAAGAGTTCACACATACATTTTATTTCTCTGCAGCTTCTCGCTCGCTATAAGTCGAAGGTCTGTGCTGATGAGATTTGATAAGGAAAAAGAGATTTCATGTAGTAAAATCAAACATCTAAGAGCAGCATGGAGGCAAAGTGAACCAGACAGTGAAGAACATTGACTGCTGTCACACCTTTCCATTGTGTTAAAGTAGTGTGAAGACATGTTAGAAAACAAGTGAAGACTTTCTCACTCGACATCTCTGAGTAATCTCTGTAAAGCACACACATGTCCGAACCTGTCAGTTTCCCAGAGTGACATCTTGAGTGTTACTCGCATCATACTCTTGTATTTTAGTTTTTTGTAACCCTAGTTGGTTATTCGAATTGGCATAATTTTGAAGCAAGTTGCATACTCTTTCTTGTAAAGCTACTCTACAGGAAATTTGTTGTTTTCTTTAACTAAACACAAAGCCAATAATACCCCTACTGAAAAATCCAGCTATGGCAAAGCTGGTGGGTCCAGCTGGTCTTCCGGCCTGACCAGCTAAGTCCAACTAGACCAGCTAAAAAGTGACCAAAACACGGCTAGACCAGCTTAAAAAGTGACCAAAACACAGCTAGACCAGCTTGCTACACCAGCAAAACCAGCTAAAACCAAGCTGGGAGTCCAGCTAAGACCAGCATATGCTGGTGAGCTGGTTTTAGCTGGACTGCCAGCTCAGTTTTAGTAGAGATTTTTCTTGATTTTTCACTAGGGATGAACTAAATTGATAGTTTGCAGTGGCTGATATATTAGCTGATATTTACAATATTTTAATAAAAATCTTTCTGTCAGGATCCTGCCAGATTCCTGTTTTTTATTTAGATCTAGTTCATCATGGCAGGGTTCTGACAGTACAATGTTTCATGTGGGAGATGCGTGGCTTTTGGTTTATTCTGGTTATTATTGGTTTATTCTGACCACGCACTTCCCGTGTCTCGTCACTTTTTACCCGTTCCCTTACTTGTCATTCATTTCAGCTGTGCCGCGTTATTTTCTCCCTATTTAAAGTCCTTGTGTTTAGTGTCTTGTACTGGGGTCCGTTTTGTTCTGTTGTTGTGAGTATCTTGTTCCAGTGCTTAATATTTAAAGTCTAGTTCTTGATGTTAGTCCTTGTAGTTTCTTGTTTGTTTAGTGTTTTGTTGTTTTTCCCCATCGTGGGTTTTGTTTTCCCCTGTTGTGTCTAAAATAAATCCTTTTTGTTAAATTACGTCTGCGCTTGGGTTCGTCTCTTGAAATTACTAACACTTTCTTTTCCTTAAATTTGTAATGAAAAGACACTTTGATGTACAGCCAAAGTCTGACAGACAGTAAAATGACCATTCATTATTTACTTTTAAATGTGACGTTACGTTGTGTTACACACAACAACACTTTGGTGTGCAGTAAAGTCTTATTCAAACAGTATCGCGAGGTGTATGCACAGTACACAATACACATATGCCTTGTAGATATTACTTCAAAGTACTTCAAAATGGTATGTTATTATAATTATGCTAATATTAATATGTTAATATTATGTTAATATTATGCATGACACATGTTAATTCAGTTTCACTGATTTTCTTTCATTTTGTATCTTTGTGTCTCTCACCAGTTTCTTTCTCATTTACTGTAATTAGCTATATTTGTGTTATAACCACCACATATGGGCCACACTGCTTTCTCAATATCGACCGAGGGGCAGTCTGTCGGATGAAGCCAATACAGAAGTGATTTAAACTGCAATTCATCGACTGGCCACTAAAGGCTGTATCCAAAAGGGAGTCAATTCTCACAGACCTCCAATTTAAAATGTCCAACTTTTCAGCAGAAATAAATGTTTACAGCCTAAGGTACAAAAAATGATTTTGGTCTGTATAGCTAATTTTGCCCTTCATGACAACTGTGAGGGGGTGATTTTTTTGTAACTCATCCATTTAAATTATATTAAGCCTTACTAGTTTCTGCATAATTAAGGGCGTGGGCACTGCTGTCACTTTTTGTTTTCAGCAACCAGCCACCTCAGCTTTACCCACATCCCACCTCTTTACAAATTTTCAGTTATCCGTGAGTGATGCGTGGCCAAGATGGCGAACTATTGGCTTCAAAAAGCTCTTTACAAACCTAGGTAGTGTCATGGACACTACGTCCATATTTTTTACAGTCTATGATATTGACTAGAAAAGCCATATCATAAAAAATATGGGTTTAAAAACTGGTAAGTTACTTACTTTCTAAGATGACAGATTACACCAGATATCCATTTTAGAGGACTTCCAATGCTCCGGTTCTCTCTCGTCAAAGGTCCTTGGAAATGAAGACCCTTAAAATTAATATCATTTTAATTCTGTCATATTAAACAATATTTTTGCACATATTCTATTAAATGTTTATACCACACATCACATTAAACATTTGCATAAGACTTAGTGTGACATGTTTCTTTTACCACCTGACACTATTAAATTAAGTCAAAGAATTATCCTATTCATCCATCAGGGAATTTACATTAAATATGCAATTTGCTCGAAGTCACTTGGGAACGTAATAGCTAACGTTACAGCACGTGTGGGTGGGTATGTCCCAATTATTTTAGAATATGCGCGATTACAGTACGGAAAATGTCACCTTTTCAGAAAGCCTTCATTAAAAAATATCTCATTTACATATTGAACGCTTCACAACTTTTTATACCCTCGCCGTTTGCTCCATTCAGTTCCACAAGCCTCGCGCGAGAGTATCGGCCGCTCAAAATGCGCTAGTGGTCGCGTTCGTTAACGACACGGGCACGCGCACGTCGCACGTGATCAGTTCAGTCAGTTAACTTCAAATACACCGCTGTTTGTGCAGGAGGAGACCAACGAGACATTCATGAAATAAAGATCGACGGTTAATTCAGGTAAACACCATTTTACTTAGACATACATGGAGAACAAAAGATTAATAGGCTACTGAGGTAAATCTTTCCTCAGTTGGCTCTATGAAAGTTTAACTAAACAGCTGTGCTAACTTGCTATTACTGTACGTGTTTAAAGAAATTAAAATATAAATGACTAGGATAATTTATTTTAATTGATATCCCAAAGTGCAGCTTTAGTTTTACAGCAAGTTTAGTTTTTTTGATAGTTTGGCATCTACTGTGTAAAATGAAAACGTGCACTTGCTAATTAATTGAGTACCAGACTGAAAAAAGTAATTACTGCAACCTACAGTACAGCAATGCACTATGATTCAGTCATATTTAATTGTTTTTGGTTTGATATAACAATTTAGATCACAATTTTAAAACCCCTATAGCACAAAATGTATTTTTGCTTGTGTAGTTTGCTATCTTTTGAACTCAGATCAGCCAAACAATTATTCCTCAGCAGCATCCTCGTGCTTGAGTTGGTGCATGTTTAGGGATTTCCCGGGGTTCTTCCTCTTTTTCATATCAATTTCAAAACATTAAAGCATATGAATATGAAGAGAGAAATTACAGCATCCATTTAGTTAACACACTGCGTGGTGTCTCTTTGACATAACCCACCGGCTTTGTACTTCAAACGCTTTCTAATCTGCATTCACTCATTAATGCTTGTCTTTCAACTGCATCAAAACCCCCATAAAGGCTTGGACAGCTTTTGTTTCTCTTTATTAAATCTCATTGCCTGAACCTTCAGAAGTGTTTATTAAAGCATTCATCTCTTCACATCGCCCGGACCGGTTCGGTTCAGTTAGTTAGTGAGATATTAATGATGCTTTAATGTATTCGGTCTCTGTCTCCCTGCGGCCTTGATCTTTGCAAGCTGTGACTGAATAAACATGGTGTAAATAAACACCCCGGACTAAAAGTACTTAATACGAGGCGCATGGATCTGCAAAACAGAGACAACAAAGTCAAGCTGACATTTTATGAACCTGAACGGAGGCCGTCTAAAATCCATCACATAGATACTGACAAATGTTTGAGAAAGCTCGGAATGCAAATGTGGGGCTTAATGTCTTAATATATTTACCCTGATTTTCCAATCCTATATCCATACTAGATATCCAAAGGAAATATTATTTAATTTTCTATATTATCCCATGTCCAGCAACCTGTTACATTCAGCTCTGCTCAATCTCTTCTTCTCTTCCTCTGTTTGCTGTTGTTTTTAGCATCAGTTTGGTTTCGAGTGATGCATTACAAGAGGTCATATCTGTAAGGTTATAGAAACAGCTTTGTTTATCTTTCAGAACTCACATCTGATTTTATAACCCTTCAGTTAATTTGAATAGTCATATTTTAGAATGTCTATTGAATTGAGCGTCAAATGACTTTTGAATTAATTCTTTAATGTTAAAGTTTACCTCACTGCATGAAGGTCTCTGGTTCGAGCCCATATTTGTGAGCGTGGGTTTACTCCGGGTACTCCGGTTTCCTCCCACAGTTCAAAGTCAGTCTCCAATTTATGAAGTGTATGGATCTACTTGTGTGCAGATTAACTGGTTCTCTCCATTACTATAGCTTTAGATGCTGGTATTAAAGGGCCCCTATTATGCAAAATACAATTTTACTAGGTGTTTGGACATAAATGTGTATTGGCAGTGTGTGAATATAACCAGCCTACAATCAAAAAATCCACCCAATTCTTCTTTTATAATCTCCATTAAAGGGGGGGTTTAATGGTATTTCAAGCATTCTGACTTATTAACACAGTTATAGAGTTGTTTCCTCATGCTAAACGTAGGCAAAGTGTCAAAACCGCAGTTGGGCGTGTTTCAGAGTATTTCTGTGCCGAATGCACTTCGCCAGGGTTCGTACAAGTTTCGGCTATTTTTTTCCGATTACAGTTCTAACTGACGTTTCAGGGGTTTTCGATACGTATCACATCTTTATATGGGCTTCCGCCGGAAAACTTCCCCCGGAAAACCCCGCCCAGCCGTCAGTCAGCGGGAGACGCTAGAGCTTGCTAACAGCTTATCACGCCACTCAGCTTTGTTTAATTTCAAAAGTCAACAATGGCACAAGAAGAAGTGTGTTTTTGGATGTGAGGAGAAGACATCCAGCCTTATGGAAACAATGGATATAGTTTATTATCCGGATTAGCAGCGGAGTTTTGCGTGTGTGTTTGATGCTGTGGATTTTCAGAACCGGGTCATGACGAGTTACACGTGGTAAGTAAGACTTCTGTCTTATGTTGGAAATAGGCGCGTGTATATTATATAAATGACACGAACATGTAGTGAATCATAAGTTAAAACAGTGTTGTATAGTGTTGCATGACTCGTACTCGCTCCTCCTGCGGTAGTAACTCCTCCTTCTTCATTTTTTCGTACGTTATCGGAAAGATTCGGTAAAGCTAATCTTTCTTTTATGAATCTGATTAAACTAAAGACTCTTCAGAGATATAAAGGATGTCATACTACTCTATAGGTACTCCAGATTAACATCAGAAATGCAGAAACAGCGTGTGTTACGTGAGCTTTAAACCGAGGTAGTCTCATACATGCAGTTTTTATTTTCTTGTTAATGTGATGTCACACTGATAAAGCCCTGCCACTGACTGACAGCCCTGCATTACCATAGTTTCCATCCTCAGCTGTCCGCCATATCTCAATAATGAGATCTTTATTTTTGTCTTGTTTTCAGTAGAAATATCTAAAAGTTCTTAAATCAAGATGTATTTTCTTGACGAGCAAATGACCTAAGAAAATAAGTCTAGTTTTTAGACAAAACTTATCAAATTTAAGTGAATTTGTGCTTAAAACAAGCAAAAAAATCTGCCAATGGAATAAGAATTTTTTTCTTGAATATTCTTAATACAAGAAAATTTCAGCAAAAATGTCTTATTCCATTTGCAAATTTTTTTTGTTTTATTGTGAGGCAAATAATTTTTTTTTCCCGTTGTTAAATTAGCAAAGTGGAATCGGACATGCCCGTTTAGACCGTGTGCCATGCACTTTAGACAATGCGCTTAGATCGTTAAAATAGGCCTCATAGAGTTTCAAATTAGTAAATAACGTTTTGGCTTCATAAATTGGGTAAGTGCAAAATCGCGGTATTGCAGATTAACATAACATTTCTTCAGAAACGAGTTTTTTATGCAAATGTTTTTTTCTTTATTGATGAGATAACTCGTCAATGGTGGGGAAAGAGTTAACAGGGCTTAGATCTATTTTAACTGAAAGTGCTCACTGTCTCTGTTGGTTAGGGAGTGAGGAGGAGCTGTAGCTTATTTGCATTTAAAGGTACACACTAGTGATAGACCAATATATCGGCCGGCCGATATATCGGGCCGATATTTGTGAGTTTTATGTGTATCGGCATCGGCCGATACATGGCTTCCGTGTTCGCCGATTTTTTACGGCATTATTTACAGACAGAGTGCTGGAAGCCGCAAGCAATTGCAGGTCATGTGACTAAAAACAACCAACCTTTCCAGGACAACATCGAAAGCTTGGCCTAACTGAACAAAGCAGGTTTTATTTCTCATCTCTATGGGGCAGTTTCCTGGACAGAGATTAGACTAGTCCTAGACTAAAATAAATGTCTGTCCAAACTAATCTCTTTTTAACAACATGCCATTGTTTACATAATTTTTATAATGTAAATTGAGTGAGCAAAAGCAGTATCGGCTCCAAATATCGGCTCAAGAAAATCGGCAGCCTGTATCGGTCATCGGCTAAGGCTGATGAAACAAAAATCGGTATCGGCATCGGCACTGAAAAATCCATATCGGTCGATCCCTAGTACACACACAAAAACAGTGCATTTTTGCTCATACCCAAACAGGGGCATTTTGGACATGTTATAATAAATGATCTGTGGGGATTTTGAGCTAAAATGTCACAGATACATTCTGGTAAAATGGGCATAATACCGATAGCAATGATTAAACCAAATGCATGTTTTTGTCTTGTTTGAAATTTGAAGTTGTTGAATGTCGCTGGGAAATGGTTTGTCTTGTCTGAAGATTTGCATTTCTTACAAGTAAGGCCACACACGTGAAGATTTTAAGCACGATTTGCCCCCTGGCATGAACTGATAACATCAAATCAATGTTTTGTGCCTATATGAAGAGTTTGGTTCCAAAACGCAATAAATCCATTTTAACAAATTTCGGTAAAAACGTGTTTTCTATACCAAGAAAGTGACAAGATGAAAACCACTCTGTTACAAACTTTTACATAGCATATTTAGGTTATAAAAACATAAAAAAATCAAATCCATAACTTGATTTTCAAAGATTTATTATAAAAGCAGATTTTTTTTCCACAAAATGTAATAAATCCATGACAAGTTTTTATTCAAAATGCTATAAATCTATTGAATCAATCACCTATATAAATGTGCATTCATCTTTGCCGTGTTATATTTTAGTTGACTAGTTGTACACACTAATTAAAAATATAAACATTAATGTCATTAATCAAAACACTTACTTTGTCATATTAAGAACCCTGTCATTGCTGCGGTTATACTTGACGTAAATTATTAGATGTTGATGGCTTACGTTTCTTTCCTGTCACAGAAAACCATCACAGGTTTATCAATGCTATTAAAGTATTATTTTGTTTTTGTTTGTTTGTTGATCACAAAGTACAAAGTAGATGAGGAAAACTAGATTCCGTGTACAACGGCCCGCCATTGTTTGTTTAAATTGCGTGAATGGTGCGCTGCTGTAATCTGTGGAGTGGATTTATGGCATTTTGTAGAAAAGGGGGAGTGGCGTTTTTTGCATTTTGGGAAAAAAGGGAGAAAAGATGACAGAATAACACGGCAGATATTGGATTTTGCGTAAAATTAAGAATTTACTTTTTAATAGGCTACTTACCTGATATAATACTGATTCTGGCAGTAACTAATTTTTTTCAAAAATGGCGTTTTTGCGTTTTGGAACCAAACTCTTCATATATTTACTAAAGTGTCAAGTGGCCATGTAATTAGCATGATAATGTACAGCCATTGTTATTGCAAATAAATCCCTTCAGGGTTAATACAAGACCTGATCACCTGATCTGAATTTATTCTGCAAAAACAACCTGTAATGATGTTGTGCAATATCAGCACAGACGGTTAGGTTCAGAGAGTCATTTCAGTCGTGCATAACATTATCTACAAGCTCTATTAAACATGTAAAGGTAAAGACCTATGGGTGTATGCGCAGGTGATCTTTACAGATCCAGTAGACCTCAGTGTTGCCCCTGAGCCTCCTCTATGAAGGGAGCGCGCTAAAGGTCATGGTCTCCCACATGTGAAGATATTGTGAATCTCTGTGTTTCATGTCCTCTGGGGGTCGTCTTTGATTCTCCGGTCCCTCTGTCCACAGGCAAGACCCCGGCAATGCGACCCTTTGAGGCCTGAATGATAAGCCTTGATTATAAAGTGATTATATCTGACAGGAGGCAGGCATAAAAGGCGTACGTTTTAAAAGACCCTTGTTATCCAAGTCCGGTTTATCATCAAAGAAAGCAGAGGTGGCGTAGGAAGAGAAGACGTGATATTTATTAAAAGTGAAAAGGGAGGTAGCAGGTCCCTTTCATTTCCTTGCCATTTTCTGCTTCACCTGTCCTCTGTGAAAATTGTGAGGCGTTGTGGCTAATTAGACAAGATATAAGAATAAACAGAAGAATTGGCTTTCTTTCTTTTAATGAGCTGGATTATAAATTGGATTGGCCTTGGGTGTTGAATTGGAAATGACAGGAGGAGACTTACCGAATTGCAATTCGACATGGTCACACAACAGAGGAACTTCATTAGTCTCATATAAATTTTTATGTCAAAATATAAATAATTGACCAAAAATAATAAATTTTTAATGCATTTCATGTATAATACACACTTTTTCTATTTGAATCTGATGACTACAATATGTAATATTTTAATATTTATTTATTTATAAAATAATAAATTATGTAATGTTTAATAACAGAGGTCTCTGCAAAGCGGTGCTTCTGTATTAAATGTAAATGGCGACTAATGCATTCCCATTTTGCACAAAAACTAATGTTGTTGTTGTCAGTAGTTGCTTATATTTTTCAGTAAATTACTGTAGGGAAGTCTATGGGATTTTATAGTCAACCATGATTTGATGTATCATTCATGTCTGTAGCACAATCGGTGTGGGACAAATGATGTTGCGAGTTTAATATTTATGATAAAAAATTCTTTAAATCAAGTATAGCAATAGGAATAGTGAATGCATTAGCAGGTAGAATAGTTTCTCAGACCAATATAAGGTTCTGGATTGCTTTGTGTATTTCTCCCCCTCCGGCTTTAACTTTGATTCATTTTCTGAATCAGGACACAAACAGGTTTCCATTGACAGGTTATCAGTCTTTCCATGAAGTCCCTGCCGTGAGCCGCTAGCTTCTCTCTACAGACCAATGCAGCAGACGCATGGATTCGTAGAAACCTGCAGCCATGCCCACAGGACATTTCAATGCAATGATCTGTTTTGCGTGAGTTAGTGGATTTCTCAGTTATGTATCTTAAGAATGAAGAAATTAGGAGTTCTTTCTCTGTTGGTAAATGGAATATAAGCTGTGTCCCAATTCGGAGGCTGCGACTTTCTAAGGATGTATTCTAAGACTGATTGCGTCACAGCAGGCTAATAAGGCCTTCCCAATTCGAAGGATGATTAAAAAGAAGCCTCAAAATGTGTCCATACTTTCCGCGCTGTTAAGGATGGAACATGGATCCTTCTCAGCCGAGGCTATCCCGAGATTCATATCATGCCTGTAATGGCTGAATATAACAGATGGATATTTTAAAGGGGACATTCCATGAAAATCAGACCTTTTCCATGTTTAAGTGCTATAATCAGGTCCCCAGTGCTTCTACCAACCCAGAAAACATGAAAAATAGCAACCTTGCAACTTTGTTTTGGTAAGGCTCTCTCTGCAAGCATGTGAATATATAGGTCATTCGGATTTCGCTCCCACGTGACATAGTAAGGAGATCTTATTATAATGATAACGCCTCTACATCTCCGCTATCCAACCATGATGCGGCCTCACGAGTGCGAAAGACAGAGAGAAAGAATGACTGACAGCACGACGCGTTTGTATTCCCTCAAACACAAACAGTAGCCTACAATCTTATAACTTGTAGTTTAAATGGTCTTTCTAAAGGTTGAAGATTAACTTTACCTTAGTGCAAGAGAGAGAGAGCAATGCGACAGTTCACTTTCATCAATACAAGTATGTTGTTTAATATGTTTCTCTGAAGTTTATATGAATGAGACACAAGGAATAATGCACGAGACAGAGTGAGAGAACAACACGTATTCACTATCATACACAATAAGCATAAAAATGTTGTTTAAAGTTTCTCTATAATACATGCCAAAAGCATTTTTTATTAGCTCTTATGTTTGGTTTTGGTAATTTCACTTTAATGCCAATGGAAAGGTTAGCGAGGGCGCACGATGCGAAGTTCGTCACAACGTGTATGTAGCCCGTCATGTATGTGTGAGGCGTAATTTCAAAATATGTGTTCTGCGCGTCGAGTGATCCTATGTGCATCATGTGTTTTGTAGGGCCCTATAATTTCCACGATCATAGAATCGCGGACGGAATGCGGAATTGTCAAATTAACACGGAATCTAGTGTTTACACGGAATAAAGTTCTGTTTTTGTGTGGGAGAAGAACGTATGTCTGGGGGAAATGCAGACCGTGGGAAGCAAATCTGGGCAACACACCACCTCCCGTAATTTCACACCTCCTACGGTCCTTTTTCCCCTCCAAAACACTGAAACCATGGCGAAGCGGCACTCCACAACTCTGCTTTCGTCAGCGAAAAAATTAAGAAATTTGATGCTAAGCACTCAGTTCCGAGCAGTTTTATGTGACCGGAGAACTGTTATTTTGTAAGTTTTGTCAACATTCCGTTCTCACAGCGCTCTTGGATCTGTCCAAAGTCCGAACACAAATCCTCATGTATTTGTTTAGTTTTATGCATTTCAAGCGAGCTGAGGTAAACTTTATCTCGCATTTAAAATTGAATCATCTGCATTTTGACGATGCTCTCTGTCTCTCTTTCGCTTGCATGTGCAGAAAGCTGTGCGCTCATGCCGTCCTAAGTCAGATCACCAATCCTGTGTATGTTTGTAAAGTTATGCATTTCAAGCGATTGTGTTTAAAATATGGATCGCGTTACACTGGACCGTTGTGTTAAGGCACTTCTGAAGGCACCACTGCTTTGACACGAGTAAAGTGTGTGTGTAGCCATCAAGCCAAATGTTGAATTCATACAAAGAAATTCTAACATTTAAGTATACAAGTTGAGTCATAATAAATAAAGTGAAATGACACAGGGAATAAGTATTGAACACATTAAGAGAACAAGGTGCAAAATGGCATAGAAAGCCAGGAGATCACCTGAAATCTGTCAGTATTGAGAGAGAAACCCTGCCCCTTATCAGTACTCATTGATATCAGCTGCTTTAGTCCTAATTGATGGCCTATAAAGGCTTCTCATTACCCAGGAGGAAAACAGGAAAGACTTCATGATGGGTAAATGCAAAGAATCTCTCAGAATGCTGAATTTTTCTCTGAGCACTGTGGGGGCCATTATCTGGAAATGGAAAGAGCATCACTTCACCATAAACCGGCTATGATCAGGTGCTCAATGTAAGATCCCTGTCCACGGAGTCTAAAGAATAATTAGGAGAGATCTCCAAGAGCCAAGAACCACTCGGGCAGAACTTCACGGCAGAACTGTTATTCGAAGAAAACTATAAGCAATGCACTGAACCGCCATGGCATCGATACACGTTCACTACGCAAGACTCCATTTCTGAACAAAAAGCATGTTGCGGCTCTATTAAAATTTGCAAAAGAGCATTTGGAGAAGCCTGTGGATTATTTGGAGACCATAGTATGGCCACATAAATAGCTAAATTGAACTTTTTGGCAGTCATTCTACATACCATGTTTGGAGAAGAAATGGCACTGCCCACCACCCCAAGAACACCATACCAAACGGTTAAGTTTGGGGTGGAAGCATCATGGTTTGGGGCTGCTTTTCAGCAAGGGGTACTGGCAGACTTCATATTATTGAAGGCAGGATAAATGGAGAAATGTTCCAATTCTGGATAAAAATCTGCTGCCATCTACAAGAAAGCTAAAAATGAAAAGAGTGTGGCCAGACAATGATCCCAAGCACAAGGCCAAGAAACAATTAAGTGGTCAATCAATCACCTGTCCTAAATCCCATAGGAAATCTATGGAGTGAACTGAAGATCAGAGTTCATCTCATGTGTCGTTTCACTTTATTTATTATGACTCAACTTGTATACTTAAATGTTCTGATTTCTTTGTATGAATTAAATATTTGGCTTGATAGCTACATCTGGTGGAGATTTTGTGTCAATAGCCCACTTACAAAAATCCCCTTACTGATAAAAATGCTGATGTGTCAAATACTTATTTTCCCCGCTGTAAAATAAGTGAAAACGCACATGACACTCCAAATACACATTTTGAATTTGCGCCCCTTGGAAGAGCAGTCACCAGCTACGCTGGCGGCTATTGCATCTGAACTCTTCATGTTTCATATTTCAGGGAAAAGAAAGCATTGGATGAACAGCCATGTTTAACTGTTGCATGACACAATAATGATCATGTTTGTCAATCAACCTCTTTCATATTTATTCATTACATATTTACATTTATGCATTGGTAGATGCTTAAGTGACAGTGCATTACATTTCATATCAGCACGTGTTCCCTGGGTTCAAACCCATGACCTATTGCATGTGTTGCTAACACAGTGATATACAGGAGCACTATATGATTGTGCTGTAAAGTACTGATCATAAATTTGTACTTTTTGTCACAGCTTTCCCTTGGGTAAACAAACATTAGAGCCGAAGGACCTTCATGGCTCGTGATACCTGCGGTCCGTCACTGCCCTGGCCCGTCCCTCCAGCACGAGTTTGGTTCACTGGGTTCATATAGTTTAGCAGTCTGAGGCCGGTGGCACACTAATCTCTCTCTCACCTCATTGTTCTGCCTTTCTACACCTCTCAGGCTGACACAATTTGATTAATTAGTATTGCGGGCAGCGGAGCTCCATTCTCCTCAAGGCTCATACACACGCGTGCTCCACCAGCCATTCCTCTTTCGCTCTTTAGATCATAAAGATTTTATGGGTGATAAAAATTTCTCTCAGACTGCGCTGAATGTAATAGACAAGAGCAGGGTGAATAATAAAGACTGTACTTTATTTACATAATTTATGCGTACAAATATCTCGGGATTGGCTGACACTTTCACCTGTACGTGTAGTCGGTAGTCATTCAAAGCTGATGGTGCTGAGATTGGCATTCATACAGTCCCACAGAAAGACTATTGAAATTGTTATCGCCCCGACCAAGAACGATAAGGCTGTAATCTTCTGGCACACTTTGGTTTGAGTTAGAACATGTTTGCAAGAAATCTATTTACTGCTAGAGATTTATAATGCTTAGGAAAAGTCAGCTGAGGTTTTATTTGTATAGTTTGTTTCACTTGTTTTAAAGCAGCATTACAGAAAGTCATGCTGGTACTGGATGTAATGTCTCAATGTATTATAATTTACATTGAGCTGTTATGACTTTGTGGAAATTGATTTTCTTGTTGGCATTCGGCTGTTTGATCTGCAATATCCAAATACAGTCCAATTGAAGTAATGTTAAAGCTGTTTGCATGTGCACTGTAAAAAGAAAAAGTTGGAAAAAACTTGTTTCTTTGTGAAAATGTAATTAGAAAAAGTAAAAAATTATCTCAAGCAAGAAAGGCTTTTTCACATTAAATAAAAGTTACAAAATTAAAAATATTTAGTTAAAAAAAAGTTTAAAATATTATTTTTTATAAGTGTTAAAAATTTAACAATAGAAATTTACCTTACAATTTTCACTTAAAGTAAAAAAAGGAAAAACATACATTTTAAGGTGTTACCATTTAAAGTAATTTTTAAGTACCAAACCAACTTTTTATAGTGTGTGGGTTTGTGTTTAATATATTCAAAATGTAAAAATACCCATAATCAAATTTACAACATAGTTTTAAATTTTGACTACACTTTTTATTTAAGTACAGCTATTTCATCTTGTTTTATGAGTTGCTATTTCATAAGTTACATTGTAGTCACAGCCAGTTTGATTAAACTTAAATATTTAAGGCAGCTAAATTTTATACCTCAGTTACTCATTTTTCTAAATATATCACCCTTCTCTACACTTAACATAGCGCAAAAACTTCATAGTTACATAATTTTAAAGGTGTAATGTGAAATGCTCAATAACATGGGGACTTTTGAAGTAGCTTAGTGCGCCATCTTGTGGTACTTGGACAGACTGCATGCCAACACTTGAAGCATTTCTTTATTAGAAATACAACAATGTAAGAATAGTTTTTATGTAATCGGTGTATATATATATATATGTATCTGGTCGATCACTGGTAAATAAATGTGCCTAAATCTTACACAAACCTTAAGAGCGTACCTCAGTAAAATAAACATGCAGGTCTTGTACATTATATAAAACCCATATGACCTTTTTCCCAAATAATGGCAGAATGAAAAGTGGGTGACATTTTCTACTGTATGGATCAAAAACAGTGTCCACATTTTAAAAAAATATAGTGTTTCAAAGAAGAAAGTTAAACAAAGAAGAAAGTTAAACAACTTTTTAAGATTTTTACATCTGGCATGATTTAAGTTTGTAATGTGTACTGCAATGCTTTGATGGCCACTACTGTAAATCGTCAGGAATGTTTGTTCCAGTGTCCCCAACTATTTTCAATGGAAAGTAGCTAAAGGCTGTTTAAATAGTCACTAATGTAGTCAGATGACGCCATGCGCTAATTAGCATAATCATGTATTTGCATTCTGTTTGCGCTTTACATCTGTTTTGTTTCTTTCCTCTTCTCTGTGCTCACACACTGTGTTTTAATAGAGCCAAATAAAATAAAGCCCAATGAGGTTGCTCTCATTTACATATTTCTTTTCTTTCTGTTATCAGACAGAATGAGTATGAAATAGCAACTGATGTGATTAAGAGTACATCTATACTGAAAATATAATATATAAAAGAATTGCTCGAGATATAGAGCTTCATCTTTCTCTCTTGCTCGCATTTAAAATGTATAATTTGTGATTTTAATATGTTAATATGACGATTATGTGAGATTTAGTAATGCTTAACTGAAAGAAAAACCAATCCAGAATTTTCAACTTTACATTTTAATAAAACTATTTTACATATACATAGTGCAACGTCTTATTCTCTGGAAAGCCACTTGGTCTTTCTATATTATCTTGTTCTTGAGCAAGGCTTTACATTTCAGGTTATTAAATATAGACTGTCTCCAGTCAAAAACAGTGCCCTGAAGTCACATTTAGGAAAGAAAATGTGCTACATGACAAGAAACTAAATATAATCAAAGATATAGGTCAGGAATAATGATATAACGGATGAGAAAAGCAGTTATAGCCTCCGTTATAGATTCTGCCAAAAAGACTCAATTTAATATATATTCAGCATGATTTCTTCAATACATCTAATATGATGGATTTTAATGATAATCACAATAGTTAACCTTCAGACAATCCCTTAAGAAAAGCTTATTATACAAGATTAATGCTCAGAAGTGAGATCAAATTAAAGAAGAGCAATATAATGAAACGTTTATGAGGCTGCCTAACAAAAGCCAAGTTAATTTACTTGATAACTTTAAAAGTTTATTATGAAGAAAATACAATCTCCCTGTAAGGCACAAGATATACGTCTTTTACAGATGTTAAGCTTTAAATGGTTGGTAAATGTTGTTCTTTATCCTAAAAGAAGTCAAATGTTTACACATTTACTTGCATAGCTTATGATATAGTTAATGTACATAAAATGCTAGGACTGTAGTTTTACTTCGAGCACAATGCCGTCTGTAACTGTTAAGTATTTCATAGATGTAAATGCACTACCTGCTTTACAATTGTGGAATTAAGTTCAATGATAAATAATGTAATGTACATTTGCTGTATATGTGAAATTAAACTGAAACATTCCTATGTCTAATTCCCATTAGATCATGTTGAAATTAAAGACATCAAACTAGCATGAAGGCCATGTTGTATCGCAGATCACAGGCGCTTGTAGTAAGAGAGGACCTTGTTGCAGTTAGGGCAGCGATGCTCCACATCTTTACAAGAATCCATCCAGAATGGCACTATACAGCAGGGCCAACATCTGCACAAGAGACATGAAAATAAATAAGCCGTACACTTTTTATTTCCTGGATCATATCACAGATGGGGTGGTTTTCTAGTCTAGTCCCAAACTAGAAAAAAATCAAGGTCTAGTTCTGGCTTAATCTAAATCCTGTATGGGAAGCCGATCATAGTCTCATATTGATAATGAAGGTCTTACTTTAAAAAGATATTCTTTTTTGTCAGATAGTGCTTGTTTAAAATGAGTAAGGAGGTTATATTTTACCCGATGAGTGCAAGACAGCCGCATGCCAGCCAAGCCATGAGTCCAGAGTAGTAATCTGTGATGGTGATCACTTGATGCTTACAATGAGGGCACATGGTCTGACCGGGTAGATCACGCAGACTAGGCAGCCTCACTGAGGTTGTTACAGCTGTAATGAACACACACACACATTATTGCTTGGATACTATTGAACCATAGGCCAAGTCTGCAATCTTCACAATGCTGATTCTCATTTTCTTTTTGGCAAATCACATTATTAGAAGAGCCATTATAAATCTGCTAAATGCCTTAATGTAAATGTAATCTGGTGGGGATTAACTCTTTGTTTTTATAGCTTGCCTATTACAGTTTGAGATTGATACAGTAGTTGTAACTCACTTGAAGCTTGAGGGTACATCCCTGGGTTTTGACCTGTAGAAAAGATTTAATAAGATGACTGCTATTGCAGTAATAGGTGTGTTTGACAATTAAGTTTTAAATTGCTTTTGGAGTTTTCTACTGAACTGTTTGAGATTGGCAGTTGAAATCTGTAACTTACCCATGCCTGGAGGGTACATAATAGGGGTTGGACCTAAAAAAGTGAAATTGTCTTTATTACACTAACCTTTTGGAATTGACAAAGTAGTAAATGTATGTTTGTGGAGATTGGATAATTAAATAACTGTTTGAGATTGAGACTGAAAACTATAACTTACCGCCAGCCTGAGGATACATCCCAGGGTTTGGACCTTTAGAAAAAGATTTAAACATCCATCAATAAACACCATCACTGGATTCAAAATGTCTGCAAACATGACTGCTGTTTTACTCTACCTGAATCAACACTAAAACTAGACTCAAAATGCCTTCAAAAATGACTGCTGTTTTAACCCCAACAAACCCCAACAGGAACTGTTTTACTCTGCCTCTACAAAAACCAGCACTGGAATCAGAATATCTGGAAACATGAACGGTTTACTCTGCCTAAACAAACACCGGATTCAGAATATCTGGAAACAGGAACTGTTTTACTCTGCCCCAACAAACAACAACACCAGATTCAAAATATGTGGAAACATGAATGTTTTACTCTGCCTTAACAAACCCCAACACTGGATTCAGAATATCTGGAAACATAAACTGTTTTACTCTCCCCCAACAAACACCGGATTCAGAATATCTGGAATCACAAACTGTTTTACTCTGCCCCAACAAACACCAACAATGAATTCAGAATATCTGGAAACATGAACTGTTTAACTCTGCCCCAACAAACACCAACAATGAATTCAGAACATCTGGAAACATGAACTGTTTTACTCTGCCTTAACAAACAGCAACACTTGATTCAGAATATCTGGAAACAGGAACTGTTTACTCTGCCCCAACAAACACTGGATTCAGAATATCTGGAAACAGGAACTGTTTACTCTGCCTCAACAAACACTGGATTCAGAATATCTGGAAACAGGAACTGTTTACTCTGCCCCAACAAACACCAACACTTGATTCAGCATATCTGGAAACATGAACTGTTTAACTCCGCCCCAACAAACACCAACAATGAATTCAGAAAATCTGGAAACAGGAACTATTTTACTCTGCCTTAACAAACACCAACACTTGATTCAGAATATCTGGAAACATGAACTGTTTAACTCTGCCTTAACAAACACCAACAATGAATTCAGAATATCTGGAAATATGAACTGTGTTACTCTGCCTTAACAAACACCAACACTTGATTCAGCATGTCTGGAAACAGGAACTATTTTACTCTGCCTTAACAAACACCAACACTTGATTCAGAATATCTGGAAACATGAACTGTTTTACTCTACCCCAACAAACACCAACAATGAATTCAGAAAATCTGGAAACATGAACTGTTACTCTGCCTTAACAAACATCAACACTTGATTCAGAATATCTGGAAACATGAACTGTTTTACTCTGCCTTAACAAACACCAACACTTGATTCAGAATATCTGTAAACATGAACTGTTTTACTCTGCCTTAAGAAACACCAACACTTGATTCAGCATATCTGGAAACATGAACTGTTTTACTCTGCCTCAACAAACCCCAACACCGGATTCAGAACATCTGGAAAAATGAACTGTTTAACTCTGCCCCAACAAATACCAGATTTAGAATATCTGGAAACAGAAACTGCTTTACTCTTCCTCAACAAACACCAACTTTGAATTTCCGATTGTTAGAAAAAAGGAAAGTAAAAAAGTGAATTTGTCTTTATTACACTTACCTTTGGAATTGTCAAAGTGGTAAATGTATGTTTGTGGAGATTGGATAATAAAATAACTGTTTGAGACTGAGACTAGAAATCATAACTTACCGCCAGCCTGAGGATACATCCCAGGGTTTGGACCTTTAGAAAAATATATGAACATTCATCAACAAACACCAACACTGGATTCAAAATGTCTTCAAACAAGACTGCAGTTTTACTCTTCTTGAACAAACACTAAAACTGGATTCAAAATGTCTTCAAACATGACTGCTGTTTTAACCCTAACAAACCCTACCACCGGATTCAGAATATCTGGAAACAGAAACTGTTTTACTCTGCCCCAACAAACACCAACACTCGATACAAAATGTCTTGAAACAACATGGCTGCTGTTTAACTATACACAACAAACACCAACACTTAGAGTGTATGAACATTTTGCTCTGTCCCAACACCAGATTCAGAATGTCTGGAAATATGGCTGTAGTTTGACTCTACCCGAAAAAAACATCAACACTGGATTCAAAATGTTTTCAACCGTGACTGCTGTATACGTAACGAACACACTGGATTCAGATTGTTAGGAAACACAACCGCTGTTTTACTGCACCAAAATAAACAACGGATATAGAATATCTGAAATATGAATGATTTACTCTGTCCCAACAAACACTAACTCAGAGAATCTGAAAACAGAAATTGTTTTACTCTTACTCAACAAACATCAACCCCAGATTCACAATATCTGGAAACATGAACCGTTTTACTCTGCCTTAACAAACACCGGATTCACAATATCTGGATAAACAAAGTGTTTTACTCTGCGTTAATAAACACCAACAGTGGATTTAGAATATCTAGAATATATTTAAAATATATTGGATAATTAAATAACTCTTTGAGATTGAGACTGAAAACTATAACTTACCGCCAGCCTGAGGATACATCCCAGGGTTTGGACCTTTAGAAAAAGATTTAAACATCCATCAATAAACACCAACAGTGATTTCAAAATGTCTGCAAACATGACTGCTGTTTTACTCTACCTGAATCAACACTAAAACTGGACTCAAAATGTCTTCAAAGATGACTGCTGTTTTAACCCCAACAAACCCCATCTGGAAACAGGAACGGTTTACTCTGCCTCAACCAACACCAGATTAAGAATATCTGGACACATGAACTGTTTTACTCTGCCTTAACAAACCCCAACACTGGATTCAGAATATCTGGAAACATGAACTGTTTTACTCTGACCCAACAAACACCAGATTCTGAATATCTGGAAACACGAAGTGTTTTTCTCTGCCTTAACAAACCCCAACACTTGATTCAGAATATCTGGAAACAGAAACTGCTTTACTCTTCCTCAACAAACACCAATGTCAGATTCAGAATATCTGGAAACAGGAACCATTTACTCTGCCTCTACAAACACCAACACTGGATTCAAATTGTTAGAAAACACGAGGCTGTATTACTCCACCCCAACAAAACAGCACTGGATTCAAAATATATGGAAACATGACTGCTGTTTTACTCTACCCAAACAAACACCAACACTGGATACAAAATGTCTTGAAACATGAACGTTTTGCTCTGTCCCAACTAGGGGTGGCACGGTTCATGAAAAAAATTCGCTTGTCTCGGTTCGGGGCGCGTGTGTGTCGTACGGTTCAACGGTTCATGGCATGCGCAATGTATGTAGCCTCGTGCCCTGTATGTGACCTCAGATAGTGTGTTCCCCTTTCGCGAATAGCGCGAAAGAAGAGGTGACTGGTGTGAAGAGTGAGTGCTGCCGGTCATGTTACGTGTATAAATGGCAAGAGGGAGAGAAAAAGAAGTCTGCCCGCAGTTGGAGGATGCGCCAGCGTCGTATAAGTTTGGTGTGTGGAAATTTTTTTTATTTCATGTTACCTATGATGACAGCGGAAATAAAACAATAGATAACACTGCAGTCTATGGGTTGAATGTGTTCGAACAGCCACACGCGACAGCCTTCTCTCCGACCATTTATCTAATCTGAGGTAATGAACACTGTTTTACGTCTTTTCGTATTCAGCGCTATTTTTAGCCTTTCGTTGATAAAACGAAAGCGGCTGATTTCCGCGGAGTTTCATTTTGCTAGCGTGTGAAAGTTGCACGATCTTATTTCATAAACTGCCCCTTAAAGTAATCAGGACAGAAGTAGTCAAAAGTGGACAAAAGAGACGGATTTAAATATTACAGGTGTAAACGTTATGTTTCTCTCTCGTCCACTACTCTGCAGTATTTAAGCAGCCTCTCAGTGATAAATCTTAAAGCTACACTGAAGTTGGCATTTTGATAAATGCAAGTTATCTTTGTGTGCTAAAAATGCACACAAAGTTCATGTAGATGGCAATACACATTCTCTTTTTTGCCAAATAAATGAAAAGCATGTTGAAATCATCAATGTCTTCCCTCTCGCTGTCTCAAAATCTCGCCTGGCTTTCCTCAGGGATGTTCCCAATAATGTGCTTAAAGTCAAATTCAGTTTGTGCATGATAACATGATATAACTTTTTTAATACTGTATCCTAAATTATGGATAATTAATACATTAATAAGATAATACATTTCTGGAGTGTTAAAAAAATAACAACAAGAACCGTACTGAACCGAGAACCGTGACCATAGAACCGTGATACGAACCGAACCGAGGGTTTTGTGAACCGTGCCACCCCTAGTCCCAACACAAGATTCAGAATGTCTGGAAATATGGCTGCAGTTTGACTCTACTCGAAAAAAACACCAAAACTGGATTCAAGATGTTTTCAACCGTGACTGCTCTATATGTAACAAACACCAACACTGGGTTAAGAATATCTGAAAAAAAAATTATTTTACTCTAGCTCAATAAACATCAACACCAGATTCAGAATATCTAGAAACATAAACTGTTTTACTCTGCCCCAACAAACACCGGATTAAGAATATCTGGAATCACAAAGTGTTTTACTCTGCCCAAACAAACACCAACACTTGATTCAGAATATCTGGAAACATGACCTGTTTTACTCTGCCCCAACAAACACTAACACTGGATTCAGAATATCTAGAAACAGTGTTTCACTCTGCCTTAACAAACCCCAACACTTGATTCAGAATATCTAGAAACATTAATTGTTTTACTCTGCCCCAACAAACACCGGATTCAGAATATCTGGAATCACAAAGTGTTTTACTCTGCCTTAACAAACACCAACACTGGATTCAGAATATCTGCAAACAGGAACTGTTTTACTCTGCCTCAACAAACACCAGATTCATAATATCTGGAAACAGGGACTGATTTACTCTGCCCCAACAAACACCAAGACTTGATTTAGAATATCTGGTAACATGACCATGGCCTTCCTCCTCAACAAACACCAATGTCAGATTTAGAATATCTGGAAACAGGAAGTTTTTTAACCCTGTCTTAAACACATGACTGTCGTTTTACTTTACCCAACAAACACAAACACCGGATTCAGAATATCTACACATTGCTGTTGTTTTGCCGTGTGCCAACAAACACCAACACTGGATTCAGATTGTTAGGAATCATTACTATTGTTCTACTTGGCCCTAACAAAAATAACACATGCAAACATTATCCATCAGTGTTCAGGTTTAACAAAGTTCATTTAAGGTACACAGGTTTGGGTTTTGTGTGCAGTGGAATTATGCAGATTTTTTTTATTTTATTTACATATAATTGATTTAATTTAGTATTTAATATTAAAACCAGACATATAAAATATTAAAAATTTTTAGCAAGTAATTTAGCTCTTTAAATTAGTTATTTTTAAAAAGATCCACCATCCAACAAGAAAACCTGTTCAATTTGGAGCGACTCAGGTCATCAATAACCTTACCTGGTTGAAAGTATGGATTGTTAACTCCTGCTTTAAGTCCAGGCTCTGAAGATGCTGTGTATGCCACATTTACAGTCGCATATGGAGGTGCCTGGATTTCTGGTTGAATTTGAATTTCTGGATGGATTTCTGGTTGAAATCTCACTTCTGTACCTCCGTAATCTACTGGATAACCAGGGTATGGTGGGGAAGCCTCGGTAGTTTGTACATCATCATCATCTTCCAAATATTCCACCTCTTCCAAGCCATCCATGTCATCATCTTCGTGGTTATCCATATTCTTAGTTAAATAAAGAAAACTAATTGTTAATACATGTCAGAAACACACAGAAATCATATATGTGATTTAGCTGAAATAATTTATTTACTCCTGATATCTTCTAGTTGGCTTTAGATTCACTGTTTTTAGGTGTTTCTCATCTACTCTTAAAAGTATCCAGCACACATTTCCAAATGAATGAGTGCTTGGAGACCAATGCAAATGTCAAAAAATGTTGTCAAGATGTATTCAAATCTCCACGGTGCAGCCAAATTTCATTTTGCCATGGAAACTTTGTGTTTGTAAAGCGCCTTGCGTGGCTTTTCCTTTTGGTCATGGAAACCACAGCTTCATTAAGACCAGGAACTGAAGACATGGAGTCGCTTGTAAAAACCAAGCTTGAAGACTTCCCTCTTCAATTTGAAAGTCAAATCTAGGTATTTCCGAACACGCAGAGATTGATTGAATTCCAGTTTTCACCTTATTTACAATTACAATTAGGAAAAGGCCATTGTGTACCAAAACATGACATTTAGATTTCGTTTTTTTGTCAAATGTAAGAATAGCTTAATTTACATAATATTTTGTCAGTGACATTTTGTCAGAAAAAAATGTGAATAACTAAACTTGTACCCTGTCCGCTGTAACCTTTAACATCAATTGTAAAGGTTTGTATGTCATTTTTATGTCGTAAGATGATAAGGGGCACAACAGGTGTACTGTAGATTTTTAGGGTACCTCTTTAGCGACAAGCAAAAGATATACAGTATATACAAGTAAAAGTGCAATTTAAACAGATATGAGACCTATAGTTTCACATTTTAAAGCTTATTCTTGTTACAGAAGTACACACATTAATAGATAAAAAGTCACAGTGCAGAGTGACATCACGTTGTTCTAAATTATTTTCCCTTACATATATTTTTCTAATCATAAAGCAAAATACAGAATTGTTAAAAATAAATTCAAATCTATAATTACTGTATCTCCTGTTTCCTGTCATTGATGAAAGTTACCTACCAGACTGATGTTTCAGTGAGATGGGTTGAGGTTGGAGGATGTATCTCTCTGGAGATCAGAGGAATCAGTGACTTTAAGAGGATAAATGGGTGTGTGTGAAATCTAGAAGAAGGGATGAAAAGAAGCCAAAATGGGAGGAGATTGTGTCCATACCATATATACCCATCCTGGGGATGGGTTGGGTCGGGATGCCAACCAACCAGCTGGTCAATTAGTGAAGTTAATTTTTTGAATGTAATCCTTGATATGTTTAATTGCTGTGCTTTAATGAGAAGAACTGGGATCATTTAATGGGAACTTTACATTTATGGTGTGCTCATTGCATAACATCAATGGTTGACTGACAGCATAGTAAACTCTGTCTGAGACACTTTATAAATATGCCAATACACCCACCAAAGAACAGTACATCACATCTAAAATTAATGCTTTATGATGCTTACATAAACTTATTTGTTATAGCAGATTTGGGTTAGGTGGAAAGTGTATCTAAATTTTAGCTAGTTTGTTGGACATTGGAAAAAACGTGACTTTAAAATGCATATTTAGTTTGGTTTTCTTGCGCCTTGTCGTGCCATTTGTCTGGAGCAACACACAAACTTGTTTGAATATCTTTGCATCCTCAAATTAGTTGACGTGAAATAGTCCAACGTGGATCGATTTGCTTTGCTTTGTAGTGAATGTGTGTTATTTGAAGTAAACCAACTTTAGATTTTTGTAATCCTACTTGTCATGAATTCAAGAAGCACAAATCAAAAACATTTTTAGATGTTCTGATTTGCTGAACATCTGAAAATCCTGTCATCCTGTCAAATGAAAATCCTGTCATCAACTACTCACCCTCATGTTGTTTTTTAAACCTGTTTGAGTTTTTTATTTTGTTAAATATAAAAGAAAATGTTTTGATAAATGATGGTAAGAACACAGTTAATTTACCCATGAGTTCCATAGTAGGAAAAATAAATATGGAAGTCAGTGGTTACAATCAGCTGTGTGCTTACAATAATTTGTCAAAATATCTTCTTTTGTATTTAACAGAATAAATAAACTCATACAGGTTCAAAATAACATGAGGGTGAGTAAATGATGACAAAGTTTTCATTTTTGGCCAAACTATTCCCTTAAGTCAAGTCATACTTTTGTATTGAGCTTTTTTTTACAACATTTCAATGCTTCAAAGCAAATTCACAAGACCAAAAAAACAAAACAAAAAAACAGACAGAAAAGTAAATAATTAAATATAGTGTGTATATATGTAGAATGTATATATGTAGTATGTAATGTAGAATATATAGGGGCAGTTTCCCAGACAGGTTTTAGATTAATCCAAGACTAGGCCTTAGATACATGAAAGTGTCACGGGGTGACCAAAGACAGGCGGAACTACTTTGGAGGAGGATATTTCCAGCCAGGACGATTTTGGTGTAACACCCGGTCGGTTCAAGCTGCCCCGATGAGAAATCTAATGAGAAAATGAACCTCAGGTGTGTGAGAAGAGAGCAGCGATCAGTAATTGGGACACGCAATCGGAGGACGGCTAATAAAAGGACTCTATGAGAAGGAGTAGCGTTTTTTTCCTGTTGGAAAGATACGGAAGTAATTGGCATGAGGGTGAGAGAGTTTGGAAGGGGCGGAAGTGTGGCGGACACAGAGTATTACCAACTGGAAATAGGAAGAGGAGTTACTTCTGCAATAGTTTGATGATGATTTGCCTTTAACCCCCAGGGGTCCAAAAACGCGGGGACGCGTTTTGACGTGTTTTCTCCTTATCATAGCAGAATCAACTTAAAATACTCCATCATTAATAATCAAACACTTACGTGTTTGACATCATTTGAAACTCTGAAGGGTCCTCTTTAATTAGTGTACATTCACAATAACAACAGATCTTTGTGTTTTTGTCAAATTAAGAAGATAAACAGGGTGCTCATTCAGACATTTCTGTCTCCGCCAGCTGTCTCTCAAATCACGTTACAAAAATTTGTTGAAACTCCGCGAATACTCGTCACACAAACATAATACACATATCCAAAGAAAGCCTGAAATGTCTACTTTTAAACAAACTAATTATTATCAAAAACAAATATTTCCTGTTTATATAATCTGCATTGAAGTAAAGAGAGTACCGTTTTCCCTGGCTGAGCTCATTATCTTTAATGCGGTAACGCCCACACGCTGTTGACATGGTAATGAAGAGACGAGCTGTTCAAATCAGCAAAGCGTAATGTTTGATAAGATTTAAAGACTTTAGCGCATGTTTGGATTATAAACTTTATACACACACGTGAGGAATATCTTCATTTATGTCTGGACATTGAGGAAGAGAAGCGTTTATCTTTAACGTTACCTAAGAAGACGAACAATGGAAGGCGCAATGGAGGCGGATATATTCCTGAAGAAACTGTAAGTCATATGTCTTCATTTATATTTGCTATCATGTAATATGTTATGGCTTGTGCAGTTCAGCCTACATAAGCAACCTCAACAGACTGCACGCTTCGGATTGAAAAACGTTCGCATTGTTTACAAACGAGTAAGTTAACTTACGCGTGATCACCTAATGGCGGATTTCATTGTTTGCTGTACAGTAGGGATGTAACGATTCAATCACGATTCAATCGCGGTCCTCATTAAAAATGCCTGTCTGAAATCGATTCTCAATCGCAAGGCTGCGATTCTTTGTTTTATGCACAGCTTGTGCCTGTATTACGGCATTTGGTCAGTAGGAAGTCCTTATCAATCTAAAATCATTATGAGTCGGAGTCGTTTATAACGTGCATTTAAAAAAGCAACACTCGTTAAACAAAACATTCAAAATATTCTTTATTATCATGAAAATACCTGAAACAATCTGAAGAACAGCGTATAAATATTCATGTGTAGACATTTCCTGGAATAGCGTTTGTAATGCTACTTCTTGTGTGGCACAAAGGGAGTTTCTGCACGGGAGCGCCCCCTGGCGTTCGGATGTGCCAAGATTTCACCGTAATTCATTCAAATTCATTCATTGAGAAAACGCGCATTTGCACGATGAATCGTTACACCCCTACTGTACAGTGTTAGACACAGTTATTCACTTTCGTATCCTTCATGGCAACTTTGAGTAAGTTAATGCTGCACTGCTGTGTCTTTTGAGTGTGTGCTGTAGGTTAATATGATTCCATGTTTACATGCTTATTTACAAACGAGTACGTTACGCGTGATCACGTAATGGCGGATTTCATTGTTACATGCTGTACAGTAGACACTTTCGTATCCTTCGTGGCAACTTTGAGTAATGCTGCACTGGGGGATCTGCTGTAATATGATATTGTTTACATGCAACGCATTCCATACATTGCGCTTTACACGCGACACCGTTTTATTATGAGCTCCGCGTTGTTTACACGGAGACTCGCCTTTCCTTTTTTAATTATAAATTTACCTTGGCCAGTCTACCTAGGTGTGTGAAAGACGCCAATCACGTGACCAAATGGTGGCGCAGAGGTAGTGCGTTAGGCTGCCACGTGGTAGACCCGGGTTCGAAACCCGCCTAGGCCAAGTTTTTTTAATATATACAGTATATTGAGTATATTGAGTTTAGGCGACCACCGTTACAAGTGCTATCATTTACCCATCAGTTATGTATGTAAGGGTATTTCTGTGGACAATTTATGCTAACAGCTGTTCATAACTCTCTTACAGGTCTGCATCCCTCTCATCAGTACAAAACTATGAAGTGGAAAAACATATTCACACTTTTTGGACATAAAGTTGTATGGTAACATGAGCCACATGAAGTTTACAGCTCTGTTGTTTATCAGTTTCTTATACAAGTTAAGTTTTTGAATAGGGTCCTACTGACCTTCATTTCTATTTTGATTATATTGTTAACTTCTTAATAAACCTCAAACAAACATGTTCATTTGTCCTCACATTCTTTACTGTAGTTCCCTCCTGCCTCATTATTATGCAGATCATTATGCAGCTCATTATGCAAGCCTTTGTTTGCTAGCTGTCAATCAATCCTTCTCGCATACGGCCCCTCTAAACAAAAAGTGTCTTACAATTTCTAAATCAATATATTGGTTTATGTGAATGAGTAGGCAGGATGATTTTCACATCATTTTAAAGAAAAAACTCTAGACTACTAGATTCTGTTTAGGAAAGTCTTGTTAAAACATGTTTAGTATGGGTTTTGTGGACTTATATCAGTGACTTAAAATTTTAGCTTTTTTAAAAACCACGCATAAACCTTTTTCTCTCAAAAATACAAACATGTACATACATGTAGCTCATATAATATTTTAGCCCAGTTTGTGCTGAACACAGTGGTATGAGACACTTGCCATTATTATGTTTTAAAGCAACTGAAAAAAGACCAAATGTAAGAGCATGTCAGAACCTCTGACAGTGTCCCAAAATGGTCGGACCCCAGAGGGTTAACCAGCATTAAGTGGTACTGATTTTCCCTTGATGCCAGTGAAATCAGCATTGTATTTTCCTCCCCTCTTTCCCCTCCCGCTGTTGCGGCCATCCGCTGGGTATATTGAACTAGCCTGTTGTTGCCTGTATTTTTCTGACGGGGATTGTGTACGTGGAGATTAACCCTTTTGATGTTCTATCCTTCAGACCAGTTATGTCTATGGTTGACCATCTTCTGTGTTGTGATTGAGGGGAAAAGTGTAGAAGACGGAGACTCCAGCTTGTGAATACAGCGCTGTTTGTGCTTACTCCACTTATAGCTGCCCATGACTTGCTCTGACGCCCAGGATACGGGATCCGGTCGGGGCTACAGACAAAAGACCCTAGGTCACTGAGTATATGGATTGCTGTTTGATGTTGTGGATATTTGCACGTTTGAAATTCTGTGAAGTGGTTTGCTGGATACCTAAGAGTGGAGAGCACAAGCGCTGCTGGTGTTCGTGCATTTGACTGGGAGTGCCGTTTAACTGGAAGGGCGGCGGGTTTAATTAATCAGTGTTGGAGTGTATGTTACAGAGCTGGACGGGCCATTCGTGCCCCCCCTCCCTTTACTGCTGTCCTAACTTGGCAGGAAAAGAGTGACTTACCTGAATACCCACCATCGCCAGAGTTGAAGTCTATCGGTTGAGAATCCAGTTTGGAAAGAGCATTTTACCCGCATACCTGTCACCATCAGGATTGGAGTTGATCCATCGAGAACGTGAGTTGACCCCTTCTTGCTGTGTCCATTCGTCTGGGCTGAGAGTTATATTCGTTCACTCACCTTTGTCTGCCTGAAAGAAGTGTTTTTACCTGTATTCTTACCATTACCTGGTCTAAGGTTGATCTATTACAGGCACAAGCTGTCGCCCTTTTGCCATGTCTATTCATTTGGAAAGAGAGCCATACTTGTCCACTCACCTTTGCCTGCCTGAAAGAACAAGTGTCATTACCTGTATCCTTACCATTATCTGGTCTAAAATTGATCTACCACAGGCGTAAGCTGTCCCCTCTTTGCTGTGTTGATTCGGTTGGAAAGAGAGCCATCCTCGTCTACTCACCTCTGTCTGCCCGAAAGAAGCAGCGTCATTACCTGTATCATTACCATTCTCTGGTCTAAAGTTGATCTACCACAGGTGTAAACTGTCCCCTTCTTGCTGTGCTTATTCATTTGGAAGGAGAGCCATCCTCGCTTACCCACGTCTGCCTGCCTGAAAGAAGTGTTATTGTCTGCATCCTCACTATCATCCGATATAAAGTTGATTTATTATAGACGTAAGCTGACTCCTCTATGCTGTGTCTATTTGTTTGGAAGGAAAGCCACACTCGCTTACCCACCTCTGCCTGCCTGAAAGAAGTGGTATTATCTGCATCCTCACTATCATCTGATCTAAAGTTGATTTATTACAGACGTAAGCTGTCACCTCTTTGCTGTGTCTATTCGTTTGGAAGGAGTGTCACACTGGCTTACCCACCTCTGCCTGACTGAAAGAAGTGTTTTTATCTGCATCCGCACTATCATCTGATCTAGAGTTGATTTATTATAGACATAAGCTGTCCCCTCTTTTCTGTGTTTATTTGTTTGGAAGGAGAGCCCTCCTCGCCTACTTCCCTCTGCCTGCCTGGAAAAAGTGTTGATACTGGCATCTTCACTATTACCTGAGCTAAAGTTGATATATTACAGGCGTAAGCTGTCCCCACTTTGCTGTATCTATTCGTTGGGAAGGAGAGCCAAACTCGCTTCTGCCTGAAAGAGGTGTCATTACCTGCATTCTTATTATCACCTGATCTAAACGTTGATTGATTACAGATGTAAGCTGTACCCTCCTTGCTGTATCTATTTGTCTTGAAAGAGAGCCACACTCGCTTACTCACCTCTGCCTGCCTGAAAGAAGTGTTATTATCTGCATCCTCACTATCACCAGATCTAAAGTTGATCCACTACAGACATAAGCTGCCCCCTCTTTGCTGTGCCGATTCGGTTGGAAGGAGAGCCATCCTCGTCTACTCACCTTTGTCTGGCTGAAAAAATAAGTGTCATTACCTGTATCCTTAATATTTTCTGGTCTAAAGTTGATCCACTACAGACATAAGCTATCCCCTCTTTGAGTGTCGATTCGGTTGGAAGGAGAGCCATCCTCGTCTACTCACCTCTGTCTGCCCGAAAGAAGCAGCGTCATTACCTGTATCCTTACCATTCTCTGGTCAAAAGTTGATCTACCACAAGCGTAAACTCTCCCCTTATTGCTGTGCTTATTTGTCTGAAAGGAGAGCCATAGTTGCCTACTCACCTTTGCCTACCTGGGAAGAGTCTTCTCATAGGAATTCTTACCATTACCCGGCCTAGGGCTGATCTGCCGCAGATGTGAATTGCCTCTCTTCTTGCTGTCTGTATCACTTCCTACATGCTTCCCATCGTCTAGCTTGGAGTTGAGCCACTGAAAACGTGAGTTGTCCCTTTCTTGCTGTTCTCTCTGTTGGGAAAGAGCATCATACTTACCTCTGTTGGAACTGACTGGACGGCCTGCGATATACTTACCTATGTTGGGTTTGGAGTCGATCCACTGAACAACGTGATTAGTCCCTCTCTTGCTGATCTTTCTTTTGGGAAAGAGCGTCATACCTACCTCTGTTAGAACAGACTAGACGGCCTTCTACGTACTTGCCTCCGTTTGGCTTAGAGTCGTTCCACTCAAAACGTGAGTTGTCCCCTTCTTGCTGTTCTCTCTGTTGGGAAAGAGCGTCATACCTACCTCTTTTGGGACTGATTGGACGGCCTTCTACCTACTCGCTTCTGCTTAGCTTGGAGTTGATCCACTGGAAACGTGAGTCGTCCCTCTCTTGCTGATCTTTCGATTGGGAAAGAGCGTCATACCTACCTCTGCTGGAACTGACTGGACGGCCTTCTACATATTTACCTTTGTTTGGCTTGGAGTTGATCCAATGGAAACGTGAGTTGTCCCTCTCTTGCTGTTCTGTTTGTTGGGAAGGAGCGTCATACCTACCTTTGTCGGATTTGGAGTCGACCTTGTTGACTGGATGGCTTGGAAGAGGAATTCTACCCTCATATTTAACACTGCCTGGCTCGGAGTCGACCTATCATAGATAAGACAGATAGCGGCCCCCCTCTCTTGTTGTTCTATTGGCTGGAAGGAGAGACTTACCCACCCACCTACCTTTATCTGCCTGTACGAAGTGAGTTGTTTGCTCTTGTGTTGAGCGACTCCAAGAGAAGGCCTCCCAGCCCTATCCTTACTTCATCTGACGCACCTTGGGTCAAGAAGTGAGCCGTCAGGGTCCTGAAGAGGAGAGGTCGACGAAAGGGATTTTTACTTGGGAACAATTACTTTTAACTAAATAAAGAAAAGTTTTGTACTTTTAATTACTTGTTTGTCTGGTCTTTGGGTACTCTGGGAACTCCTCGAGGTGGTGCAGGAGGGCACGGTATAGGGTAGTCATAGTCCACGCCGACCTGTGACAAAAGTCCCATATAAATAAAATGATACACTATAATTTTGTTTTGGAATATTGTGGTATTTTTTACAAATGATTTTTCTGTGAGCTGCATTATTTTTTTTAAATGTATGTGCCCTCACAATCTTTAATCAAAAACGGAAATCACCTCCCCTCCTCAAAACGATCTCTCATTACTTCCGGTCATATGGTATGGCAAGTGGGGGGGAGGGGTCTGGGAGAAGATCGCTGCCATTAGCAATTACTTCAAATGATCCAATCAGATGTCGATGGACAAAATCAAATTCAGTCTTGACTTATTTCAGAAGCCCGATTCACTGGGTTATATAAAAATAAAGCAATCGCTACTTCTGTTTCATGGGGACTTTAAGATGTTTAAAGGAATAGTCTACTCATTTTCAATGTTGAAATGTGTTGTTGCCTTGGCTGGGAATTGTTGGTGCATCCCTCTGTCGTCTGTGTGCGTGCACGTAAGCACTGGAGCGCGCTGCGACGCTTCGATGGCATTTGGCTTGGCCCCATTCATTCGATGGTACCACTCAGAGATAAAGTTAGAAGTGACCAAACACATCAACGTTTTTCCTATTTAAGACGAGTAGTTATACGAGCAAGTTTGGTGGTACAAAATAAAACGTAGCGCTTTTCTAAGCGGATTTAAAAGAGGAACTGTATTTTGTGGCGTAGTAGCGCTTTTGTGAGTACTTCGACTCGGCGCAGTAACACTCTCCCTCTCCCATTATGAGAGGGAGAAGGGGAGCGGATTTTTCAGTTTATTATTTGCATGCGTTTTAAAGTTTTGAGCGTTTAAACTTCCATTTTTCTCACAGCTTCTCTTGTCTGCGTTCAGCCGCCGCGCGCACACACACAGCAACCATCAGTGCACGTGAACAGAGCGATCTCTCTCTCTCTCTCTCTCTCTCTCTCTCTCTCTCTCTCTCTCTCTCTCTCTCTCTCTCTCTCTCTCTCTCACATCTTAAAGCTGCAGTAACCCAAGTCATCTCTCAATAAATCAATCTCTGCTCTTGACTAAATAACTGTTATAATTCATATGAATGCGTGTACAGCCCCGCCGCTCCCATAACGCGCATCACGCGCTGTTCGTAGGGCACCAGGTGCTGATAGGGCACCAAAAATAAGCCTAATGAAAAAAAATTATAATGCTGATAGAATTTCATTAGCCTATAGAAATATTATCAGGCAATTTGTATCCATGTATATGTTACAAAAAAAGGGGAAACGAGATAATTTAATTGCTCTAGTATAGAAAGTATGCCCCCCAGCCTTTGATGGTCCGTGCCGGTTGATCGCACGGGCGCCTGACGAAGTTTGACAGAGGCCGTTTCTCAATCCGAAGGCTGCAGCCTCCAGAGGTCGCATTTCTAGGCTGGATACGTCATCAAAACTTTCTTATTTCGTAATATAAACGCTTATTAAGTTGACTATTATTCTTAGTTAATCGTAAATGGTTGTAATATGCTTATGACTTGATAATGTTATGTTCAGTTAACTGAAATAAACCAGGCTTGATGACGTATGCAGCCTGCATATGCGACCTCGCGCAGGCTGCAGCCTTCGGATTGAGAAACGGCCAGACAGTAGGCAACTTTTAAAAATGGCCCTGAAAAGACAGCAGGAGTCAGGATCGGAAAAAAGAAAAAACTGCGGGATGATGCGCGTTCATTACTTGCAGGTAAGTCCATCATGTTTAATCAATCTTTAATCAATCCTAATAAGGGAAATGTGCATGGGCTGCAGCTGCTGCTAATCGGAATGTGCCTCGAACGTGCCTCGAACTTGCTGTGCTGACATCAATGTTAGCAAACTATGTTGTTATAATTTATAACTTTAGTGCAGGTTAAATTGAGATTTTACTGTAAAACATTACCTATGCATATGCATTTTACAAATAACTGACGCCAGCTGTTATTTTCCTTACTACGTTTCTTTAGATATTAAGCAGTAGTTTATTTTGACGTGACGGTGGTTAATACTTTCTCAGTAAAAGTTAACGTTAGCAGTCAGTGCACATGGTAGGCTAACAATTCCTGACTGTTAAATATATATAAATATAAAATGTCATCATGTATGTATGATATGAAGCAAAAATTACTGTGACACTTAGTTCTCTAAATCTTTGTTTTATTTAAGAATATTGGGTATTCTTGTTTACTTATTGATGTTTATTTAATGTCATTTATTTAAAGTGACATTGTACCTGGGAAAAACATGTCTGGATTATTTTGATCATTTTTTATTTTGTTATTCTATTTAAGTTTGTTAATTTTTTTCTATTTTGCTATTCTATAAAAGTTTGCACGTTCAAATTAATGTGTGTTGGCTAAAACTGTCAAGATTTTACTTTCTGCTTTTATTTAAGTTATATGTTTGTAAAAAGTTAAACTGGCAAAAACAAACAGTTTTTTTCTCAGGGTCGGGGTGGGGGGCATTATAAAGGAATTATGCTTGGGGCACCAAAATGGCTAGCAGCGGCACTGTGCGTGTATATTTAATTTATACAGTAAAGACTGTGAAGTGTATTATTTTTATTACTTTTAGGAGACAAACCTTTTTAAAGAGATTAACCTTTTTAAATATCTCTTTGCAGAAGAAATATTTGTTGTACTTATTTATTTGAGTCTCTATTAAACCAGTAATATACCTAATTTCTGCAAGTAATATCACAAAGGCAACATCTGTGGTGTTACTTTATCTAGAAAAAATGTTAACAGTTACAGTCATCAAAGAGCTTTCATATCAGCAAAAAAAAAAAAAAAAAAAAAAATCGGTATTGGCCGATCACGAAGATCACAAATCGGTAAACGGTATGGGGTGCAAAAATCCTGATCGGAGCATCCCTACTTTATATTCCAGATTTTCAAAAAGTTGTATCTTGACCAAATATTGTCATATAACAAACCATACATCAATGAAAAGCACATTTCTTCAACTTTTCGATGATGTATACATTCCAATTTCACAAATTTGACTCTTATCACTGTTTTGAAGATCTATGGTCACATATAGTGTACTAATGAGTTAATAATTGTGTATTGGATTAAACATGTCTTCTTTAGGGTTAATGACTTATTTCTGAAAATACTGAAGAACAGCACAATGACATCATTTATGCACTTGACATAGTAATTTATTATATTTTAAAATGTACATTTAACATTTAGTTACACGCTTTTATCCAAAATGACTTATATTGCATTACAAGGTATTCATTTGTATTTTATCAGTATGTGTTTCCTGGGTTTCAACCCATGACCTTTTGCGCTGCTAACACAATGCTTTACCACTTACAGAAACATCTTTATCAGATTATGCCAATCTCCAAAATAAACTATATTTAAAATAATTCATAATGATGGTTTTTCTCTTTAAAACACTTCTGTAGCATTCTGGTCTCCAGAATCTCTGACAAGAAGTTTTATTTTTACCATTCAGTTCACTTTTGCACAAGAAATGTAATGTATAAATATGAGTGGTTAACACTATATGATACACAAAACAGGACAATTCGTTATACTTCCAATAACACTACATTACAGTTAAAGTATGAATAAGAATATTTGCAGTGAAATTTTTAAAACATCACATTTTCAGCTTCAACATATGGTAATACCACACTCAACCACAAGATGTCAGTGTTACTGGGATTTACTTGTGTCGACCACATAATTACTGTAATAAATTGATCAAATGATTAAATAATAAATTTAATCTTACAAGTGCATTTTTATAAGCAATAACAACACAACATCAAACAGATATTATTTGTTCTTGTGTAGGTTCCACAGATTAGTTGTTTACATACAACACATTTTTACAGCTTTGTACACTCAGCTACAATGCAAATGAGAAAAACAGACAAACTTATTACATTTATTTACATTTTTTTTGAAAGAAAAAGTGTCATTAAAATACTGTTTCGTTGAAAAAAAAACATATTAGCTAGTGACTTAATCATTGTTTTTTACATTCACCTTTTCTTTATGTGTACTGTGAAGTTATGCCATTAATCGTAATTATTTACATGTATGGCTATTTTGTGTCAATTATTTACATTAATTTATAGCAATTTATCAATGTTTACATTGCAACATTTAATCTCTTCCTATATGGTATATTTGTAGTATAATCGGAGGTCATTTGTTTGCAGGATGTGCTGTGCCACCTGACCGCCAAACTGCTGCTCATTCAAGTAAGAATATTTGCAATTTTGCTATTAATAGGTTTAAGCTCTGCCTGGAAAATGGAAACGTTTTCTGAGAACAGTTTTGATAAATACAGCACATAAACCATCTTGATAATGTGCATTGCTTAATGGAGTTTCTCTTCAAAGGCACATTTGAATCGCAAACATGTTTTGTAAATTAATGCAGTAGATTCAAAATATATAAGAGGTGGTAAAATGTTTGCTTTGCTTTAAGATTCTGGACCTGAGATGCTTTCTGCAACATCCTTAGATCGGACTGAATAACATTAAATTCGTAATGCTACTACTGTATTTTGTAATGGCAAAAAAGTGAAAATGTATATGATTGTCGTGTTTTAAAATTTTTCATCCACACTCTCAAAATGGGATTTGTTTTTTCAAATAGTCCTAAGATTTACCAAGATATGTACTTAATTGGTAACAACACTGTATTTTTTTTGCTGTAGTTTTTGCCAGTAACTTACTGTAGATTTAAATAAAACTATAAAATAATTTCAAAGGATTCTGGGAACCAGAAATCCCCATAAACCTTTTTCATTTCTTTTTGCTTTTATTTTGAATTTATTCTGTAAAGACAAAGACTTGTTCATGTTTAATGTTAATTTAACTTTGAACAAACTGTATCCAGTAAATAACATAAACTTAAATCTACAGTAATTTACTGGCAAACAGCTGCCGGTAATACTGTCATTTCTACAGAAAGTTTTAACAATATGTAGCTTGGAGGTACTAAAATGAACTGTTTAGGTGCAGTGGTGTACTTTTTGAAAGGATATGTTCCCAGTAATAGCATTTGTACCTTTTCTCTGAGAGATTGTGCATGAACCTGTATTTAAGATTGATTTTTGTGAAGTTCACCATGAACCTGCACCCAACGACCAGATGCCTAATGCGATTTAGCGAAAGGCCAGCTGAGAGCCACGGGGTCTAAGATGCGTCCGCTGGGTTTTCAATTCAGACAAATGCAATTTGCTAACAACTTCCCAAAATAATCCCATCCCTGTTTCGAAATTAAATCAAGGACATATAAAATGTCTTATTTGTTTAATGGTAGCCTACCTGAAATTGCGTTTTGTCATTAACCCTTATCAAAAGAGTTTAACACCTCTCTAAACCGGACAATTTAAATGCTGTTTGCACTCTTTCTGTGCATGGGAGAGGGTTCGGGTGACAGAATACAATCTTTTCGAGCGGGGCGTTCCCTCGTCTACGTTACCACAAACACTACGGCTCTCCTTTCACTGGAAATACCTTCAGGTGGGACAGCCCATTAAAGGTTAATGATTCATAATAAAGCTGCAAGCCTCACTGTCGCTGTTTGTGTTTATGATTTCTTTGTTCAGTCTCTTACTGTAAACACTACTCGGGCTGTTGTGTATTTACTGAAAACGTTTTGCTTTGCTTAGCACAGGAACACCGCAATGATGTCACCACAGCAGGACACAACAACATTAACACGTTGTACAGATTATAAAAATGTACATTTGCATTTAATAATATTTGTTTTTTTTTATGAATATTTTTGTATGATTTGCCTTGACCCCTTTGTCGTTGGGGTTAGGGGCGGAGTTTCGTTATTGTTTTTTATGATAATCAAATGTTTTTGCATAATTAACAACGTGTGAAAAAAAAATAGGTATGAATTCTCGTAATATCAAGCTGATTTTATCAGTATGTGTGTTGGAATCGAACCCATGACCTTTGCACTTCGAATGCAATGCTGTACCAATTGAGAGCTTTGTGTACTGTACATAACAAGTAACCGTCCTTAGCCAGACCATTCAAGGACAATTAGCTCCCATAGCTGGAAATATTTTACATACTCTGTGCAAACATGCCAAATGTTAATATTTTGCACCGATAGATTTGATATCGTAGTGCGTGCTGTCTTTGGTTTGACATTGAGAGTTTGTATACAGCAGGTTTGGACACACAGATGAAAGACAGGTGTTACCTGCAAAACAGAAACCTGCAAGTAGACCCCGAGCGCTAGGTTGTCAGTAAACAGCGTAAACATAAGGGTAAAGAAGGCAAAAGAGAGATAGAAAGTAAGGCAACATGTTGACGAAATGACTGAAGTGTTTATAACTGGTTTGTCCAGGCTGTGGATGAAAAACTTGTTTTACTAATATTAACAAGTTTGGTAAAGCTGGCAGGTCCATCTGCAAACATGTGACTGAAGCCAAAACAAACTCGCGCACACGTGACCTGATGCATTAATGCCCAAAACCTGTTGAAAGTGAAATAAACAATGCAGCAGTGAATGTCGTATGTGCATTATAATTCAACAAATTCCAACAATTTCAGTCTCATAATCACTCTGTAAAAAGGATTTGTTAAATCAACTTAAATTAAGTTACCCGATTGCTTCAAAATTTTCATTCAACTTAAAAATATTAGCTAAACTAATAGGTCAGCTAATATTTTAAAGTTTAATTTGCTCAAAATTTTAACGGAACCAGGCAACTTACTTTTTAAAGTTGAACCAACTTTTTGCTACCCAGTCTTACAAAATTATGTACTTATAGTCACGTAATTTTTTGATTCTTTTTCGTAATACTGTCACGAATTTTTTTCATGATCGTATCACGAATTTCTGTTTTTGTGTAATTGTTACGTATTGGTTACTCAACTGCTTTTTCCTTTTTTTAAACCATTTTGGCCTCGGTTTAGGGTTAGATTTGGTGTTTGCGTTGGGATGTCAAGTATTGGTTTATACTATTTTTTTCTGATTTATTTTTTTATATTTTCTAAATTTTAAAACATTGTCGCCTGGCGTTAGCGTTAGAGTTGGGTTTGGGTAAGGATGTCATTTAAACCGAAGCGACAAAAACAGTTGAGTAACCAATACGTGACAATTACACATAAACAGAAATTTGTGATTTGATCACGAAAAAACATGGAAATTCGTGACAATATCACGAAAAAGAATAAAAAAAAATTATGTGACTATAAGTACGTGATTTCGTGGGACTGGGCTGCTTTTTACAGTGTAATAATGAGATTAGGGGCATCAAAGTTTGATTTAATTTAATTTTTGACATGATCTTAAGCACACTGGGAAATTTCAGCTACAATTTAGGGACAAATTTTAACATCCTAAAAGACTCCTGGAATCCTAGCGTCTTTGATCGCTAGTTTGACATGTTAAGACAGCCGATAAATGACTGTTGCGATCAAAATTATCCTCCGACAAAACTCTGTCAGTGTCCGAAATTTTGAGACACAATCCTGCTGTGTGACATCTTCCTACGACAACCAGCAGATCAAGAACCAATAGAAGCACAGAACCCGATGACGCAATTAGTGCGACGACAACAAACCAACGCAGAAAAAAACCCAGGTGGAAATATAAATCCAAGGTACTCATCTCCTTTGTTTTTCTTCATTTTATGTTCGAGACAAGCCATGATTAAAATTAACGCAAGATATTGTTTCGGTTTGCTAGCCTTAGTTTCAGCGTGTGTTCGCCCAGCCGTCGCCGATCTCAGATGTAAAACTACAGACGCGTTTGCGTGCATCTGATTTTTAATAGTCTTTAAACTCATACAGTCTGACATTGATGGAAACTGAGATAATACAGCACTGAAAAAAAATGATTCATTCAATTTACTCAAATTTTTAAGGTAAGTGGTTGCAATCAATTTATTTAAGCTACATTTAAACAAATGCTTTTCATTTTATTTCACCTTACTAATATTTTTTGTTTAAATGTAGCTTAAATAAATTTATTGCAACCACTTACCTTAAAAAAATGAGTAAATTGAATGAATAATTTTTTTCAGTGAGTGTTACATGGACTTATCACACAAGCAACAATCCTAAAGGACTATTTAAAATCGCACAGTGTATACCGGCAATATTAAAGATATCAAGATTATGTTTATAGCAACAGTAAATCCCATAAAAATATTATAAAGACAGTAGCATCTATAGTCTCGCAGGAATGTGTTTACGTGCTAGCCGGTGCATGCTAATGGATGCCTTTAGTAATGTTATAGAGCACAAAGTGCAACAGTGACGGTTTAATAGAAATGTTACTCGGTTGTTGAACCCTCTTGCGGGGTCGTTTCGAAATTTATGGCTTTGAATCACCTGTGTGTAGTGTTTCCGAAAGCACTCGAATGGTCTTGTTTGGCTTTTTTCAGCAGCATACAATGAATCTTTCTGCTGATTGGATGATGCAGAATAGCAGCAGAACATCTAATCTCTCATGGGACTCAGATTTCTTTAGGTGTCGCATTTTCTAATTAGCAAAGCTAAGGAGAGCCTTAACATTGGATTTTGGAGGTCTTTCTAAAGCTTGTGATTTAAGACTGAGCTTTATGGGACACGGCGCCCTTTTTCATTAGAAAGTTTATGATGTCGTAAAATGTTCGTTTTCTCTGTAGATGTCCTGGTATTTTTTTATGTTATCTCACTGCTGAAGTTTATGTTATAAATAGTGAAAGATTTTGATCTTATATAGATTGTAAAAGTGATATCTGTGTTGACCCAGCAAGCGAGCTGACATTTTACTGTCTAGTTTAACTATAGACACAAAGTCCGGTTATGAACCCACTTCTAGCCAAAATGATTTTTGTTTTTGCAGAAATAACTTGCGAGATGTATGATATAGAGTAAAGTCAACAGTGATTACAAGGTGTTTGGTTTCATTTAATTTATTTTGGGGCTATGGTTAGACGTCTTTTACATTTTTCACTGACAGTTTGTTTTAGCCTAGATGTCTGCTCTGTAAAAATGCAGCTAGTTAAAAACAACTTGGTTTTGCAAGTCAATTTAACCTAATATTTTAAAGGTGGGGTGCATGATTTTGGAAAAGGGAGTCGGGGCAAGTACCAAAACACACTTGTAGCATATCAGCAGTAAGGAGCGTGTCTGCTAACCGACAACGATGCCTGGGTCGTGTATATGTGGGGCGGGTCTATAAAAAGTAGGTACAGATTCTATTGGGGTAGGGGCGTGTTTTTTTCGGTGATTTAAAATATCAACATTGACTTTCAGAGATCATGCACCCCGCCTTAAAGTTTTGACTTGTGATAACTTATAAAAACAAGTTTAAATTGATTAAATGTTAAAAATATATGTTGATTTGACAACGATGCTGCAAATTTTTACACTGTGTTTGGACCATAGACTGTAAAAAAAGATGGACGATGCAACGTTGCCTCCTTCCGTTGTAATGAATTGAAACCAAAAATTTCCGACCATGGCGGCACCATGTTACATAAAACGTCAGTTTGGACCCAAGGCATGCGCAGAAGGAATCATCCATGAAGCCAGAGGCGGAGCCGCGGTGTCAAACTTCCACCCAAACACTCGCACACCAATCATAACGGCATGCCTCATTTCTATAGCATCAAATTAGTAGCTAAAATGAAACTTATCACAAAAAATGAACAATTGAACATATATCAGCGTGAAACAACTAGCTTAAAGGACCATCTTTCGGAAAATCTTATTGGAAGTGTAAATATTTTTTATTTAGAGCCCAGTTCCATTTGCATGGAGAGGGCGGGGTTTATGACTTGTAGGCTATAGCCAGCCACCAGGGGGCGCTCAAAGAGCCAGAGGCTTCACTTTTCAAGACGTATGAGGCACACCTAGTTTGAACGTCTATTTTTCATCTTTTAAATGCAAAATTGCTTGCTGGGTCTAGAGGTCTTCACGGGAACACTGAGATTCGAAAACCCAAGGTCCGACCCGAGTAGGGTGACCACCCGTCCCGCGTAGCGCGTGAACGCACAGCGTTTGAAGCCCAATTCATGCGTCCCGCAAATTGAGACCGTGTCACGCATTCATCAATGCTTGCTTAAAAAAAGTTAGTCGCTCTATATCCTTGAGCCCAAGGCAGCCAAACGGACATTACTAGACAGTTCAGGCTTGCTCGCCACTTGCTACTCACACGCTAGCTGTTCCCCCTCAGCTGAACTGTTGACAGGTTGTTGTCAACTTTTCGTTGTTGTCATGACAGCGCTGTCCGCACGCAGCCACGCACGTGCATCCCTTTTAGATGCGCGCTTTCCAATTCGAAAAATGGAGAAAGAGACTGAGTCTGACTCTGCACGGCCATCATCAATTAAAAAGAGAAGGTGTGGGTACAAGAAAGACTGGGAAAATAAATATTTGTGGCTAAAAGTCCTAAAGATGTTTCCAGAACACTGAACAGTTTTTTCCTGCGCCTGCCTTTACTAACATGCAAGTTCACCATCATTCCTCCCTCTTCTCGTTCCGTGAACCCCCGGAGTTGTGAATTAAGACATTTTTTAACGGTTTCTGTGTTGTTGAGCAACTTCAATTCCTGTTAATTCTATAATTTTATATTATAATGTATTTAAAGTGAATAAATTATAATGAAAAATAAACTAAATAGCTAAAGTAAATCGTAAGTGAAAGTGCATCTGTCAATCATTGAATGTTCAAAATATTATGAATCTTTATTTTTAAAAAAATTACACATTGGTTGGCCTATTCATGAGCATACATCATGTTTAGGGGAATAGGGCATTATTAATATGCCATGTACACTGCAAAAAAATGATTTTCACGAAATTGGGTCTTTGTATTTTTGTCTTGTTTTCAGTAAAAATATCTAAAAATTCTTAAATTAAGATGTTTTTTCTTAAAGAGCAAAACGACCCAAGAAAATAAGTCTAGTTTTTAGACCAAAAATATCAGATTTAAGTGATTTTGTGCATAAAACAAGGAAAAAATCTTAAATTAAGTGTTTTAGAAAAATGTTAAAGATTTTTTTGCTTATACCCCATTGGCAGATTTTTTTGTTTTGTGCACAAAATCACTTAGGTTGGATTTTTTTTTGGTCTAGGGGCTGGACTTGTTTTCTTGGGTCGTTTTGCTCATCAAGAAAAAGCATCTTCATTTAAGAATTTTTAGATATTTTTACTGAAAACAATACAAGAATACGGGATTTTTTTTCTGGAAAATAATTTTTTTGCAGTGTAAGGTGGTATGTGCTAGAAATGGGTAAACCACTATCAATAAGTCGGCCCGTGGGTCGGGTGCACCGCCGGGCCAGGGAGTGTCCCACATTGTCCCTCAGAAACACACCCCTTGTCCCCCCTTGGGCTTTTCAGCAGGTGGTCACCCTAGACCCGAGACCTGAGCAGTTTCAGGTCTAAAAGTTTCAAATGTTTCTCGGACATTGGTCGGGTGTAATAATAGCGGAATCGGGTCACGGGTAATTTAAAATGAATGGAATTTTGCCGAACAGACCCAAGACAACCTGAATTATAAAAAAATACCACTAGGTCAGGTCGGACTCGAGTCTAATTTTCTTGGGTTTGTCTCGTGTCGGGTCTTTCTTCTTGGGTTTGGGTAAAAAGCGATTCGGATCATTTAGGGTCAGGCACATTTCTTTGGACCCAAGAAAACATCTAGCTGGGTGACCGTCATCATTGTAACTTTCTAAAGTCCTTGTTTTTAAAGTTTTCTCATTTCTGTTCCCTGTGTTTGTAGTTGCGCCTGCCTGTGAGCTATAGTTGAAAATTAGCTGAAATGACTAAACTGGTCACTATAAATTAATGTGTATTGTAATTGCAAATGTAAACTGAACAAAGTACGGCGACCCCTTGAACCTGTCAGCAAACTGCGAATATGGCAATTGTGTTAATGTTAATTTGAATCATGAATAACATTTAAAAAAATAGTTGTAACAACATAGCAGCTCTCTAATATTTACACATTTACTAAGTGAATTATTTAAAGCATTAAAACAGTGAAAAACTGACATTTTATAATACATCAGAGCACAAACTCAAGACATTAATGTCTCAAAAAAGGGATGGACTAATAAAACCTGAGATTTCCTTTAAAATCTTAGGTTTTGTGGTAAGGTGCTGTTAATATATATTTCTTACATCACTTAACTTTGATCTCTATTTAAAGCACCTAACTTTACAACATCCTAAAACAATATACAGGTGAGCAGAAGTAACATACAACACATATGAACCAAATAATGTGAATATTGACATGTGACTATTATTGGAATTGTTTTTATGATAAATAAACATAAAGATAAACATGTTTGGATATGAAACTAAATGCACTGCTTACTAGGAATGAAACAAAAACTATGCAAGATGGGTAATACAAATCTAGCCAACCATCAATCCTAATTTAAGTAGGCGTGATGTTTGTGCATCTCCTCTTTGAAGATCTTCTGGGGGGGACTTACTATTTTCTTTTATGCTTATATTCATATGATCAGTTTAAATAGATTTGTTTATTTATTATTCTAATGATAAGTTATTTATTTTCTTTCTCCTGCATAACTGCATCCAGTATAACATGTTAGTTAAGAGTGATGTCTATTTAATTTGTCCAAAGGGAAATGTGGAAATCCACAAATAGATTTAAAACATAAAATTCAAAACCACCACCGGTTGTCAATGTTCCATCCAAATGTTTCTTGTAACAGCAACCAACCTCTCGATGGGTCCAAATGTCAAATATGAACTTCCTTCTTTGCTATAATCCGTGTATGTTGTACGTGTTGCCGTTTGTCTTCAGACAACAAACCTCAACAATGAAGCACGTTCACACAAAACAACATCCACCCCTCAGATTTCACCTCACTGATGATGCAAGCGCAGGCAGATCTTAAATTGACTGACTGGTCACTTGTGGTCCGGGTCGGTGGTTTTCCGTTTTGTCACAGCGCCCAGTCTTCAATCCCACTGACTGGAAAAAAGAAGTTGTAGGATTTGGTAAACAAAAACAATGGAAGGAATGATGTGTTTCATTTCATTCATAGCAAATGATTAGCAAATTCTACAAAAGCAATTTAGATACATGGGTTCAAACCCAGGAAACACACTTATTGGTAAAAATGTTTGACTTTGTAATGCACTGTAAGTCACTTTGGATTAAAGCGATGTCAAATTTATAAATGTAAATAAATATAAAATTAAAGCTTGCACATTGCTTTAAACTTCAGTTGTGTATTAGAGTCTGAATACAACAGTGTTCATGTAATAAAAATGCTGTTGTGTTGTAATGTTGTCAGGTCAGGTCAGGTTACCCAGACAGCAGACAACTCCGGGCCGGATCTGCACCGGATCTGCACTGGAGCTGCTGAGCTGTCTGCTATTTGGTTATGCTATGCTAAGCTAGGTTAGGTTATGTTATATCTGATCTCAGATTTTTTTAGCCAAATGGGTTTTGCATGCAACCTCCAAATCAAAGAAGCATGCATTAATCTGTTACCTGTCTTTTTATCTGTTTAAAGGGATAGTTCACCCCAAAATGAAAATTCTGTCATCATTTACTCACCCTCAGCCCTGAATGACACCCCGTTCTTAATCCATAGGATTTCATTTGGATTTCCCTACTGAAAAATCCAGCTAAGACCAGCATACGCTCTCCAGCTTGGTTAAAGCTGATTTTGCTGGTGTAGCAAGCTGGTCTAGCTGTGTTTTGGTCACATTTTAAGCTGGTCTAGCTGGACTTAGCTGGTCAAGCTGGAATACCAGCTGGCCCACCAGCATGACCAGCTTTGTCAGGCCGGGAGGACCAGCGTAAACCACCTTGAACCAGCTAAAACCAGCTTCCATCTTATGCTGGTTTAGCTAGATTTTTCAGTAGGGTTGGGCCATTCTCTGCACTTATAACGGCTTCAACTCTTCTCTGAAGACTTTCTACTAGGTTTAGGAGTGTGTTTATGAGACCATTCTTCTAAAAGCACATTTGTAAGGTCAGACACTGATGTTGGACGAAAAGGCCTCGCTCATAGGGGCTGTTTACACTTGGTATTAAAATGTGTTTTCGTTGAACGGATCACAAGTGGACATTCTGTTTACACCTGGTATTTAAATCAGTCTCTTTTGTCCACTTTTGACTGCTTCTGTCCTGAATACTATGAGGGGGTGGTCTGTGAGACTGTGGGCGAGTCTCTCCGCTGTCATTTAAAGGTGACAAAGAATTATTGAACGGGGTATTTATCCTTGTTCTGTGATGTGACATGTAGACAAAAATGTTTTTGTTTGGGTCTGTAATGCCTTCGAAGCTTCCTAAAAACCTCTCTCAGACAGCTCTATTAGGGTGGGGGATTTTAAACAAGTGGTTTTGCACCTATTTGGCTCCCCCTACTGGCTTAACTTGCAATTTCATTACTGATTGGCTGACTTTGCTGCCACTCTAAAAATGTAGCCAATTATTTTAAAGTGGAGGGGCAGGGAGACGCGTGTGATGTCATAAGCATCAGTTTTTCAGATTGGGCTGTTTTCTGGCTGACATTTCTAAAAGAGGAATTTCTATGAGACTGAGATGTTTAGCATGTCTAGAACTTTTTGTATGTTTGTGAATGCGGGTAGACTACCATTATTCAACAAAGACAAGGTAAAAAATGGTTTTTCATTCTCTGTCCCCTTTAAATGCAAGGGGGAGTAATGATGGGTTTATTTGGACGCAAACTAATATTATGACGGAGTCTGCTGCTTGTGTTGTTAGTAAACATGCTGCACAGTGTTTTGAACATGTATATGTAAGAGCTTTCTGTGATATTTCAGCGTAATTGATGAAATAAGCTCATACAACTTTCACACGCGCACAAAATGAAACTACGTGGAGATCAGCTGCTTTAGTTTTATCAATGAAAGCTAAAGATAGCGCTGTATCTTAATACCAAGTGTATACAGCCTCATAGTCTCCTCTCTAATTCATCACAAATATGTTGTGTTGGGTTGAGGTCAAGAGTCTGTGCAGGTCAGTCAAGTTCCTTCATACCAAACTTGCTCATCCATGTCTTTATGGACCTTGCTTTGTGCACTTGTGTACAGTCATGTTGAAACAGAATGGGGCCATCCCCAAACTGTCCCCATAAAGTTGGGAGCATGAAATTGTACAAAATGTTTTGGTATGATGAAGCATTAAGAGTGATTGGAACACATGAATTCAGTGATTTGGAGGGGTGTCCCAAAACTTTTGGCAAAATAGTGTATTTTGAGAAATGCTTGCAACCAAACTTTTCATGAGCCCCATTAACTTCCATGCTATTATTTTGTGAATGGGGCTCATAATCGGTTTGGTTGAAAACATTTCTCAAAATATCTTCCTTCGTGTTCATCAGAAAAAAGAAATTTATACAGGTTTGTAACAACATTTAAAAAATCTTTTTTTGGGTAAACTATCCCTTTAATATGCATCATATATTAAACAGGATCCTGTCAACAGGAATTTAGCGCGGTCGCAAGCTTCTTGCTGCTGCATTTTGTTATCTGAAGAATTAAAATGTTGTCAGAAATGCTCACTACACTTCCAAACCCCAGCACAGTAATGTTTAGTTAACCCTCGATGTGTAAAAAAGTATGATTAAAAATGTGACAAGTCTGTACGTTATATTAGTAGATTTCTGGATTTATTTTTATTGACAGTTTCATCAAACAAACGTGTATACGATCTGTTGTTAACATTGTATACATTAATTTACACAGTAACGTTAGCTCAATGTAGTTTTTAATACGCTTTAGCTATGATTTGAAGTAAGATAATCTACTTGCTGTTTATTTAGCTTGTTATCAAAAAAAAAAAACTACTCTTAAAGGACTCTATTTTTATTGATTCTTTGCGGAGTGTACTGGAAGTTATGTTTGTTCCACGAAAGCACTTTGTTTTTTTTATTGTTACTGAAATCGTTTATATACAACGGCAAAGTTCACATACATTAGATAAAAACTTAGTGCCAAATGCGTTCCCTTATTTTCCCGAATTTTATATAAACATATTTTTAAAGTTTGTAATAATAGCAATTAACGAAAAAAAAGAAAATAATTTGTAAATAAACGAAAAGTGCATTATTGCTTTTGCATTGTTGAGCATTAAAATCAATCATGTGAATCATGTTGTTTATGTCGTTTTCATTGTTTATATACTTTATGCATTAAAAAGTACATTAATTTTATAACATAACGCATGTGTTGTGCAAATGCATTCATGGCACATTTGAGCATAAACCTAAATGCTATTTCAGATGTCATTATTACTCTGATTTAATTAATTGACATACAGTACTGTGCAAAAGTCTTAGGCCACCACCACCAGACTTGTTGTTTTAGAAGTTTTAATGTCCATCCATATTTATTTTTCAATCTATTTTATTAAGATACCAAAAGAAAATACAGGAAGTATGTCCAAAATTATCAATTTTCAGGACTAAATGTCTTCTTTAGGCATTGTCTGTCTTTACCTCTCTTAGTACTAAACATATCTTGAGCGTTTTTGAGCAGAAAGTAAAAAACTAAATTCTTTTAAATTATAAATTAGGATTTTATTTTATTTAGGTTTAAGAGATCCTGCTATTGCTCAAGTGGAAGGGGAGTTTACTCTAAAAACTATATACACATTTCCTGTATATTTTCTGGATGTATTCTATTTAAGAGACTGAGAAACAATTATATATATGGTCACTATAACATTGCAAAAACAACAAATTTAATTGTATCATGGCGGCCTAAGACTTTTGCACAGTACTGTATGTATTTGACATAAGTTGGTCTTCACATGAATGCAGGGGCGCTCAGATTGTTAGAAATGTAAGTGCCAAGGAAAAGACCTCTATTATATTTCTTTTGATGTCTGTTTATGCGCAAATGTGCCCCCTTAAAAATAATTGGTGCATGACGCCCCTGTGTTATATGTTCATGCTTTGATTCAATGGGTGTTGTTTTGTATGCAGCCCTGTTTGATTTCTAAACCTGTGGCTCTTTGGATAAACATAGCCACTAAGTTAAAAAGTCTGACCAATTAGCATTAGTCAGGGCTATTAGTTATTCTCACTGTTTTGATTCAAATTCGATTCAATTTACTTTTTCGTGTGTCTGACTTGAAGAAGAAAATTATATGACTAATTTGTAACACTAGTCTAAGCAGTTTATGCCACCGGGTCTCTATATATGAACCATGCAAAACGACATTGTAAAACACAGTAGGCCTATATTAGCTATATAGGTCAAAACACAATACTAGTCTACTGCCAACTGTCACCATAAATGTGTAATAATATTTTCTTGGTTCATCTCCTAATGTCCCCCCATAGGGGCTTTAATTTTGCATTTTAATATACTTCCACTGAAAGGCGTGCATGTGATTTTGGACCACTGTTGTGTTTTGACCCATAAATATTTGGCATGCTTTGATTTGAATGGTGTAGTGTAGGGGTACCCAAGATCGGTCATGGAGGGCCGGTGTCCGGCAGAGTTTAGCTCCAATCCTAATTAACACGCTAATTAATAAGCATACTAGTAATATACATCTTGCTAAGCATACTAGAAACTTCCAGGAAGGGACACTTAGTACTAAGTTGGACATTGGCCCTCCAGGATCGAGTTTGGGCACCCCCGGTGTACAGTAGTATGTTATAGGTGTTCTTACTTGATAGCTCTGGGCTTGTTCGTTGTAATCCGAGCTCCTTGGCGTGAAGAAAGGGTTGTTCGGGCGGCTCCTGGTGATGTTTGTGTGACCTGGACGGCTGTTGCTGACCCCGCCGACACTGTGGATGCAGAGGACCTTCTGGAAGCTCTGTTTGAAGTTATCCGACAGGAAACCGTAGAGGAGCGGATTGGCACAGCTGTTGACGTAGGTCAAGATGACGGAGAAGAAGTAGACGCCGGTGATGATGCTGTTCTCCGGGAGAGTCTGGATCAGGTTGACGATGTTGAGGATGAAAAACGGCAACCAGCACAGGACGAAAACCACCACTATGATCACCACCATTCTCGTCACCTTCTTCTCCGACCTGCGTCGTTTGGAGAGCCCAGCCCGCGCCCTGACGGACTTCACCTTCACCACGATGAGCAGGTAACAAAGACAGATGACCAGCAAGGGGCAAAAGAAGCCCAAGATGGCGGTGTAGAGGATGAAAGCTGTGGACCACACGTCGTGCGGTTCGGGCCAGCTCATGTTGCAGGTGTTAAAGCCAGGCTGAACATCAGAATAAATAATGACAGGCAGCGTCAAAACACAAGACAGTGCCCACACCATGCCATTTATCACCTTGGCGACGCTGGGTCGCCTCCACCTGGCACTGCGGATGGGATGCACCACGGCCATGTATCGATCAATGCTCATTACTGTCAGACAGAATGTGCTGGTAAACTGACTGATGGAGTCTGCCCACATCACAATATGACACAAGAAGTTGCCGAACGGCCAGTATGACAGCACGTTGTGTGTGGTGAGAAAAGGAAGTCCGAGAATGTACAGCTCGTCGGCTACCGCCAAGTTTAAGATGTACATGTTGGTGACCGTCTTCATTTTGGTGTAACGCAGAACCACAAATATGGCCAATGAGTTTCCGGTCAAACCCAGGACGAACACGATGAGATATATCACAGCCATGATTTGAGTGCCCTCGGAGGGCGAGCTTTCACTTAAGTCTAGGGTGATGTTGGGGATTTGTCTGGTTTGATTTGAGTAGTCTGAGGTAGACATGTTCCACGTTGAACCCTGGGTTGCCATCACTGGATGCACGTTCAGCTTTAACAATGAATTTCTGTGTCATCAAGAGAAAAGTTAATTGGGAAAGTTATTAAACATGCATTTAAAAACACAATTGCATGATTAAATGAACTAAATATATTATAGCCTGGTTTCACAGACAAGGCTTAACTAAAGCCAGGACTAGGCCTTAGTTAATTAAGCCGTTTAAGCATTTTTTATAAACATGCATTAGAAAAATTTGTTAGTGGTGTTAATCTTAAGACAAATCAATGGCACTGGCATATTTTATGAAGTTATTTTGTTTACTTGTTTTAGTCTAGGACTCACCTTAAGCCTTGTCTGTGAACCCAGGGAAACATAAATTTAATTTAATAAATTATAAACTTTATATATAAATTATATATCTTTTGTACAATAATTTTGTTCTGTATTGTATTAAATAATTTGCACTATTTATGACTTTGGAAAAAAATTATAGATCGCATTTTTTATAAACATGCCTTAGAAAAATATGTTCCTGGTGTTTATCTTAAGGCAAATCAATGGCACTGGCATATCAATGGCACTGGTTTTTTTTTTCAGTTGAGACGGCTCAAACATGTGTTTCAGTCTAGGACTCACCTTAACCCTTGTCTGTGAACCCGGGGAAAAATAAATTAAATTAAATATAGGGCTGGGAAAAGATTAATCGCGATTAATCGCATACAAAATAAAAGTTCTTTTTTGCATAATATATGTGTGTGTACTGTGTGTAATTATTGTATATATTTAACCACACATATACATATATTCATGTCAGTTTTTTTATTTATATATTTTTTTATTTATATATAATATAGAATATATAAAAATATAAATAAATATATATACACATGTAAATTTTTCTAAAATACATACATGAATGTATGTGTATTTATATTTACATAATAATTACACACAGCACACACTCATATATTATGCCAAAAATCACTTTTATTTTGTATGCGATTAATCGCGATTATTCTTTTCCCGGTCCTACTTTATATATAATTTTTTACAATAATTTTGTACTGTATTGTATTAAATAATTTGCACTATTTATGACTTTTGAAAAAAATTATAGACTGCAATAGGTGTGTTTTAGTAAAATTACTTTTTTTGCGTCGTTCTGTGAACTACTGACATTTTTTCAGAATTCCAAATAAAATCTTGTATTTAATTTGCATTTATTTGCAGAAAATGAACAGGAGAGCCAAAAAGATTTCTTTCAGACCTCAAATACTGCAAAGAAAACAATGCTTTATTTTAAAACAAGAAGTTGGACCTACTTAAAAAGACTTCATTATAACACTTAAAAAAGTAAGTTTTATAAACTAAATAATTTTCTCACTTGGAAAATTTTAAATAATTTACACCACCTTAAATTTTTCACTTTTATATAATATATCCAACTTTCACTTTTGACAGTGTATTCTGTTTTAAAATAAATATGAATAAGTTTTCTTTGCAGCATTTGAGGTTAAAGTAATTTTTTTAAGTTAATCTAACTTTAACTTTTTAAAGTAATGTTTTATATTTGTTTAATAAGAGTTACAAATTTTATATATTTGGAATATCCCTCATTTTTTATCACATTTTTTATGTGTCTTGTCAAGGTCTTTCACTTTGTGCCATTGCTTGCTTCAGCAAACACTGAAATGAAACGCCTGCCTTTCATAGAAATGTTGATTAAAGGCAATGCTTGAGTGGTCTCCTATTTTTTCCAGAGCTGTTTATTAAATAAAACACTTAAAGACATTATTTTAGTTGTTTGAACTCTTATAATGTATAATCTTGCATGACCTTGACTTTAAGTGGCACTCTTGTTGTATATGAGGCGTGCAAAGTGTACAGAGGGTCAAAAATGTGTTGCACAAATAGAGCAGTGCCTTCGAAATGCATTGAACCGTAAGCCGAAACAAGGGTAACGATGCCACTGTTATGAGTACAAACAGACCACTGGACACTTATTCGTATGAAGCATCTGTATTTCAGTGTACCTGTGAATATTTAACTTTCCTTCTGTGCCACAAGTGCTCATTAACAAGAGCTTGACAATGAGACGAATGTCAAATCTTTTTCCATCTTCTATTTCCACTGCTCATATCAGTCAGCTCTACACAGACAGTTTATTTAATAACCATGAGTGCTTGCCCAGACAATGACAAAGGACAACCCTGCTGGAAAAAACAACAACATAGGCCATCATATAGTGGGATATGTGCATGGTTATTTAATGGGAAGTCAGTGGGTGTCTATATGGTAATGTGCTGGTCTCTGTTGGCGATGTTATGTGGTGCACGGGAAAAAATAAAACATCATTAAATCTTACTTAAATATGGCCTGAAACGCACTACATAAATGAATTTTGTAATGTAGCCTAATAGCTGATGGTTCATAATGATGTTCGTAATGGTGTTTATTCCAGCAGAGATCTCATCCAGTGTGCAGAATGGCACAGGGTGGGAATCAGGGGGTCTGACACCCCTCAATGAGTCATGCACCCACCCAGTCCACTCAGGTAAACGAGTTGTTCAACAGATATATGATTCGTTTCGGTAAGCACAGAAGTTTAATTGTAAGTTACAGAGGGCGTAATATCACGTGGCGTTAATAGCCGGTTGCGCACATAGGAAGAGTTATTCAGAAGGTAACCATGGCAACGGTACAATTGCTTGTGCACTTTAGCGAAAAGACAACTTGCAATAAAGTCATCATGCCGATTTAAAGCATGCTACGTGCTATTGTGCATTAAACATCATGCAAATATCCAATGAGCAATTCTTTATCATTTATAGGGTAAATTGCATTGAACGCCTTTTACCTCTGGTGCTTTGCATGTTTATTGTAAGTCACAATGAAAGTCACATGTAAAGAATTAAGCTGTTATTATATTTGCAGTTTGTTTATACAACCCTACCTTATGTACGATGCATCGGTGCGCATCCACCAGTTGACCAAACTCTCCTCCGGTTCAGCAGTTAAGTCCAGATCAGTAAAAATTAATTTCAGTTTGTCTGAGATCCAACATTAAGAGCCAAGACATCACCTTCATTTCCTATTCCCAATAAAAGTAAGTGCACTAGTAAGTTATCCGTGGCGCGCACATCGTGCGCATTATTCTTTTGGAGAACCGCTTACATTTAATTTGGCTTAATCATCCACATTTAGCCAAACATTTAAGCAGATATTTGTTTTCAATCACCTTTCAAATGGCATTTTTCTTTCTGAAAAGGTAACACGATCTGTCCGGATCCTGCTGGAGAGGTTCTGCTCTCTCCAAGAGCGCACGCGTTTGACTCCACCGCGCGCGCAACAGGAGCAAAGCACCTTCTGCGTCACGCGCACATACCAGTTTCTCTTTAACTGTATTGACAGTCCTACTGTTATCTCTCTAGTCATGCATGCATCTGAATATATCATAAAGCAAAAGTGCCTTTTGCTTTGCGCATTAAACTGAGCATGTAGTGTAACGTTTTGTATAATTCTCCCACCTTTGAAAATGTGCCTTTTATTACCCAATGTAGGCTACACAGCGAGGTCCAGATTTATTGATGGATTTTCTCAACATAAAATCTTTGCTCGCAAAAGCTCAGTGTGCAAATCTCCTTTGTGCAAGTTCTCCAAGGGCAGATTTTACTGTTGTGTGAAAAGATAAAAAGATTAAGGTGTGTACGTTTGTTTCACTGAATTCCAGTTTCACATTATAGACCTGAAGTTTCCACGTAAATCTAAAGTCTGTATTCTCAAGTGAAACATTGCTCTTTAAAGATCGCTGTAGTTCATTTGGTTGACGAAAGGTGCACCATGCACTGATTTCAGTTTGCATTTGACCTGTGGCCAAACATTTACACGGATTTATTTTGATGCATTTATAAATATTTCTAATTGTTTTAGTTCTTTTTGGATATATAAGCAGTTTTTTTGAGAAACAAAAAATTTGATTCAGTTTCATAGTAATTGTTGTGAATGTTTTTGGATAAACATTGTCTTTCCCCATGTTTGGTGTACTGTAAGTTAACTCAAATATTGCACGAAAAGTTTAGATATTAATTCTTTGGTGTCATTGAAACTTTTGTAGTAGAGAAAATATCAGTGTGTGATGAGGAGAGCTGTCGGAAAAGGAATTGGTTATGTAAACCTTACAAATGTTCAATTATGTCTCTGTGGAGGTTATTCAAGCACACCTGTGCTCCCAGATGGCGTCTTATCAAAGTGACTTACATGAAAGTGCACAAATGGCAGGTAGAGTTATAAAAGTCACATGCTGAGCTCAGACCCTAGAAGTGAAGCGGCATCTGTGAGGCAGGGCACATTTTACAGGTAATTTGGTAAAGTGAACTGCTTTTAGACCTTCAGTAGCAACTTTTCTGCTTCGATCTGCCTGTCTTGTTGTTTACTGCTTTCTTTGTATCCGCTTTTTTTGCCCTATTTTGACATTTAAGAAATATGTCACATTCAGGCCCAAAATAAAAGCAGGAGAGATTGTAACAGGAAAAGGAAGTTTCATGTCGTCCATGTGTTTTGCTATTACTGTAGTTTCTAATCAGTCTGCATTTAACTCGATGGATTTAGTTCTGAGAACGGCTGCTCTATCAGTTGCTTTTGTACGTTATGGACTTGAACAGGAAATCCACAGATATTTATAGATATGCAGAAAGCATGTTTTATTTATGGGAAACATCCGTGGAGTCACCACAGATCATTGGAGACAGTTAGACAGTATGAAGACAGTAAAGTAAAGGTCAGTATATGGTCTAGGGAGAGGAAGAAATGGATAGAGGAAGAGCAGTTCATGTCAGGGGAGCCATTCATACATAAACCCCTCTCTTACACATGGTGGTGTCTTCACGTCAAATACTCTGTACATATTCAGATGAACATACAGTACACTGCAATAAATGACTTTTTTACTTGTTTATAACTAAACATTCTTAAACCCAGATGCATTTTCTTGATGACCTAGAAAATAAGTCTAGTCTTTAGACAAAAAAACATCACACTTAAGTGAATTTGTGCTTAACCAAGGGGAAAAATCTGCCAAAGGGGTAAGCAAATTTGTCATCAATTTTATCTTGAATTGATTGTTTAAGATTTTTTTCTTACCCCACTGGCAGATGTTTTGCTTGTTTTAAGCTTTTCTTAGATTTTCTTAGGTCATTATCAAAAGCAATACATTATTTATATATAAAAATATATATATATTTGAAATTTCTCAATGAATTAGTCTCAGAATGTGTAAAAGTTTCAGCAGTTTTAGACCTCTTCACTGTTAGAAATTACCAGCATTTTACAATCATTAACAGTGTTATTTTACCATAACTTGTTGTAATTAAGTTTCCCTGTAATATCCCAATTAATACCTGTGAAAACTATACTGTAGTATCCTTGGATTTTACAGCATTTAACTCTTATTTTACAGTAAAATCTTGCAATCTAAAACCTGCTGTTATATCACAAAAAGGTCTGTAATATCATAGCAACACAGTAAAAAAAATTAAGGGTTTCACAGCATTAAACTGTATTATTACAGTGAAATATTGTATTGAAATATGCCCTGGGAAGTCACATGACATAACCGAACTGTTTTGAACCATAGACTGTATAAAAACATGGACGTAGTCTGACTTATTAAAATAAATATGGAATCAGAAAAATATAAATTTATTTTAAAAAATATGGCATGTTGATGTAGATGAACCCAGCTAATAGAAAAAAGTTCTAAGAACGTTCCCTGAAAGTTCCCAAGGTTCCCAAAACGTTCTGCCAACGTAAAAAGTGTCCAGTTTTCTTGACGTTCTAAGAACATTTTTGTGTTGTCTGAACGTTAGAGGAATGTTACATTTTACCATTTTTAAACGTTATGACAATGTCATGTTTTAATGTTCACACAATGTTTAAAACCACAACTGTTTATTATATTGACTTGTTTAATTGTTATGTAAATGATAGAGAAACATTGCATTTTATTATTTTATAAAACATTATTTCTGAAAGTTCAGTAAATATGTTGCTGTAGAAAACACAATTCACTAATTAGGTTTAGATGTTGATGTTTTGTTTGATTTTAAGTCACCATTATTGTGATTAGTGTTTGTTTTAGTTGGACTCTTGACCCTTGACTCTTTGCTTGCTAGTTTTTTCTCTGGTTGTGTTAACTTTGTGTTAATATACCACATTTGTTATGAACATGTAAAGTTAACATTGTAATTCTGAGGTGGTTGGTACATAATGGTAAAGATTATCACCTAATTAATTTACTAATCAAAAGTTTATTTTCTGTCAATAATGTAAATGAGATCCAGCACTTTCACAGCAGTTTGTCATTAAGGAGTTTTAGAAACTTTGGACAAAAAATATCTGCTGTATAACCGGAACGCACAAACATCAAGAATCAGACTATGAATCTCAACCATGGTGACAATAAAATTGTAAAATTTGCCTTGTTGTAATGATGTACAGCAAAAGATTGTAATTCCCCAGTAATGTATTGTAATATCACAGTAATTGCTTTTTCCATTGAAGCTGTGAAGTTACAATATACAGTTGTGCTTTTACATCAATGCATTATAATATCACAGATATAACATTACAGTAAATTGCTGTGAGTATATTTCACAGTATATTGCTGTAATCCTTGCTGTGAAAGTCATGCAAAATTTATCCAATTATTTATTGTGAATTTACAACGAAAAAATTTGCAGTGTTGACTTTGACTGTATTTGGCTTTGCTCCTTGATATACACCCCTTTTTTCCTAAATGTGTCCTCCATGAAATCAGATGATCATTTTAGTTACTGTATCCTTGATGGAAAATTGAGGGACATATGGCTATCTTTTGTAACTTATACAATAAACCATATTTACATTAAATAAAGTTATATAAATAGTGCATTTACAAAAATCAGATAGGAGCTAATACATTTTTGAAATATGTATGTTATTGTCTGTTGCAAAAGGTAGGTTATTAAAAATATAGATAATGAACAAAACGATTACATTGGAACATTTACATTGAGTCATTTGCAGACGTTTTGTCCAAAGCGACTTACAAATGAGATAAACAATAGAAGCAATTATAGCAACACAAGAACAGCCATACATAATACATCTTGAACAGGAAACCAAAAGTGAATGCATTACAGAAATAGACTTTTCTCCATTATTGATATAAACCATTTGGCAGGAGAACACAGAAAAAAATAAATTGCATCAACGAACAAATGTTGATTCTGCTAATGAGTTTACCAGGAGCTTTAAAGATATAAATAATCATTCTTTTCATAAAATCTTTTTTTACCTTCATATAATGAGAAAACTGATGATGTCACCTCTGCTGGTCCTTTGTTGATCTGCCCAGGCCAGGTCACAGTTTGGAGGTATCTAATATTGTTTTCCATATGCAGCAAACTTGTATCATAAAGGCTGTACCACCAAATATTGATAAACCGATAAAGGATCATGAAATGAAACTCTGCATTGTTAAGTCGTCCATGTTAATAGAATCTGAATGTCTCATTAAGTTTTCCTCAACTCTTCTTCTGGTTTTGCTATTCGACCGCAGTCAATTTCTACCACTCATGTCTCTTTGTAAATCTCTATTATTTTCAAATGTGACAGCAGACAGGTGTTTGATAATGTTGACAGAAGCATAAAATCATATGTTGCGCTTATCGGCTTTTATGACTTGTTTCATGTTCCTATAGGTTACTGGACATCATCTGTCCTGTGAGGTCATTTCAGTCTAAGGACTCTGGTCAAGAGCTGGGATGCTGCTAATTTTAGATTTAATGAATCTTGGTCCATTTGATTAAATGTTTTTGGGTTTGAAGTAACATCAGATGTGAAGCGTGACCCACCACAGGTCAGTTGTTTACTTTATATAAAAGCATGTTGCTCAGTAGTCTACTGGTATAACTAATGTAAGGTGCACCATGTATTTTTTTGTTTGGTAAAAACACACACATTTATTATTAAAGTAGTTGTGCTCCAGCATGCACTTTAAAGCCTTTTTTGTTTTATTTGAGCCTTCAAAATAATTTCTACAGAAAACATTGTCCATTTAAACTTTTAATAATTTCAACAAGCTTGAATTATTTGATGCATTTATAAGAAACACTGAATGATCAGGTTTGGCCATTTTTATATTAGTGAATTTATTTTTTTATTATTATTATTTGTCATTTCACACCCATCTATGAATATGTAATTCCGAGGATCTCCACTTCAAATCTTATGAACTTAAATGGCTTATATATTCTTTTAGGGGATTTCTCCCGGTGGCCACAAGATGGCGCAATAAGACAAGTTTATTTTAGTTTTTCAAGTCGAGACTGGGTTATTGTTATTTATCAGTTTTTTCAGAACTAACTGAAGATAATTACAACAAACTAACAAAAGGATGAATGTGAATCTTGAATGCTGCCCGGAAAACAAGTTTATATTCATTTTAAACAGCCTAATGCTATTGTTTTACATGTGTTTTAGGAACAATTCAAAGTTGAATATTTGATTGAGCCTGATGTTTAATGACGTCTTTCATTTCAACAGCTAAAAAGCATATGCTTACTACAGTTTCTCCTTTTAGATAGTTGCATTGTAAATGTTTTATAGTGATAAACAGATGTTATGATGATTCCTCTTATATACTTCCAAACAGAAACAGGTAAAAAATACCTTTAGACACAAGTGCATTTATACTTTTCAAATTCATGTAATTTTTAAAAAAATACCTTTACACACAACTGCCTTTATACTTTTCAAATTCATACATATTATGGTTTAAAGTAAAGTTTACTTTAAGTGCTTCAACTTCAAACAAATAACTTTTTGCTCCTTGTTCATATGAATGATTCAGAACAAATGTAACAGATTTAGAATAGAAATTGGTTTTACAGTTGTTTTATGTTGTAATGGCGCCCTCGTGTGGTTTGGTGTTGTGAGCTGCAGACAGAAATGCTTGGTTTGATGGAAGATGATGTTGCCTAATACAGCAGTTATAATGGGGAATGCACGATGTTAATGGCTTATGTCTGCAGCGAAACACCATTGAGAGGATGTTTCATTTAATTTTTTCAGAAGAATCTTTAATAATCTTTAGGGTTAGGTTTTTTTATTCTTCTCAAAGTATTATTTCACAACAATGGCGATCTACACACTCAGATTGATGGGTGGTCCACCCAGTCAGAAGAGACACAACATATTTAATTGAGAAAGCAAAAGAAATCACGCATAAATGATAATAAATAATACTAATCGCTCAGTACCAACGGATCATTTTTAGAAATAAATAATTATTTATAGAAATGTGTTTCTAAACCTTGCATTTGTTAACATGCAAGCGATTTTAAACAATTTAGGCTATAGGTTGCATTATAGTGGGCTCTAGCTATATTGTGTTTGGTATGTGTACAAAATTTACCAGACTTTTACCAGATCATCATTTGTTTATGTTTATAATTCTGACAGTGATTGTTAGCTACTGTATTTTGCCTTCACTGTGCCTATTCAAAACTCGAGGGCCAACATAACTTCTAGATTAACTTCTAGATAAACTACATTTTAACATTTTATAATGCCTAGTCATACTTCTGTTATTTTGATGAGAGTAACTCAAAAGTAACGTAAAAGTAGTGTAACTCATTACAGTTCAGAGTCAGTAATATTGTAATGTAACTAATTACTTTCAAATGACAGTAATTTGTAATATATAATGTATTACACTTTGGAAGTAACTTGCCCAACACTGTTAGGGATTGGCTTGGACAGTAAACTGTGGATGAATGAACAATGGAACTATGGTGACTGTATGTTATGCTTGTTCCAAATAGATACACAAGTCAGCATGTAAAGAAAATGTGTCTTTATTGACATGAGTCAATTAGTTGCACTGTAAAAAAAATTCTGTTGAAATTTCGGTATTAGTGGATATTACTGGCAACTAGCTGCCAATAACTTACTGTAGATTTTACATTTAAAGGAACAGTATGTAGGATTGTGGCCAAAACTGGTATTGCAATCCCAAAACTTGTGGCTAAAACTGGTACTGCAATCACACAACTGGTGGCCAATACACAAAATGACAACATAAACATCAGTTGAGAGCTGCAACTCCACTTTTTAAATGTCAATATCCTGGCCAGACCACTGTTGTCAGTGATATAATTATTTGAAATGAAAATGATTTCTTAATGTCTAGTGACATATCAGGGACATTTTATGATTCATTGATATAAATTTCCTACATACTGTTCCTTTAAGTTATTTACTGGCAACAGTTTTTTAAAAGGAAAAATGAACATGAAACATTTATAAACAGTAAGTTACTGGCAACCAGCTGCATTATTACAGCAAATTTTTTACAGTGTGCTCACTCCTCGAACACAATTCATCTCTGACTGTAGTGAAAAGTCATTACACTGTTTAACAAGCAAATACCTAAATTTGTTTATACAGTATTAGCAAGTAAATCAGATATCTAAATGTAAGCTAGCACTATTATAATGACTATAATAATGTTTATTATGCTTTTGTGTTACTCAATGAAAAAATCAAATAAAGTACTTACAATTAAAAAAAAACTTTAAACTTTTATCCCCTTTGCAACCCCACTGTACAGTCGAATATCTCACTTGATGGCCTAAACTAATAAGATGAGCCTGTTCCTCACAACACATTTTGTTTGCATTAGGCACTTGATGAAATTGGGCCTTCAATGTCCTATCACAGGACACGTCCAACAGCTCCTCTTCTGCTTCAGTCAGACCACTTGCTGCAGCTGAAGCTAAAGGATGTGCACCCAGTCCCAGGGGTTTAAAGTGTTAAATAGTTTGAATGTATATGCCAGTTTGGCTACACACTGCAGGTCAGAAAAAAACTTGGCCATGTCAGATTTAAAGTCATCCACTGAAGATGAAGGCTTTCATGTTTAGAAACATGGAAAACAAGATACTTTTAGAAAAAGTAAAATCTGCTTCTCACTCCAGATGCAGAAGTGAAACAAGTTACTTTAGAGGAATAAAGTAAAAATGGCAAACACTGCATTTATTGAGCAACAGCTCTTTTGTTTTGTTTTTTTATTAAAGTTTCCCATCACGTTCCTCATTTGTTTTTATCCCACTCAAACCCCCCCCCCCCCCCCCCGACCCTATTATTTAAAGCAGCTTTGCTTCTGGTGTCTCTGCTCTATAACACAAGACCAACATCAAACCATGTTTGTTCTGTCTCTGTTCACCTGTGTTTTGCTGGGAGCATTCAGTGCTCAGGCAAAAGTGGTCAAAAGCTTCGACGAGTGTAAAGAGTTTTTCTACAACGGCAAAGAACCAAGTGGAATGGATCAGAATGCAAAGAGAATCTGTCAGAAGATGCAGAATAAAGGTTTTTCTTTTGCTACACTGTACTCAGTTCCTCACAGGATTCCTCTCTACAGCGCCTACAAATTTGATCGTGCATGTTTAACCCCCGCTACACGGAGAGACATCTGGCACATTGAGCCACAGGTAACTGACTATAAACTAAAGACAAAATACATTCATTAGCAGTTAAAGCTTTGCATTTCACTGTTAAATTAACTTGGTTTTCATTGCATATATTTTTTATAATGACATTGTATGGTACTTTGTCAAACATTTTATACAGTTATTGTACAATAAACATGCAATGCATTGTAGACAGTAAGAACATAATCATTTTGAAAATGTTTTTTACTCAAAGCAAATCATCAAAACACCCATCAAACAAACACAGTATTTCTTCTGCAGATTTCCCTACCTACATCTCCGATTGACTATATGGTCCGTGAGAATGAGATTAATGTCACAACTGCTAAAACAATTAAACAACTTCAAACCATGAGCAGCCACTACACGGACACTGGATATGATCGTGGACACCTGAACCCCAACTGCTTTGGCCGTGACGCAACGTTTACACTGACCAATGCAGTACCAATGGACACTTGTTTCAACCGTTTACACTGGAAGAATTGGGAGATAAGACTGAAGAGTTTCCTAAAAGACAGGCTTAACAGTCATGGTGGTTGGGCAACAGTCTACATTGTCACAGGTGCGGTACCTGATGAAAATGTACGAATACCACAAAGAGAAATCTCTGAAGACCCTGAAAGGGTGACCGTGCCCTCTCATATCTGGACGGCGGTCTGTTATAAACACTTATATGATAATGAGAAATCTTTTTCCTTTGGCTATATAGGTAAAAACCAACCATCACAGCCTGACATAAACCTGATGAGTATCTCAAATCTTAATGATCAGCTCAGTGAACTCTATGGTCAGCTCTCATATAAACGAATTAGAGTTTTTGATGAGGATTGTTTTGGTGACGAGTCTGACGACAATAATAAGTTAAACTTGGTTTATGAGGGATTTAAGAATTTAATTACTATGGCTGTGAGCAATGTGGTCGAAGTAAGAACAGACATACAAAACAAATATAATGCTGTGAAAAGAACAGTCAACAGTGAAGGCAACTCTCTGAAGAGAGTCAAGGTGAAGGAGATGACAGTAAAATTAGGCTTTGGCAGCATGAGCGCATTCTACACTGTAGTAGAAGATCTAAAGGTCTTTGCTGAAAGTACTTGTCTAATAACTTTTGCTAAACCACGTACACCTGTGAATGGTGAGCTCAGAAAGAGAGATGTATCAGTGGTGTCAGATGCTGTTGAATGCCTGCTGGTCTCAGAGAAACAGATGACTGCAGCAGACGGATCACAGTGTTCAAGCATCCCTGGCTCTGAATACACCTGTTTTTGTGATGCAGGAGGTGAAAAAAAGCCCTGCTGCTCCTCTCCCTGCCTGTACCAGAAAAAACTCAATTCCTACAGATGTTACTCAGGCCAGACCCTGATAGAGTGCTCACCCCGGTACTCACTCATCACGATTAAAGGAGAGAGGTGCATGGATGATTACCCCTGCGCCACATACGGAAATGACTACTACTGGTGCAAGACTAAAGATGGTTATTTATATGGCTATACGTGGGAGTACTGCAGCCCTCCACTGTGGCGAAGTAAAGCTAAAAACGGGAAGTACTGCCACAGCAACCATGCTTGTGCCAAATATGGTAAAAATTATAGGTGGTGCTACACGGATGATAAAAACAATGACAAATGCTGTATTTCAGAAGACTGCTACTCAACAGTGACTGAGAAAAGATGCCGGTCAGATCACCCCTGTGGCTACCATGGCTATGATTACCTGTGGTGCTACACAGATGATAAAGACAACTATGATTATTGTTGCACAAACTGTGCTTAGTTGTCTTTTTTTCTTAATTTGTTTATTAAAGTTTTAAGAAGCAATACTATCAGGATAAAGATAAATGAGAATATAAAAAATATTTTACAGTTTACAATGTTTATTATGATTATAACTAACCCAAGACTTGGTCAATTGATTGTGATTGTGTTTGGACCTCTTACTAACCCAGAAACTCTTAAACATGTGCTTATGAAATTAATAGCAGACTAATGCATTTTTCATTGCATTTTCTAAGTAAAAACAAAACTGGATAAAACTATGATTATGTAATGCATCTTCAAATTCTTACACAAAATTGTTCACTTTGTTTTTGTAGACTCATAAACACACATCTACACAAAAGTTTGAAGAACAACAGTGATTTTCATAAAGTATAGTTGTTAAGATTCGGTTTCACAAGAATTGTTTCACTTACACTTATACCATTTATAATCATATCAGCTATGGCATTATTAACCCTCAATCGGTCCTTGGGGTCTATATGACCCCAAACGACATTTCATTAGTTAAAAAAAGGTTCCCTTTATCTCAAAGATATAAAACTTTGTGACTTTTCCTACATAAACTATCTTTACATACACAAAAGAGTAAAAAGGTATTTAAAAAAATTCATTAATCTGCCCCTTGGGGTCAATATGACCCCAATTGAAAGTGAATGGGAAATGTAAAAAAATGTACTTTTTTTCCATTTGTCAAAAAATAAATATCAATAAATCCAGCATAAATCTGAAAATTTTGACACAGAAATTAAGGCTTGGTACTTTTGCACAAATGCAATGCAAAAAAACACATGCTCACACGAACACACACAAATACACACACACAAACACACACAGAGAGCATTTGTGTGGAATTTGGCAAATAAAATCAGAAACAAATGCAGAAAATAACACATAAAGGGGTGTGACCTAATGCACGCACATGTACACTCACAAACACACGCACGCACGCACGCACGCACACACACACACACACACACACAAATACAGACACACACAAATACAGACACACACACATGCTCTCTTTCTATCTATACCTCTCACACACATTCTCTCAAGCACACTTGCTCTCTCTCTCTCTCTCTCTCTCTCTGTCTTTCTCTCTCTCTCTCTCTCTCTCTCTCTCTCTCTCTCTCTCTCTCTATCTATCTATCTAACACTATCTCACACACACACACACACACACACACACACACGCGCACACACACACACACAGACACACACACACACACACACACACACATACACATGCTCTCTTTCTATCTATACCTCTCACACACATTCTCTCAAGCACACATGTTGTCTCTCTCTCTCTCTCTCTCTCTCTCACACACACACACACACACACACACACACCCGGTTGGGAAAATCCAGTGCATCAAACACACACGCAAAACTCCGCTGCTACCCCGGATAATAAACTATATCCATTGTTTCCATAAGGCTGGATGTCTTCTCCTTACATCCAAAAACACACTTCTTCTTTCGTGCCATTGTTGACTAAATTAAAGGGGGGGGGTTAATGGTATTTCAAGCATTCTAACTTATTACAGTTTTTCTCAATTGCTAAAACACAATTTCTAAAACCTTGCTCCTTTTTCTGAAAACATTAAACACAAAACCTCATCTTCAAGCACTATATGTAAAACCTCTGACTTCTCTTGCAAAATGAAACTTTCGCCCTAAAACAGTTTTACTTGTGTGCAAAATTAAACACTGTTCTCAAAACAGTTTTACCTGTGTTCAAAATCAAACACTGCTCTCAATTCATAAACAAAGTGATCAAAATTATATACACTATCAAACAGTGAGTAAACACTACACCAAAAAATAGAAAACATATGGTTCAAAACATATAGTTCTCAGGGAATAAATGTTTACATATTTACAGTGTAACTCTCATTGTTCTGGATAAATTGCAAATGCTTTGATACAATCAAGCAGATGATTATGTACAAATGTCTGCTGTTTGCATTTTCAATTTCATTTCCATGAAAATACATTATACTGGTTTCTGTTGAATAGTCTTACACCTCAAAACATTTAGCAATTAGTTCATTGTGCACAGCATGAAATTGTTGACCATATGTGTCATAATCTGTTACTGTAAGCATGAAGCATGTTTTCTATGTTTTTTTTTTTTTGTAAATGTGAACTGAATTGATAAATTCCTGTCAACTGAATCCTGAAATTTTATTTTCACTGTAATTTGTTTTCAAAATCACAATTTGTGTTATTTGTTTACAGAAAAAAAGGTGAACATGTAAATTCATCCACAGTTTACATAAAAATACTGACACATATAGTTGTTTACACTTGGTATATTGACAACATGGCAACATTTTGACTGTCTTGTTCATGAACAACGACACACAGACTGCCATTTTGATGGAACTGACATGTTCACTAATGTACAAATTTACTTTTGAGAGATGAACTCAGACTTTTCACCCCTAGTTTTACAGTACTGTACCCTGCATTTCACAAACTTGTCCTTTGTTTCTTTGATACTGTAAAACAGTACAATCAGTACTGTTAACAAAAGGAAAGTTCAGGTTCATACAATTTGTTCATTGTACAGAATACAGCCTAAAATGCACTGTACTTCTGTATACAACAGTGAACTGGCTAATATTGGTTGTGTCACATCATTTGAAACAGGTTAAATCCATTTTGAGTGGTTGTGTTTAATCAATGATATGTGTGATGACATTTGTATTTGATTGTTGCTGCTTTGTGTTTAGCAATGTGCATGACATGTGCATTTGAGTGCAGATTGTGTTTTGAGAATGAGTATGTGTTTGGAGTTTTGCTAAAAAGTCTAAGTGAGATCTGCAAATTGTGTTTTATGATGTGAAATGGTTTAAGGTATTGACAACAGACTGCACAATTAGATAAATGAGTTCAGGCAACTGAGAACTTTGTTCAGCCAATGGCTTTTAGTGTTTTAGCAATTGAGAAAAACTGTAACACAGTTGTAGAGTTGTTTCCTCATGCTAAACGTAGGCAAAGTGTCAAAACAGCAGTTGGGCGTGTTTCAGAGTATTTCTGTGCCGAATGCACTTCGCCAGGGTTCGTACAAGTTTCGGCAAGTTTTTTCGATTACAGTTCTAACTGACGTTTCAGGGGTTTTCGATACGTATCACTTCTTTATATGGGCTTCCACCGGAAAACTTCCCCCGGAAAACCCCGCCCACCCGTCAATCAGCGGGAGACGCTAGAGCTGCTAACAGCTTATCACGCTACTCAGCTTTGTTTAATTTCAAAACTCAACAATGGCACGAAAGAAGTGTGTTTTTGGATGTAAGGAGAAGAAAACCAGCCTTATGGAAACAATGGATATAGTTTATTATCCGGGGTAGCAGCGGAGTTTTGCGTGTGTGTTTGATGCTGTGGATTGTCCCAACCGGGTCGTGACGAGTTGCACGCGGTAAGTAAGACTTCTGTCTTATGTTGGAAATAGTCACGTGCATATTATATAAATGACACAAACATGTAGTGAATCATAAGTTAAAACAGTGTTGTATAGTGTTGCATGACTCCTACTCGCTCCTCCCGCGGTAGTAACTCCTCCTTCATTTTTTCGTACGTTATCGGAAAGATTCGGTAAAGCTAATCTTTCTTTTATAAATCTGATTAAACTAAAGACTCTTCAGAGATATAAAGGATGTCATACTCTATAGGTACTCAAGATTAACATCAGAAATGCAGAAACAGCGTTACGTGAGCTTTAAACAAAGCTGAGTGGCGTGATAAGCTGTAGCAAGCTCTAGCGTCTCCCGCTGATTGACGGGTGGGCAGGGTTTTCCAGGGGAAGTCCAAAGCAATCGTAAAAAACTGTATATTCCCTTGCCAGACATCGAGGGGAGAAGCGCCTTGAGCGCCTTATCCATCCCTAAATTGCACCAACATCAATCTCATCACATGCCTCTTCCATCGCCTGCAAAAGAGGCATGCGCACAAAGGGCTGCTGGTCATATACCTTCCATATAACTCTTCTATGGGGTTCAAAAATGGCAAGTATGGTGGGAGGTATTGCACGATAAATGTTTGGTAGTCAGCAAACCAGTTTTGGACTGGGGCTGCACGATGAAAGCTCACATTGTGCCATACTACAACTTACCGGTTTCTTTGGTCTACATCATTCATACACTCTGATGGTATGAGAATGTTGTGGAGTCTTTCTAGAAATGTGAGAATATGGGCTGTGTTGTATGGTCCAAGGTTGGCATGACGGTGGAGGACACCATCCATATTGGAGATGGCAGCAAACATTGTGATGTTCCCACCCCGTTAGCCAGGAACATCTATAATGGCTCTGTGGACAATGATGTTCCTGTGGTCTTTTCTAGTGCTTACATCCTGATTGAAGTGTTAACAATTAACCATTCAGGTGTTTGGGCAGGTGGCACATATATTGGCCATTTAGCTTGTGTAGTGTCACTTTGAATTGTAGTGTTTTGAAAAGGCAAACATGTGACTTTATGTCAGATTGTTGTGTCTTGTGCAGAGAACCGTGTTCAGTGCATTTAAAAAGTGCCATTGTTAATTGCAAAATGTGTGTAAAGCAGAAAATGTGTTTAGACTTTTGGAATTTTGAGAAGAGGTGTTGCTCTCTGTGTGTCAGTTAAAATAGTTGTGCTGTTAATGTCATTTTAGTGTGTTAGCAATTGGAAAAAACTGTAATAAGTTAGAATGCTTGGAATTCCATTAAATCCCCCCTTTAAATTATTTAAAATGAAGTGGGAAGTGGGGGAAGGGAAATCTAAAATATGGCTCTCTTTTTGTCTCAGGAGAAGATGGGGGTTCAGAGGATGGCGGAGGGGGAAATCCAGCCAACACTGGCAAGGGGCTACAGGGAAAGGACTGGATGGAGCTCCTTCATCTCTGGTCCACCTCCTGGGTTGCTGTTACTCTCGTGGCGCCCTTCTTTTTTCCTGAAGGCAAACAAACACACAGTAAGTGCAAGGGAAGGCAGAAACCAACTACCTGGATCCAGCGTCCACGTTTCCTCTCGGGCCCGGTTCCCTTACTCCACTGGTTTCTGTGGACATGAGTAGGGAAACAAAGGTGGGTTAGTTGTAGCTCCGCAAGATGGATGAGCGCGGCTGGCCCTACAGATTCTTCGGCCCGAGCTACGAGGCACAAGACAAGTTTTATCTGGACTCAACAGGCAGGTGAGTATTGTCGCATTCACAGGTTTTTCACGAGTTTACTCGAGTGATTATAACTTCAACTCAATGTCAGGTAAGTATGACACTTTTCACAGGGATCTTTGCAGAGGAGGTTTAGCTTAGGCTCGATACAAGGTAAGTATCACACTTTCACAGGGTCTTTCTGGGCTTACAAGTCTTTGTGGAGTAGGTTTAGCTTTAGCTCGGTACAAGGTAAGTATCACACTTTCACAGGGTCTCTCTGGGCTTACGAGTCTTTGCAGAGTGGGTTTTTAGCTTTAGCTCGATATGTGGTACCAACAATAGTAGGAACAAAACCATACGTCACCTCTGGCTTCGTGCACGGGTAAGGGGAGGGAGGGCTTTTACCAGCGTCCGGCTGTAGCTTGAAAAGCCAACGTGGTCGGTGTCACCTCGGTGGCGGGATTTGGAATAGAGCAGCGACCGTACGTCCGTTCTCCTGGACCGACACGTCCTCTTCCCTTCCTCCTGTTTACAGGCGAAGATCTAGACGATGGGGTAAGCAGCTCAACGTGCACCACCACACACAAAGCACACACAGCAATTAGTGTTTACACAGCACATCCAACATCTCCTCTGACGTTATGTTTTTACCTACAATGTTCCCACAGTACCTCACTCGACGGGTCCGATTCACTTCCTCTGGCTATGGTTGTTTCGCGTAGTTAGAGGGTTGGCGTCCACCGTCTCGGCAGCTCCCGTTTGTTTCCACAGAGGCCCGATCTTTCCTATGGCGAGTACAGACAACAGAGACACGGCACAACACTGCAAAAAGCTTCAGGTGCACTCACGTCAAATTGGTAAACTCACACACTGCATGTCACACACTCCAGTGAATAATAGGGTCCGTACTCTTCACCTGGCTGGATCTGCTCTGGGGGGAGGCTTGAGTCGCTACGCCGAGCGATGTCCTGCCCAGTAGTGGCAGCTTCACAACACAACGCCAGTACAATCTTCAATACTTCGGCTCGCCCACCCGTCACAACACACACGGTGGGGCCGCTAACAACAGGTAACACTTTCACGCTGTTATTTGAATTCGTCACAACAGTTGTCTTTTAATAGTACTCACAAGCTCTCGTATCGTTGACCCGTCTTTCCTTCCGTTCTTTTCTCTCCGGGGAACCCACAGAATATCCAATTCCAACGTTCTACTTCGCCCAGACCTTCTGTGAAACACATGCAGTCGGTACGTATCAATTCACTCTAATACTGCTTTTTCTCACCCTCCTTCGGGTCCTTGTTCTCCTCTTCCTCCTCTTTGCAAGCGGATTCACAATGGGTTCAACCAGTATCTTTCCCACACTCGTATTCCAGCTCTCCGTTCACTCGCAGCGTTCTTCCCAACACAACAGCACACTTCCTGTATTTCCACTCCTCCTTTTATACTCCTCTTCCTTGTGTGAATCACCCATTCAGCAATCGCCACGTCGTTTATACACCTGCGGTCGATTTCATTTGATTTGGGGGTTCCCGGGGATACCCGGAAGTGACTGTGTTTCTAGAAGTCGGTTCCGCCCTACCGAGTCACTCCGTGACAAATATATTTGTAAAACAGATACGTAAAGGGTTACCAATAGCATTGATTTATTAAAGAAAAAAAAATCTAATCAAATCCTCTAGAAAAAAAGGCACTTCTGAGTGTAAGGACAAAAAGGGCATGTGTTCTGCACAGGTTGAGCCCTATCTGTGCACGTGACTGACACTTACAGTCAATTTCTATGGCATTTTGTAAAAACAGACATTTCAAAATGCATCCAAAACTATAACAAATTACTATTTAACATAATATTTATTTTTAATCTCCTTTCAAATGTTTATATAAAGATACATTTACAAAATGTATCACAAAAGTAATGATTTGAGCAGTTGTTTATTTCCAGGAAAGTGAATGGGTCTCTATAGGAAATCTGCTGGTCGAAATGATTTAATTCCTAAACTGTAATTCTTTTATGTTTTTTTTTTTCTAAAAACCGATGCCTGAATTCAACACCTCGCATCTATATCAAAATCTAAAAACAATTTAAATCTAATTAGATCATAATGTATGTGAATTTTCATAAAAAATTGATATTTTTCACGTAAGCCAATGGTGTAGTTGAGGATTTTAGTGGTAAACGGGTACAAAAGTACTTCAAATCTCTCAAAACACAGCATTAATGTATAGATGAGAAGTAAACAAAAAAATATATTATTTGTATTATTGAAAAGTATATTTTCTTACAATTATGCTTTCAATTTTGGGGTCATATAGACCCCAAGGGCCAGAAGTGTAAACAGAAAACGAGGAGCGTTTGAGGGTTAGTGTTTAATGGTAATAATAATCAATAATAATCATACTAAGCTGAATCATATTGATTTTATTGTATTAAGTGAAATAATAGTGTCAGTTTAATTCCTTATTGTTTGATTGTCTTCTAGTTAGTACATTTGCTGTTGGGTCACCTTCTGGTCCCTTACTTTTTTATATAACCCCTACATGATATGATAAAAATATTTTTTCTTGACCATCTGGTTTCATTTCCCTCTCTGTCCTGTTTTTAGTTGTTTTCAATTTTCTGTTGGTGCCGAGTAATCAGTTTGAGTTCCTCTTTTACATAAATATAAATAAACCTGTCAGAATGAAGATTTTATTGATTGAAATGCACTTTGTTGTCTGTGTCACTTTTGGCCTTTGGATCCAGTTTCTATCCTCCATTGAATGACTCAAATTGAATTATTTTAACAATAGTTTAAACTGTTTGCCAAGTGTTATTAAGCCAAAGTAATGTTAATTCAAGTTCACCTTTTTTCCCTGTTTATCTGACAAGCAAGGCAGGCTAGTATTCGATCTCAGGATGCCCAAAGCGCCCGTAGTAATCCAAATGCTCCAAATAGTAATTAAACATCTAAAATATTTTTTTCTGCGTGGTTTACATTTTTCTATTTTCCAACTTCCGTTCTAACTAAATCATCAAAGCCTACACAGAATGAATCCTAGACAGCATGCAGTCCCAAAAAACAGCAAACTATTGCTGGTGATGGGAACGAGACCACCTATGCCGAGTCTGAGTCGAGACCGAGTCCGTTGGTTTTTCAAATACAGTCGAGTCAGAGTCAAGTCAGTCGAGTCTTTGAGTAAGCAAGTCTGAGTCGAGACCGAGTCTTTAGGAGTCGAGTCCGAGTCGAGACCACGACCGTAAAAACATGTCAGTTTTCATATTCATGATTTAATATCACCTCAGTTAAAGGGGCCATAACATGAAAATCTGACTTTTTCCATGTTTTAGTGCTATGATTGGGTCCCTAGGTCTGCTATCATCCTAGAAAATTTGAAAAAGATCAACCCAGTAACTTAGTTTTGGTAAACCATTCTCTACAAGCACATGAAAAACATTTTTGCACACACCTACTAAGTGGCAATTTTAACATGCTATAATAAATTATTTATATGGTATTTTGAGCTAAAACTTCACATATGTGCTCTGGGGACACCAAAGATTTATTTGACATCTTAAAAAAGTCCCGTGACATGGGCCCTTTAATAACCGACAGTTAGGCCTACAGACTAAGCTAGATTGGGAATTGTTTAGAGGATCAGTCTTAAATATGGACTATGCTTTTACTATCATTAAAAAAATCCCTACCACATGCATCATCTAGATACGATACGATACGATACAATACACTTTATTGTCCCCTTAGGGAAATTTTTTCTTGGGCAGTAGTGTGTGCTGCATCTTCACAGTTATAAAAATCACATATATCGTCTAAGATTCACATGGATATGTAGTTACATATACAGCCTCACAGTCGCACAATCCATATACCACCTCATCATAATTCCTTAGTTAAGGGATTTGCAAGAAAACCACCACATGCTCCCATAATTACGAAATCACATAAGCCACCTTATAATCACATAACATCATGATCGCAACACAGTCGATCACTTATACCACCTCATAATCACACAGTTAAAAAAAGAATAACATATACACTCCAAAATCACATTTTTAGGAAATCACATATACCACCTTAATCACATGGTTAAAAATCACATATACCACCCTATAATCACATAATTAAGAAATCACAAATACTACCTCACAGTCTGCCATGTGAGCATATTGTCAATGTGAATGCCAAGGTACTTATAGGAATGCACCTGTTTAATTGGGGTGTCATGAATAACCAGAACTGTGGGCCCAGACTGCTCTGGAATCAAACACCAGCTTTTCTGGGGTTTTTTACATTCAGGATCAGTTTATCGGTATCACACCACTGTACAAAGTTTTCTATCTCATGATAGGAAGGATGGGGATCTTTGTCCTTGTACAGTAGGCTCAAAATGGCTGTGTCGTCTGAAAATTAAAAAATGTAAGTTTCAGTATGTGTGCTCCTACAATCATTAGTGTAGAGTGTAAACAACACTGGTGAACTTACACAACCCTGAGTGGCACCAATGTGTGTTGTCTTTTGATCAGAAAAGGTGTTCACGCACTTAGTGCGGCTAGTTAAAAAAGAGTGGTACCATTTGATCAGTAAGGGGTTAACATTCATCTGAATCATTTTCTCAATCAAAAGGTGAGGTTGAACTGTATTAAAAGCAGAACTAAAATCTACAAAAAGCAAATGTGCATAGGCATTGTTATCCTCCAGATGTTTTGAAATCAATGTGTGATGCTATTTACAGCACCATTTTATGCCTATAGGCAAACTGTAGTGGATCCTGCTGTGAATCTGTGTCAGCTCTGAGCATGGAGACCAAGATTTTTTCTAGGCATTTCATAACAACGTATGTCAATGAAATCGGTCTGTAATCATTATTGTCCTTTTGAACATGAGTTTTTTGGGACAGGTGTTATAACAGATTTTTTTCCACAGACTTGGGACAGTGTGAGTGCTTAAAGACTGCTGGAAAACAGGCCACCAAGCCAGGGTTAGTTCTTTTGCAAAAGTTTTTAACAAGAAACCAGGAATGCCATCTGGACCAGTGGACTTTTTGGTGCACACCTGTTTAAAGACAGACTGCACCACATGCTTTTCCACATAATTCCAGGCCACATGGGATGGATTCCAGGAGGGTGTTTCTCACTCATGGGAATAATCCTCTATCTCGAACCTGCTGTAGAATGTGTTTAATTCATTTGCTTTATTAAGTTCGTCTGTGGAGATAAATGGTCTCTTGCTAGTTCCCATGTTAGTTATGGCTTTTCACAGTCTTTTGGAATTTGATGTAGCAAATTCTTCCTCAATAATGTCTTTTTGTCGCTTTCGAGCTGCCCGCAGCAGCTGATTGAGCTCTTGTTGTATTGTTTTTAGTTGCAGTCGATCACCACTCCTAAAAGCAGCCTTTTTCCTGTTAATTCACTCCTTCACCTCTTTTGTTATGGTTTATTGTTTGGGTACATGATAATGTCTTTTTTTCCACAATATTATCAACACAGAAAAGAATGTAACTTGTTGTAGAGTCAGTGGTGTCGTCTATGTTTGTGCTATGAAAAATACTCCAGTCCGTGCAGGAAAAACATTCCCTGAGTGTCTCTATAATGTCTGCCGACCACACAGCCACACTTTTGGTCAGTGGTTTGTTTTGCTTGAGCACAGTGTATGGTATTGTGGTCAGAGTTTGCTAAAGGTGGCTTTAATTTAGCGATATATGCATCCTTAATGTTACCATAGCATTTACTGTATCAAGCGTCTTATTTCCACGTGTTTTACTTGTGACATATTGTGCAAAGCCAGGGAGGGAAAGTTCCAGTTTACAGTTGTTAAAATCACCCATAATAAAAAATGGGGGCATTTGGGGTTCGCTGTAGCTGACAGTGAACACAATCCGTGATAATAGAAGCAGCTCTCGCTGCATTAACACTTGGTGGAACGTATAGGTTCCTTACATTTTATATAACTCCTGCATGATTTGATAAAAATTATTTTTCTTGACCATCTGGTTTTATTTACCTCTTTGTCCACATGACATGTTTTGACTTGTTTTCAATTTTTCTGTTGGTGCAGAGTAATCAGTTTGAGTTCCTCTTGTATAAATATTGATTGCATTGCATTGCATTTTGTTGTCTTTGTCATTTTTGTCCCTGAATCCAGTTTATATATATTGACCAACTTGACACGCAGTCCCAAAAATCTATTGCATGAGGGTAATGGACCGTATACTCTTGCATACACTGCCAGTTTTCAGACAAATCTGGTATTGACCATATATGGGTTTGTATAGGTCTGGAATGATACCAGTTTGAATTTATGAGAGGTACCCTTACAGAAAAAGATGCATTTCACATGAGTAAAAACACATCACATGTAACCACAGATTTGCATGTGAATTTGCACATGTGAAATTTAATCTGTTAAAATCACATGTGACACATGAAAATGTGCATATGGAAAATGTGTGTTTTTGGAACATTTCCACGTGAAACACGTGCAAATTTACATTTGAAACACATGGGATCACAATGTGAAACCCAACAGTCATTTTATAATTCAATTTATTTTAAAATCATGTGAAACTGTAACTTTGTCAAATTATGTAAAAAATATATCTCCAAATGGCATGTACAATACAAAACCACACTCATACTTTGAATTAAACTGATTCAAATTGAAATTTTATTTGCAAACATACAATGCAGATATATAATAACAGAATCCAACAAGTGTTGTTTTATAGTCTAGTAATCATTATGATATATTTAACAAGAAAATCAACTTTCTGCTTTGGCTTTGAAGCTATGAATAATTATTTTATTTTTGTACCTTCATACAGTGAAAACCAATGATGTGACCTCTGTTGGTCCTCTGCGGGTTAACACATAACACACCAGTGATGTCGATCTGCCCAGGCCAGGTCATAGTTTGGAGGTATCTAATATTGTTTTCCATATGCATCAAACTTGTATCATAAAGTCTGTATCACAAAACATTGATAAACCGATAAAGAATCATGAAATGAAATTGTGCATCGTGTAGATTCTGAATATATTTTGAAGTTTTCCTCAAATCTTTTTCTGGTTTTCCTATTCAACCACAGTCAATGTCCACTCATGTCTCTCTGTAAATCTCTATTATTTTCAAACGTGACAGCAGACAGGTGTTTCACAATGTTGATAGAAGCATATAATCAGACGTTGAGCTTATCGGCTTTTATGAGCTTGTTTCATGTTCCTATAGGTTACTGGACATCATCTGTCCTGTGAGGTCATATAGACTCTGGTCAAGAGCTGGGATGCTGCTAATCTTAGATTTAATAAATCTTGTTTTTATCCCACCCAAACAACTCTCTGGCTCTGAGTATTTAAAGCAGCTTTGCTTTTGTGTCTCTGGTCTATAACACAAGACCAACATTAAACCATGCTTGTTCTGTCTCTGTTCACCTGTGTTGTGTGGTTCAAAAGTGGTCACTTCAAGTTTATATTCATTTTTAAACAGCACAATAATAATGTAAAAACAATAATATTTTTTTTCACATACTTTAGGAACAATTCATAGTAAAATATTTGATGGAATGACCCTAATCTTTAATCACATCACGTGTCCTCTCAGTCTCTCTTGAGTTACACTGGACTGAAAAAGTTTAAAGTTTACTTTAAGTGCTTTAACTTTAAAACAAAAACCTCGTTTATATGAATGATTCAGAACAAATGTAACTGATAGAAATTGGTTTTACAGCTGATCTATGTTGTAATGGCGCCCTCATGTGGTTTGGTTGTGAGCTGCAGACAGAAATGCTTGATTTGACTAAGCTTGATGATGATGATGATGATGTGCCATGAGTTTTTTATGTAAGTTTCAGTGAACAAGTAGCAGCTAGCTTTGAATGCAGAGCCTGACTGGGACCCAAAATATTTTTTTTCTGCAGCCCACCACACCCTTCTCACAACACCACACTGATCCAACATAAATGCTACTTTTAGTTTTTTAGGAAATCAAAATTATAATTTTACCTATCTGCCAATGACATCTTACCAACAATGACATAAAACAAGTTTAAACCTGAGGCTTTTTTCTGTTTTTGTGTCAGCAGATCTGAGGGTGAGGATCTCTTACTTTAAGTTTTATAAATCATTATCAAGAACAAATTAATTTGCTGAAAGATACAGAAAAGCCAGGTTACCAAAGGTGTAAACGGACTTGCTAACATAAGAAGGACAATTCCTCCAGAAAACAGCGTGAGGCGCTCTGGAGAGTTTACATTTATTTCAAACAGAAATCTTTTGGATTCGTTTATTGCAAAATTGGGAAAAAATAATGGACTGTATCGCTTTGTGGCAGCGCAGGACAAGAATTTTAAATTCTTGTAGTATTTTATTTTTAAAGCAACACTATGTAGTTTTTTTACCTTTACATAATGTCTCTAAAATTATTTCAGTGATATAACAATTTTTAACTGGACAAATTGTACTGTTGCTGCAACCTGAGCAACCTCCTAGCTGCTACAAGCACACTCAGAAAGTGGGGGTGGAGGGTAGAGCACACAGCCCCCGAGCCCCGCCCCTCCCCCTGCCTGCAGAAAGTGTCTGATACCAGGCACTCTTGCGCTTTTCAACCACATGGGGGAGCTGTAAGTCATTTTTACATGGAGACTACATAGTGTTGCTTTAATAAAAACCAGGGGACCCCCCTAATTTATATTTTTGTGCTTTATGGGGGGTCCCTCAATGCTTATAAAAAGTCCGAGACCACCCCTGCCCCCCTCAATTTGGACACTGCACTATGTCAAATTACCAGCTGCAATACACCTCTGGGTGTAACTCCAGTTTCCCAATCTGAATGCTAGAAACACTTTGAACTGTGTGAGTGATAAGAAGAATGCTAAATCTGCTTCTCACTCCAGACGCAGAAGTGAACAAACATATTTTAAGAAAACTGAAGTGAAAATTACACTGCACTAAATTTACTGAGCAACAGCTCTATTTATTTAATTATAAGTTTAATTATAATTTAAGTTTCTCATCACATTACCCATTTGTTAATTTCCATCCCACCCAAACACATCTCTGACTCTGAGTCTTCTGAGCAGGGACGTGCACAGACATTTTGAGGGGCAGGGGCTTAAGTGAAATAAAGGGCACTTCTCATAATTATGTATTTTTTTCTTTTTTTTTAAACAAAAAAGTATATATTAACGCAATTCTGACTTCCTTAAAATTTATTAAAAAAGTTAATTAATTTTATCTTCCTCAAACTCACGCAATCGTTTCATTTTCATAAGATGTCTACAAAATAATCAGTTCACACAGAAACCATGGTCTCCTTAGTATTCTAGGTTTATAGAGCAGCAAAGGAAACCATTAAACAATGTGCATGTTTTGAAAACATTAAATTACACATTAATTACAAATTTGTTAAAATGCTAAAAACAAAATTGCTGAGTAGTGCTACATGCCAATAAATGCTATATGCTAGCGTTTAGCTGAAGTTCTATTAGTCTGCAATTAGTTGTTAATCAAAATCTGTATTTTTGTCTGATAAGGGCTCAAAATATAAGGTCTGTTTACTAATGTGAGCTTCTGGCATGAGCCTCAGAGCAGAGCAATCAGAGCAGAGCTCAACATTATTATTCATGACCCTTTAAAAAAGGGCAAAAATAGACCATTTCATTCAAATGACAAATTCTAGGCTTGTAAATGGACATGTAAAAACGTTTCTGAATAATCTTTGCACTTAATAAAGTGCCTTCTTTGTCAAAGAACAATTTAACATATTATGGCAACACCTCCTATGGCACCTTTAATCTTAGGTTTCATATTTATTAGGGTTACACATGTCAGAAACAACAAATATAGATTAGGCCTATTTTATATGTTACTTTTTGGTGATGTCAGTAAAAATTCAGACTGGGCAAGTAAAATACTGAACCATCAGATTTCTCCCCAATCTACTACATCACTCCAGTATAACACATTATACTTATTTAACAGCCATTTCAAAAATGCAAACAAAAAAAGCTTACTACTGCGGTTAGCAATTATTTTATTGTTTGTGCTTTCTTATTTTATGAGCAGTCTGTTTACTACATAACGTTACACTATACTGTCTCTATACTGTCTCTTCAGGTTAATATGGGATTGTCGTGGAAAACAATGTCCCAGAATCATTATGTGTAATAACGTGTCCCATATTTTGTGCATAAAACTGTTAATATAAGAATGCTTTCTTCCTCACACACTTACCGGTAGCTGCCTGCAATCATGCATATCGCGTCTCATTCAGGCTGAGATATGGCGCTTCTTACAAGCGCGAATGCAGCGTACACGAGTATGACCAATCATAAAGCGAAGTAGGGTAGAGAGGCGGGACTTAGGAAAGGTAAAGCCAATCATATTAGCGATGTGAGTTTTGGAGGCGGGACTCATCGTTAACCGTTTGTGTACCACAGATAGCGCTATTTTTCTTTTTAAAAGAGTTTAAATCTCATTTAAATGATTCCTGAATAAATTCATGTTAAATTAAATAAGTAACAAGTAAAAAACACAAGAAACAGACAGACATCAGTTGTTATATGAATAAAGATCATATTATTTAAAAAAAAGCACCCCAGAAAAAAGGGCACTTTTTCTCCAGGAATAAAAAGGGCAGGTGCTCAAGCCCCCTTTGATGTCTATGTGTGCACGTGCCTGCTTCTGAGTATTTAAAGCAGCTTCTGGTGTCTTTGCTCTATTTCACCTCAGAACCACAAAGATTAATCTTTGTCTCATTACTCCAGTATAGAGAGCTACAGACCCAATAGTCTTTACCTTTCTCAATATGAGCTCTAACAAAAAACTTTTTGTGCATTGGCTTTACCAGTGGCTTCTTCTGTGGATGACAGCCATGCATGTCTCTTCTTTGCCCTGTATATCCGTCGTGTGGTGTCACAAGAAACACACCAGCTTGACTTTCTAATGATTTAGCCAACTGTGCTGAACTTGCATGATGATTTTATTCAACATCTCTCATCACTAAACGCTCTTGAGGGTGTTCTTCAGTGAACGTCCTGGAGATCACAGAGATCTTCCCACAAGTCCATCCTTTTTTAATTTTTGGATCCCTTTCGTGACAGTATTCAAACTTAAAAGGAGGAGTTTCAGGATACTCTGGATGCCTGGAACATACAGCAGTGATCAGCCAGATCATCAAAGAAGCAAAGAGAAATAAAAACACACTTGCTGTTGTCTGGCTAGATCTGGCTAAAGCCTACCCAAGCGTACCTCATCAGCTGATTCAAAGGGCTTTGGAACACTACCAAGTACCAACAGAGGTTGTCAAGCTGGTGATGTCACACATGGGCTCACTAAGAATGAGGTTTACAGTGGGAGACTTTACCACCAAATGGCAAAGGCTGGAGAAGGGAATCATGGCAGGATGCACCATCTCAGTGGTCCTGTTCGTGGCTGCTATGAATCTTCTTCTGAATGCAGGAGAAACGCAGTGTAGAGGCCCTAGAGCAGAAGACGGCACAAGACATCCTGCCTGTCGGGCTTTTATGGACGATGTGACTGTGATGACCCCGGCAGTTCAGGGAACACAGTGGATCCTGAGTGCACTGGAGAAGATGGCGACATGGGCACGGATGCAATTTAAACCAGAGAAATCCAGGAGCCTTAGTATCCACAAAGGAAAGTTGACCAGAAACACCTTCAGAATCCAAGGCTCAGAGATCCCAGCAATCCAAGACCAAAGAATTCGATGCCTTGGGAAAAACTATGACTACTCCCTGAAGGACACCAGCAACCTCAAAGACACCAAAGTTCAACTAAACATCTGGCTTAAGGCAATTGACACCAGCCAGTTGTTGGGGAGGTTCAAGGTATGGTGCTTTCAGTACGGGATTATACCCAGACTGCAGTGGCCCTTCCTGCTTTATGACTTTCCTATGACACAAGTGGAAGCAATAGAGAGGATGTGCAGCAAGTTTGTGCGGAAATGGCTGGGTGTTCCCCCTTCCTTCAGCTCAGTAAACCTATACAGCAAGACCTCCAAACTCAGTTTGCCTGTTTCATCAGTAGCTGAAGAATATAAGGTCACCAAGGCAAGAGCAGTCAGCACTCTACTTTTGTCCAAGGATAGGAAAGTCCAGCACGCTAGCAAGTTCATCAAGTGCGGCAGGAAATGGAAGCCCCAAGAAGCGGTGTCAGAAGCCGAAGTACACTGGAGACATCAGGAGATTGTCGGAGTGGTCTGCCAGGGCCGCATGGGACTTGGACACTACAGTACTAAGAGATGGAGCAAGGCCAACACCAAAGGCAAGAGAGAGCTTGTGGTGCAGAGGGTCCGAGAAGCAGAAGAAGAACACCGCCGTGTGAAAGCGGTAGGGCTGGCCTCGCAAGGGCAATGGATGCAGTGGGATCAGGCTCTTGAGCGATCACTGTCCTGGAAAGAGCTCTGGGAAATCGACCAAGGCAAGCTGGCTTTCTCGCTACGCGCTGTAGCTGACCTCTTGCCAACCCCAAGTAATTTAAAGATCTGGGGCAAGGAAGAAGATCCATCGTGCAAGAACTGTGGAGCAGGGCTTTGCACGCTGAATCATATCTTGACGGCATGCCCCAAATCATTGGGAGACGGCCGATACAGGTGGAGACATGACAAGGTCCTGACAGAAGTCGCCAAATGGGTGGATCTGCAAAGGGTCAAAGCCAACAGCAACCTGGCATCACAGTCTCCAGAATTTATTGATTTCCAGCGTGAAGGCAACCATACTCCCACGGTAAAGGCAACTGCCAAACACCCGCCATCCATTCTACAGCGTGCTTCTGACTGGAAGATGCAAGTGGACCTGGGGAGCAGGCTGGTCTTTCCACAAGACATTGCAGTGACCTCACTCCGTCCGGATCTGGTCCTGATTTCCAGGAATATCAAGACCATCTTCGTAGCGGAACTCACGGTGCCGTGGGAGGACAGGCTAGCTATCTCACATCAACTTAAGAAGGACAAGTACCAGGACTTGATTGATGAGGCTTTTACCAAAGGTTGGCACGCTAACATGTTTCCCATCGAAGTCGGCTGTCGCGGTTTCCCAACAACATCTTTGCGCTATTTCCTGCAGAAAGTTGGCCTGGATTCAAGACATCTGAAAAAAGCCACTAGGGAGATAGCCTTAGCAGCCGAGACAAGCTCAAGATGGCTGTGGCTGAAGAGAGCCCAGAGTTGGAACCCCTCTGCAGGCAAAGGCTAAGAGCTCTTTGCTGCCCCACTCAGGTGAAGCGTACAGGCTAAGGGGCGAAACGCTAGTGAACCTGAGACACCTGCTGATGATGCAGAGGGTTTCCAACAATGTGGACGCTCCACTTCTCATCGTGGAACGATATTCCATTTTCAAGTAGCTCTTGCAATTCCTGCTTGTAGCAAAGCATCATTGATGTTTATCTCACCTTAGCAATGCTTAACTAATTATCTTGAAACCTCTTTTGTTAATAAAAATAAATGTTTAATTAAACTATTTTTTTAAAAAAAGGAAATTGGTGTCATATTTACTAACAAATGGAGAAAAATCTTAATTTTCAAAGGGGGTGTACTACTCATTTATGCAAATGGATTCTAATAATGTGGTCTAAATTTTAAGACATCTTGCCATACCAAAAGTGGAAGTTTCTGCTCATACATTCCAAAATTGCAAACACTGTTTTAAACCACACTGCAAAAAATGATGTGTTAATGTTTATCATGAAATAATGCCTTTAAATGGCATTAAAAAATTAACACATCATTTTTTGCAGTGCAACGCTTCACATCAGGTTCCTTAATCTTGTGCTCAAAGGAAGTTTTGAGAAAGTTCTGAGTTGTCTGTAGTTTCTTTAAGTGAGACAGACACAGAAACAAGAGGAATGGATCAGAATGCCAAGAAAATCTGTCAGAAGTTGTATGATCCATCTGGCACATTGAGGCACAGGTAACTTACTATTAACTAAAGACAAAAGACTTTCATTAAGAGTTGAAGTTCTGCACTTCACAGTTAAATTAAGTTGGTGATCTTCATTTTGTTTTTCATTGCATATTTAAAATGAAATTGTATGCTACTTTGTCAAACATTTTATACAGTAATTGTACAATAAACATGCAATTCATTGTAGACAGCAGAGGTGGAAAGAGTAATAAAATATTCTACTCAAGTAAAAGTAAAGTTACTGGTCTAAAAATCTACTCAAGTAAAAGTAAAACGTAAGTCATTTTAACTTTATTCAGAGTAAAAGTTACTTTTTTTACAGCGGGGAGATGAATGATTCTAGTATAGTTAAAAAATGACAAGGGACTATTAATCTCAAACTAGTTGTTTTTAATTGTAGGAACATCTTTACATGTTAAGTGCAATAACAAAAAGTTAATAAAATAAAAAGCTTTTTTAAAATAAGAAACATTTATGTTTAATGATTTTTACAGGTGAGTAATATAAAATAATATGAGGTCAGCAGCTAGTAAATACAATCACTATAGTAAGGCTGTAATGGATGTATTGTTGGTAACATACATTATTTTATTAAACTATATACAGTATATAGTTTAAATGAGCATATAATGAGATGAGTGCCATGGCTATATACTTTTATCCTTTACACGTTTAATGTCTTCTATCTAGCTTCCCTGACCTGGGTACCTGATGTCTAGGACCTTTCTTATTTGGACATATGGTGCTGGCCCGGGAGTTTTTGGTTTCTGTGGTATCACCCCACCCTCGCGGTGGCTGCGTGGGTGCACTGGAACAGTCCTTCCTAGAATGCATTAAACTTTCCTTTACAAAGACGTGAAACTCATCGAGTGGTCAGGGATGCTCACTTTATGCTCACACAAAAATCGCTGCAGAAGATGCTTTCCAACAGGTGTTTTACCGTTCGTTGTAAACTTGTGGACCTATTTTTTCAAACGCCTCACACCCGTATATTCTTCCGCTGAGAGCTTGAATAATAAACACTCCAGCCCAGTTGGTGGCGATAATCCGCCATTGCCAATTGCAAGAATACAAACAAAGTTCCCGGCGCGGAATAATACCTCACAGCACATCTAATACAAGTCAATGGAGTTGGCAAAAACTACGATAAAACCTGTTGGAAAGAATCTTTTGCAGCGATTTTTGTGTGAGCATATCAGTGAACAAACCTGACTACTTTGCATTTTAGGAAGGATTGTTCCTGTGCACCTATAAAGCCATCGTAGAGGTGGGAGGTGATACAAGAAACACCTGAAAACTCTCAGGCCAGCATAATATGTCCAATTTTCAGTCAAAACCGTTCTATTTCATCATAAACAATCTGAAAACAGGGCTTTAAGTGTAAAATACCCAGCTTGTCCTTTAAAAACGGGTCGTGCAAATGAGCGGTAAAAACCAAGTAGGCAATTCCGCACTCAAGAGCATGAATCCTACCTTTTATAGGAATGAAACAATCGCTTTTCGTCAGTTGAAAGTGGTCACTTAAATATGGCCAGGGGTTTCTTTCATAAGAGTTAACAAACAATTTCTTTTGTAGATTTCCCTACCTACATCCCAAAATGAGTTTATGGTCCATGAGAAAGAGATTAAAGTCAACACTGATGAAGGTATCAAACAATTTCATACCATGAGCAGCAACACTGGATATGATTGTGGACACCTGAACCCCAACAGCTTCTAATGCAATGACGGCCATAAGGCAACGTTTACGCTGACCAATGAAGTGCCAATGAACGCTTGTTTCAACCGTGTCTACTGGAAGAGTTGGGAGAGCACTCTGATGAGTTTACTAAAAGCCAAGCTTGCCAGCGATCTTGATTCGACAACAGTCTACATTATCACAGGTGGGGTACTTGATGGAAATGTACGAATACCACAAAGGTAAGTCTCTGCTGACCTGTTGCTGTTTATACTGTATGTATATACTAAAAATAACAGGAAACATAAGCCTAGATTATTAAATAACAATAGGGGGTATGCACGCGACGTCACCTTCGGCGAAAGTGACTGCAGTTATGCCCACTGAGTGGCTAAAAACAGAGCGGATACACTGTGAAATCAGCGAAAACACGGGGAAAACGTGTCGTGTCAAATTGCGGAGAAGGGCAAGCTGTTGTGCAATAGACTGTACTTAGATTAACAAGATATCGGAGCTATCGTTTTACAGACTACCAAAAACACAGAAAGGAGAAGTAAATTGATATTTCGTGCCGACGTCCACAGACCACAGATGGGTTAACACGTTGCTAGGGTCACTATCAAGCAGAGGTTTTACTTTCTCTTTAAAGTATTTTTTCAAGTATTTGTATTTTTATATGTTTTTTTTTTTTTTGAAAAACACAAACACACCAAAGCATATAAATATCATCATTTTTACTCTTATTACATTTCATAAATACAAGTTTTTCTTTTACATTTAATATTTAAGTACATTAACACACTTTTACTCAAGTAGAAGTACACAATTTTAATGTAATTAGGTATTAAATAAATTTTAATATGCAATATTAAAGAATACAAAGTATGATTGTATGCCTTAGTTAATGTATTGAAGTAAATGTATTTTTATGTTAATGTATTTTTCCCAATACAAACATCCTAATAAAGCACAGATGCTTGGAAAATGTAACTAATGTAACAAAGTATTGTTTTACTGGCATTTTTGCAGCAGCCGCTACACTGTAAAATTTTGCTGCCTTAAATTTTTTTGTTGAATCAACTCAGATTTACAAGTCATTTCAACTTACTATTATTTATCTTGACTAGAGATGAGTTGTTATAACTACAGGTGAGTTGTTATAACTTATAAAATTAAGTTGACTTTTCTCAACTATATTTTATAAGTTGTGACAACTCATTTCTGTTGACATGACTTGTAAATCTGAGTTGATTTAAAAAAAATTAAGGCAGCAAAGTATTTTTACAGTGTATGAAAACCAGCCATTTTGTTGAACGTTTTGCCACTCAACAAGACAAGCTCTCGCATGGTCACGTGGAAAAGTGACGTCAATGCATACCCTCTATACTTTAGAGTCTCACTTTTCACTTTTTTTACATGGCAATAACATATTCTGGTATATTAGTTAAGTTTTACCTGTTATAAAAGAATGAATTTATAATGTTTAATAGTGGAACTGAAGGTTGAATTAAACATGAAGTGCACGTGAATGTTGTCATCAGAACTCGAAATGCTCTCTCGCGTAACTTCATGTGCCTTCTGCGGAAGCTCAAATCAGACAAAATTTCAAACTAGCATGAACTGCTTCAAGTCAGCCATACACGTGCTTGCCAGTCGCCATTTTAAAAATTTTTGAAGTGACGGAAAAGATATGTTTAAATCATCCAAATTTGTGAAGATTACGTATTGGTTTTTGAAGCTCATATTGGTGATATCTGTTGGTAAGTTTTATTTAGCCTATATGCGTAACTGTAGGAAGCCTTCTGTGTTTTTCTTAACTTATTAAAACAATAAGTTGTTACAATAAGACGTATAGTAATTTTTGCAAGATAGCCTTTTTGTCATTAATGAGTGATTATGGAGTGAATGATAATGGTGTCCTCTACTAACAAATATAACTTTTACCAGTTTTCTTGGTTTCTTTGATATTAAGTCATCTTTAAATGGATTGTTCACCCAAAAATAAAATTTCTGTCATTGTTTGGACTTCTCACCCTTATGTTGTACTAAACCAGTATGTGTTTATCCTTTTGAGTAGATATTTTGATAAATTGATGGCAAGTACACAATTGATTGCCATAGTATTTTTTTTCCTACTATGGAAATTAATACATGATGCAACTGTATGCGTGCTGGGCATCATTTATCAAAATATCTTATTTTGTGTTTAACAGAATAAAAATCTCCAACATGAAGGTGAGGGCATGATGACATTTTCTGGACACAACACATGTTGGTTTATATACATAAACCTATTCTGTTGTTAACTCAACAGTGAGGTAAAACAACCTAGCATTGCATTGTAACAACCTAGAAGAGTGTAGCCTACCTATAAAACCCCAGCTAAAGCACTTATATTATGCGTTGGTTTCTACATACAATTCTAGACATTTTTAATCATCGTTCATGATATAAAAACCATTCTTTAAAAATAAAACATTGATATCTTTAAAATACTGACTTGAGTAATATTGAAGTCACTAGGCTAAGTGAAATCAAACTTTGATGCTCCAAATCTCATTATTAGATTGTGAGACTTCAGTCTGGATTTTACATGGTCACATTTAACAAATTAATGTTAAAATTCGGATGATGAGTCAAGATGAATAAAAACATTAAGTTAAATTAAATAACGACTGTCGGGATCATGGCCGCGCAGAGACCTTTGAAGGGGCAGGTGCTCAAAGTATAAAAAGGGTACTTTCCTCGCTGACACACAATTGAAACAAATAATAAAGCGAAACAGAGAAGAAAAGACCATTTTAAGTCTGATTTTTTTCTTTATTTTCCTTGCAAATATACAGAAAAATCTATAGGCTATAGACAGTTTTATATATTTATGCACTTGGCAGGCACTTTTATCCATAGTGACTTACAGGGCATTGCAATGTATACATTTTGTGTGTGTGTGTGTGTGTGTGTGTGTGTGTGTGTGTGTGTGTGTGTGTGTGTGTGTGTGTGTGTGTGTGTGTGTGTGTGTGTGTGTGTGTGTGTGTGTGTGTGTCAACATGCAGTTTTGATATTATATGATATTATATATTGCATTGTGACATTTAGATATTATTAGGATTACAGTTTTGTGTTTTTTGTAATATTTAAAATATAATTCTATTCTTATCCTTTTCTGAATTGATTATTTTTAATTATTTAAATAATAATAAAAACAGTATTTATGAGTATAAATCAGAGAATTATAAAATCAGTATTTTTATGGCTATGTTTATATATATGTTATGATAGTAATTTGAAGTATGAATAGTTTTTAGTCAAAAAACAAAGACCAGACCCCTCGAAGCCTGTTAATCTTTTCTCCTCCAAACAAGTTTTAGGTAATAACCCTACTGAAAAATCCAGCTAAGACCAGCATATACTCGTGAGCTGGTTTTAGCTGGTCTCCAGCTTGGTTTTAGCTGGTTTTGCTGGTGTAGGAAGCTGGTTTTGCTGGTGTAGCAAGCTGGTCTAGCTGTGTTTTGGTCACGTTTTAAGCTGGTCTAGCTGGACTTAGCTGGTCAGGCTGGAAGACCAACTGGCCCACCAGCATGACCAGCTTTGTCACGTTGGGAGGACCAGCGTAAACCACCTTAAACCAGCTAAAACCAGCTACCAGCTTATGCTGGTCTTAGCTGGATTTTTCAGTAGGGAATTTGGCACAAATTTGGCTATATTACCCAACATCAGCTCCCATTGTCTTTGATCAAATCAAAATGATATTGGGGTGGTTTCCCAGACAGGGATTATCTTAAACCATGACTAGGCCTTACTTTAATAAGGAAATATAACTAGTTTTAACAAACATACCGTACTACAAACATTACTGGCGTGCATTCTGAAGCAAAACAAAGGTCACTGAAGTATTTTAAGATATGTCAGTGCAAAGGACTAGTCTAATCCCTGTCCGGGAAACCGGCCCCTAAAAATATATTTTTTTACCGCATTCATCGTATCTCGCTCTTCCAACAAACTCTTTGTGCACGCGAACCGCACATACATGACAGGTGCATGAAATCAAACTCCTCCGTACCTGGGGCCTCATTTATAAAGCGTGCGTACGCACAAAACAGTGCGGAAAACGTGCATACGCCACTTCCCACGCAAAGGTTGTGGTCTATAAAGAAAAACTTTAACTTTTTTTTTATTTCACTCTATATCATATGCTAGATCAAGAGTCTGTGAGGTGCCTACCACATCACATTCTATTAATAGTCTAAATTGTAATATTTATTTATTACATATTTTTTATATTGGCTTGGCTTGGTTTACATATGTAAACATTTTAAACAATACAAAAACATATCAACAAGTACAATAAAATAAAATCAACAAGTAAAACAAAAAAGTTTTGAGTAGACTATATCAAAAGGTAGCCCTCCGGAATGTTTTATCCATTGTGGTAGCCCTTGCTCACAAAAAGGTTGGAGACCCCTGATCTAAAGTATGATAGTGAAACTAAACGTGTTTGTGTTATCAATACTTATAATCGTTCTTGAAATATTTACTTTCTTCAATCTGATTTCGGTTCACTTTCTCGCCATCTGTGTCGCTAATTCCCATTAATTGTCTCCAGAATGTGCGTACGCATGGAGTTTGCTTACAGCTGCGCACATTCTGCCGTCAAGTTTTTCTTTATAGATCACAACCTTTGCGTGGGAAGTGGCTGTCCGGCTCTGGGGCCTCATTTATAAAGCATGCGTACGCACAAAACGGGGCTAAAAACGTTTGTACGCATGCTTTATAAATGAGGCCTCAGAGCCGGACAGTAACAATGTCATTTTTGAGGAGTACTCATGACTTTACTCAAGTACATTTGAGAGGCAAATATTGTACTCTTTACTCCACTACATTTCTATCCATAACCGTAAGTACCCGTTACTTCTAAAAATTTCTCAATTTCTGGTTTCCCTCTAAAACGTGATTGGATTGTGCAGGCACCATTGGTTGGGACAGCCTATCTGCAATCACCTTCAGCTTTTACCAAAGTCACCATGGTCAGATTTAGATAAGAGACGAAACCATAAATGAAAAAATGGATGAGGATGCAGCATGTCCATCCCTGGAATGTGCCATCCCGTGGCCCCACCTTGCCAGACTATTTACATTTTCTGAACAAGTTAATGATAGTTTTCACTTCAAGTGTTTGCTGTGTTTACCAAATCAAAACTTCATCACCACCTACAAAAATTCAACCCCTTGAGCGGCAGGGATCACTGGTGATCTCGGATTATTGTTCAAAATGAATTACTCGTCAAAAGATCACACTCTTACTTGATCTGGACAAACTCAGCATCACAAGACAGATTTAAGACTCCAGCTTCAATATTTGACCACTGTTTATGATTAAACTGGTTTGCAGTAACATTAATTTCTTTAACGTTCATTATTTATAATAGAAATCATTACTCATAAAACATCCATTCTCGTCTTCTCCGGTTTATTTGTGTTCAAATACATAAAATATACAGAATCCGCCAGGGCTATTACTAAAATGGTGCACATATTTGGAGAAATAATGATTAATTATCAAATATTAGTAAAATATTTAGTCATACAGAATAACATTTCTATTTATTTTCCACCGAATTATGCGATTTGAAGAGCTCAAAGAGCGAACGGAGCGAGATGTGTCTCCTCTTCCTGATTTGTTTCAGATTTGACCTCAAAGCTCTATCATTTGCTGTACAGCTGTCAATCATCTCACGTGGTTCAATGTGCACTGTGGCAGTAGTAATGCAAAATTTAGACAATGTACTCTTGAAACTTAATTACTTTTAAAAACAAATACTCTCAAGTAGACATCTGACTGTAGTACTTGTACTTGAGTAAAATTTAGTAAGGGGTATCTGTACTTTTACTCAAGTTATGAAACTGTGTACTCTGTCCGCCTCTGCTAAAGACACGCAGATGACAATTAGCGACTGACCTTATTGCATATGTATTTGTAGGAGTTTCCTTTTCAGACCCAAAATTTATGTATTACCACTCCAATCTGCACTTTTTTGGAATATGTTAAAATCAGACATCTAATCCATTACAAATAGATGTTTGTAACAGAATACAACTTATTTTAACTGGGACACATGGTAACTGTTTATTAAAACTTTCTCAATGTCTTCTTATTAAAACATCCCTTGGGAAGGAAGGAATACTTCTACTATTAATCCTAATGGGTTTGAATCTTTTTATTAATTATTATGTGTAATAATTATATTTAATTCTCTCAAACATGCAGATACTCTAGAGTTTCATGTTCGTGGTTCAGGTCCTCTGGTTGTTCCTCTGGGAGGTTCAGTGGTTCTGCCCTGCTATGTTGAAACACCTTTAGTAATGGAGAAGGTAATAGTGGAATCAGGGGCGCAATGAACAGTTTCAAGGGGGGTATGCAAGACAGAATTTTGGGCCCCTTTCTTTAGAGGATTGTTTGATTTTCATACCATAATGTGTAGCTATATAAAATTACTCAGTTGAGTGCATTTATTTAATTTTACAGGTCGCATTTGCACTAAAAATAAATGCATGAAGTAAAACAAAAAGATTTATTCGAAAAACGAATAGCCTACCATTTTAATCTGGTAAGGCAGAAAACATTCACATGATTTTAAATAGATCACTAAAAGAACAATAATGCATGGAGATGCATTTCTGAACTATGGAAATCTATGAAAGGTTCTTTGAAAGTCGCGGCAGTTGAGTTTTCTGTGCGGTTTTAGAAGCGAAATGTGTACAATTATGTTTAGCCTATAGTTCATTGTTCAGAGTTCATATTGATGATCTTATAGTTCATTTAAAAATGTTCTTACGAACTGACTGTATTCGTCAGAAAAACACCAAATAACTTATATTCTCTTTATGTCGCTGTTCTCTGTGCGTGTGGTATGTGTTCCGTCCTCCGCTCATGACAAAAAGCGTGCCCGGCAAAATTAAAATTAATATTACGTTGATCTTTAAGAGTGTGCGCTTCGCCCGCGCAAGCCCTTCGCCAGTGACACAGAAATTGCAAAAAGCACAATCAGCTAAAGTTTTAAATATGACGTTGATTTTTAAAGTCAAAAACATGCCTCAATCAAATGTGCTGCTGATGAGCATGCAAATTTATTTCTGTGCACTGAAGGCTTTTTTTTGAAAAGCGATTAAAGTGATATACCCCCTAATATGATTTTGCACATCCAACAACTATCATTACAAAGATAATACTGCATGTTTTGGCATTTGGTAGTAGGCTATATTGCAGTAGTTAATATTTGTTACGTAATGAAATGCACGGTGTTCTTTTTAATGTTCTTTTTCTTTAATATTCACAACACTTATCAACAAAACATTGATTAAAATTAAGAAACAAACTATATTAAACGAAATTCATTTGAAGCAAACATTTGAAGCAAACAAAACTTAATTTAAAGTCGAAAATTATGTCTAATGACCGCCTCCATTTGTAACGTCATATTAGCCTTCAATCCATTACAACGCCCAATATATGGCGTTTAAAATTAGAGTCTTAATAATCGAATTAAATTAAAACAAAACATTAACAGCAATACAACAATATTTAAACACAACAATACTCAAACATAAATATAAAACAGACATTCTCAATTAGGATGCATGTTAAAAACAATCTGGCATAGCGTTTAATAGCTGCACTAAGTTTACTATTTTGGGCAAAACCTCCGTTGCAAACCTGAATAAAAATGAATCACTTTCACTTTGAAAATGATGCGCTGTCACATTAAAACCAGCTCTTAGGGTGGATTGCACCAACAAGGATTAGGCCTAAATCTGGTTTAAATCAAAGCTTATTTAATAATTCCGTTGCACCAAACTTTAAACCTGTTTAAAAATAAACAGGTTTAAATTTAAACTGTCATTTTGATCCAGGTTTAAATCTTACAGTAAATCTAGATTATCTTTAATCCTGTTGCTCCATTACTTTAAACTCTGTTTTAAATCTCAGTGAGGGATTAACTTTAAACTTGCATATGAGGAGGTTTAAATATGTTTTTTTTACAATTAAATGTCTGGCTAAATTATTAGAAACACATACCGCGAGCGTGGTGGCGCTATTTAAAGATGCGTTTATTATAACATCTCAACAAAGTGAGTTTGGCGGCTCAAAAAGATTATTAACAGCACCGGTGACAGCTACCGATGCTCGTATGTGCTTCTCATCTGTCACGCGCGCTCCAGTCAGACGAAGGACAGTGAATGAACGGACACACGGTGGCGCTTCATGACAAATGCGTCGACACATCTTGTTCATTATAGCACAATATCTGAGCTTTGCGATATTTCCTGTCACAATATTTCCTGGTCTGTTAATTGTTTTTAAAAGATTGTCAAATGTTTTTATTTGAATCAGACCTTTAGATTAGCCTACCAGTGTATGTAGGTGATTTATAATACAAGAATTACATTACCTTTGCTTGCATAAACTGTTTATTTCCTTTTTGAATGACAACGTCAACATTGTTGCTGTTTAATTACACCGGAAAATTCAACATGGCGGACAAAATAAATCGCAGATGAAGGATTTAATACAGTTTAAAGATTTAATCTAAGATTTGTTAATCTGTGTTTAAATTTAAGTGGTGCAACACAACTCGAATTAAAATTAAACTGGGATCAACAAACCCTAGATTAGCTCTAAACTCTGCTTAATTTAATCCTTGTTGGTGCAACCCACCCTTAGTCATTTAAAATTTAACTCAATTATGGCTTAGACAATTCTCCTATTTCATGTTTATTTAGAAAATAATATGTTTAACTCCGCCTATTCAGTTATTGTCCGTCTTAGAAATGCAATAGTTGTCAGCAGTCGCCATGCTAATATTTCCTTAAATAAAGCTCTTGCTGTCCTTTTGTATTAACACAAATATTTTTCATTTTTCATGAAACATACAGTTTACGGATCAGCATGAACGCTTTTAGTGGCAGGTGAGATCTTACCTTGAAATGCCAAACTTTAGGGCTGTCGACTATTTGTGGTAACTTTGCATAGCAAACCCACCAAACTGATCCCAAACAAAGATGTTGTCTACTCATCCAAATCCATACCCGCACAATCAAATTAAAAACCACCAGAACCGCCAAATATGTAATTGCATCTAGGTCATGATTGCACGCTGTTTTTTTTAAAGTGTCTCAATTCAAGTCATTCACAGTAGTTTTATATTAATTTACTTTACATTTTACTACAGTGGTAATAATTAAACGTGTACAATAAAAAAAACGGAAAAGTGGTGACGGTGGGGCCCCCTAGCGGACTTATGGGCCCATATGCCTGGCATACTCTGAACCCCCCCTAACGGCGCCCCTGAGTGGAATGGAGAAGAACAGATTCAGAGGCTCTGGTTCATCTGTTTCTAAATGGACATATCAGACCAGAGGCTCAACATCAGGATTATCATGATAGAGCTCATTTCTTCACTGAAGACATTAAACATGGAAACTTCTCCCTCATGTTGAAGAATGTAAGAGAGGAAGATAAAGGGATTTACAGATGTAAAGTTTACACTGCACAGGCTGCTGACAAAACTTTGGTTGAAATAAAAGATGTTGGTAAGTGATGATCATTTTTTGAATGGCGTTTAATTTGAAATAGAATTTCATAAAACAATGCTTGTACTATTGAATCAGTCTTACCTGTTGTCATACTTCAACTGTTTTTTTTTTTTTTGTTTAGAATATTTGATAGTATCAGGATCAAATGAGTCAATATCCAGAGGTGTAAAGTACTCGAGTAAATGTACTTCGTTACTGTACTTAAGTATTTTTTGGGCTACTTTGTACTTGTACTGAGTATCAAAAATATAGGCAACTTTTACTCTCTACTCAATTACATTTTTGATAGGGTATTTGTACTCTTTACTCCACTACATTTGAAATGACACTTAACGTTACTCGCTACATTGTTTATTCGTCAAATAAAAACGAGACGAAAGTGTCAGAGGGTGATGATGGATAGAATCTGTGGTCGCGAGGTTACACGCACATACACAACTGAGGGACTTCATTTGGCGCTGCGCAGAGCAAACGTATGAAATCAAAGTACTGCGAGAGCGAATCAAATGCATATGGAGAAGTCTGGTCTCGCGGTACTTTGATGTCAAACGCTGAATGGCTTGCGTTGAGCCACCGTAGCGGGACATCTGCGTGGTGCGTATGTCATAAACTGTAGAGAAAAGTTCGCGTCTGGTCTGAGAGAACAGATAAAGAGCAAACATATGGATGCATATCACATTTGCTTCTGTCAAGGGACCCTTTGTTAAACATGTGATGCTACAATCAAAACAAAAGTGATGCGCGATTGCAGGAGGGTCATCCCGCAACTCAAAGGCAAGCACAAATGTTTATATACTCTGACGCTACTGTATCAGCTAACCTGAGCTGGTTACATAACTTGATATAACTTACTATATAAGCCAAAATAAACCAGCGAGGTCCTGTACTACTGATTGCCCGAGTAACTTAAGTACATTATAAGATTGATAATAAGTGTACAATTTCACTGTCCTCACATTTAATCAAGTATGCTGTAATGTATTTACTGTAAAGAGGGATAAATGACTGAAGAAATGTAGTGCACTTAATGTGAGATAGTGGTGTTACGTACTACATGTGTTTACAATTAATCTTTCAACTTCACGATTTTAATATACATTATCATATTTCTGTTAGTGTAATTTTAGTTTACAGGAATTTTTTAAATATTAAAATTATATCTTTTTTAGGATAGGCCTATATAAGAATATTTGGTAATGTTAACAATATTTTAATAAAGTATTAGTAATTGTTGAAATTAACATTAACAAAGATGAATAAATGCTGTATAAGTGCAGTTCATTATTAGTTCATGTTGAGTAATGTAGCTAAGTAATGTTAACTAATGAACCTTATTGTAAAGTGTTACCATATATTTATATCACAAAGTTAGGCTATATATTTTTCAGCATGGCACATTCAAGTACACAATGACACTAGACTAAAATTAAATGGGTTTAAATTAAATTGAATGTAGATTTCTAGACTAAAATCTCATGGCATTTAGTTGAATAAAATTAGACTTAAACTAAATCAATTCAGATGACAAAAATATGACTAAAACTTAATTCAATTTTTGTCAAAAGACTATGACTATGTTTATTCTGTGTTTGTTCTGCCAGGTCAAAATTTTGAGGAGTTTGATTTCTTTTCTATATTAGGAAATAAAACCTCATAAATAAACTTTCTTAGTTTTCACTGCCCAGATCTACAATGTCTCTTTGTGTTGAGGACTAGTGCATCTTTGAGCCAACATTCAGTACGAGTAAAAATACTTGAGTACTTTTAAATTGGGTTACTTTAATACTTTTACTCAAGTCGTATTTAAATTGGTAACTTGTAACTTGTAGTGGAGTAATTTTTACAGTAAGGAATTTGTACTTTTACTCAAGTATGTCTTTCAGCTACTCTTTACACCTCTGTCAATATCTGCGCATGTTGGTGATGACGTCACTTTGAGCTGCTCAGTGAACTCTCACATCAAACCTGAAGAGATTGAAGAGGTTTCATGGAGGAAAACAAATAAAGATGAAGACATCCTGGTTCTGCTCTATGAAAACAATGAAACTCAATCAGAATCATCAGATGAGCGATACAGAGACAGAGTTGAGTTCTTCACTGATGAAATCCACAGAGGAAACTTCTCTCTCAGACTGAAGAGAGTCACAACTAAAGATAAAGGAGTTTACATCTGTCAAGTGTTTACTGGACGACTATCAGCAAACACACAATGTAACTGTCAGTCTTAAATATGGGTAAAAATGAAAGTAAAGTTTGACGCGTTGCCATAGAGACAGAGCGTAGCGCGTCATAACCTGAAAACCACGCCCACCGGGGGGAAAGCAATCCAACCGTCTCCATTGACATTGTATTGCGAGAAGCCGCCTCCTTGTCATTTCTGGCTTATAACAAAAAACTGAATAATGCCTAAAAGCTGCTGTGTGACAATATGTACAGCTAACAAGCCAAAGAACCCAGAAATAAGTTTTTATAAGCTGTCGAGCCGTAAAACCCAGCTTTTAAGGAGAATAAAGTGGATCGCCGACTACGTTTCCCCCTATTGGACGCAGTTTTACTAATAGGAGTACTATGAAAAGTTGCCTGTTTCCATTTCTGTGTCTTTAAACGCCCGTTTCTTTTTGAAGTTGAAAGCTTATAAAAACCTATTTGGTTTTTCTGGGAGGTTAGATGTACACCTTGTCACACATCAGCTTTTAGGTATTAATCTGTTTTTAAGTTTAATCTGTAAATAAGTTTTTATAAGCTGTCGACCCCAAAAAACGAGCTTTTGCAAAGTCATACTCTGACTTTGCAATACAAAGTCAATGGAGACTGTTGGATCGCTTTCCCCCCCGGTGGGCGTGGTTTTCAAATTTGCATAACGGCGCTCTGTCTCTATGTGAACAACATTCGAGATATCAAAAATCCCTTCGCAATTTATCATCTACAATGTCTCGGCATCATGTTGACCACTTCTGGTGTCAAATGCATGAATCCCTTACGAGGAGTATTTAAAGGTTCACTGCATGCAACTGTCAGCCTTAAATAAGTGTAAAAATGAAAGTAAAGTTTGACGCGTTGCCATGGGAACAGCGTTTGAGATATCAAAAATCCCTTCGCAATTTATCATCTACAATGTCTCAGCATCATGTTGACCACTTTTGGTGTCAATCGCATGAAAATCCTAGAAGGAGTATTTAAAAGAACATTGCATGGAACTGTCAAACAAATCCACCTTTGTGACTGACACACTTCCTGGCGCCTGGTGGTGGCGCTATACCCGAGACTCACAATAGGCACATCGATGTGTTCAGAATCTTCCAACGAACAAACACCCTGCGTGTCATCACAATAAGAAATTTTTTACCTTAGATATTAGACACTTCCTGTTTCTCTGATTTCGCCATGAATTTGTGACCTCGCCATGACAGAACCGTTCCAGATATCAAAAATCCCTTCGCAATTTAGCAAGTACAATGTCTGGACATCATGATCACCACGTTTGGTGTCAATCCCATTAATCCACTAGGAGTATATAAAAGTTCAACGCATGCATTTTTTTAAACTATCCAAAATGGCCGATTTCCTGTTGGGCGGAGCTAATATGTTAGGGTACGAAAGTTGTTTGGGTCGATGAGATCTATATGTGTACCAACTTTCGTACATGTGCGTACATGTTTGTCCGATCTGTGTACCAATGTTTTTTTTTCATTACAGGGGGCGCTACAGAGCCCCCCTGCTACGCCCGTGTTCCAGCCTTTGGTTTTCTGCGATGACGGACGACTCTGACATCTGTGCCAAATTTCAAGAGTTTTTGAGTATGTTAAGGCACTCAAAATTCCCAAAAGTGTTGAAAAAAAATAAAAATAAATATAGCTGCAAGCAGCGATGGCGGGCCCTCGCACGTTTTTTTACCGCTACACGGTGCGTCCGAGAAAACGATTCACGGCGGGCAAGGGCATCAAGTGGGTAAATATCAGTGTGCTATTTAATGTTGTTACTGACCCATTTGGGGACTGTAGGTGAAAGAAACCCCACATTTTAGACAAACGGAGGCACTAGTGAGCCACTTAAGAGAAACGCCTATGTCTGACCTTTTTGGTCAAGACTTAACAGCTGACAACTCTGATGTGTGTGCCAACTTTTAGGTTAATATAAGCACGCCAAGAGCCTTAAATATGCTTGAAATAAAAGTAAAATTTGGGGCGTTGCCATGGGAACAGCGTTCGAGATATCAAAAAGCTCTTCGCAATTTATCATCTACAATGTTTCGACATCATGTTGACCACTTCTGGAGTCAATCACTTGAATATTCTAGAAGGAGTATTTAAAAGAACATCGCATGCACCTGTAAGGCTTAAATATGCCTTTAAAGTGAAAGTAAAGCTTGACACGTTGACATGGGAACAACGTTCGAGATATCAAAAATCCCTTCGCAATTTATCATCTACCATGTCTCGGCATCATGTTGACCACTTTTGGTGTCAATCGCATGAATAATCTTGAAGGAGTATTTAAAAGAACATTACATGGAACTGTCAAAAAAATCCACCTTTGTGACTGACACACTTCCTGGCGCCTGGTGGTGGCGCTATACCCGAGACTCACAATAAGCACATCGATGCGTTTGGAATCTTCAGACGAACAAACGTCCTGCGTATCATTACAATAAGACATTTTTTGCCTTAGATATTAGACACTTCCTGTTTCTCTGATTTCGCCACAAGTTTGTGGCCTCGCCATGGCAGAACCATTTGAGATATCAAAAATCCCTTCGCAATTTAGCAAGTACAATGTCTTGACATAACGATCACCACGTTTGGTGTCATTCGTATAAATCCCCTAGGAGGAGTATTTAAAAGTTCACCGCATGCATTTTTTAAACAATCCGAAATGGCCGACTTCCTGTTGGGTGGAGCTAAGAGTTTAGAGTGCGAAAGTTGTTCGGGTCGATGAGATCTATATGTGTACCAATTCTCGTACATGTGCGTAAATTTTTGCCCGATCTGTGCATCAATGTTTGTTTTTGCATTACAGGGGGCGCTACAGAGCCCCAGTGCCACGCCCGTGTTTCAGCCTTTGGTTTTCTGCGATGACGGATGACTCTGACGTCTGTGCCAAATTTCAAGAGTTTTCAAGTATGTTAAGGCACCCAAAATGTCCAAAAGTGTTGAAAAAAATAAAAAAAATAATAATAATAATAAAAAATATAGCTGCAAGCAGCGATGGCGGGCCCTCGCACGTTATTTTACCGCCACACAGTGCCTCCGAGAAAACGATGCACGGTGGGCATGTGCATCAAGTGGGTTAATATCAGTGGACTATTTCATGTTGCTACTGATCCATCTAGGTACTGTAGGTAAAAGAAACCCCACATTTTAGACAAACGGGGGCGCTAGTGAGACACTAAATAGACACGCCTTTATCTGACTTTTTGTCAACACTTAACAACCGACAACTCTGATGTGTGTGGCAAATTTAAATTTAATCTAAGCACGCAAAGAGCCTTAAATATGCCTGAAATAAAAGTAAAGTTTGACGTGTTGCCATGGGAACAGCGTTCGAGGTGTCAAAAATTCCTTCGCAATTTAGCATCTACAATGTCTCAGCATCATGTTGACCACTTTTGGTGTCAATCGCATGAATCCCATACGAGGAGTATTCAAAAGTTCACAGCATGTAACTGTCAGTCTTAAATATGTGTAAAAATGAAAGTAAAGCTTGACACGTTGCCATGGGAACAGCGTTCGAGATATAAAAAATCCCTTCACAATTTAGCATCTACAATATCTCAGCATCATGTTGACCACTTCTGGTGTCAATAACATTATTTACCTAGAAGGAGTATTTAAAAGAACATCGCATGCAACTGTAATGCTTAAATAAGCCTTTAAAATGAAAGTAAAATTTGTCGCGTGGCCATAGGAACAACATTCGAGATATCAAAAATCCCTTCGCAATTTATCATCTACAATGTCTCGGCATCATGTTGACCACTTTTGGTGTCAATCGCATGAATATCCTAGAAGGAGTATTTAAAAGAACATCGGATAGAACTGTCAAAAAAATCAAGATTTGTGACTGACACACTTCCTGGCGCCTGGTGGTGGCGCTATACCCGAGACTTACAATAGGCACATCGATGCGATCGGAATCTTCAGACGAACAAACACCCCGCGTGTCATCACTATAAGACATTTTTTGCCTTAGATATTAGACGTTTCCTGTTTCTCTGATTTCGCCACAACTTTGTCGCCTTGCCATGTCAGAACCGTTCGAGATGTCAAAAATTCCTTCGCAATTTAGCATCTCCAATGTCTCAGCATCATGTTGACCACTTCTGGTGTCAATTGAATGAATATTCTAGAAGGAGTATTTAAAAGTTCACTGCATGGAACTGAAAGGCTTCAATATGCCTTTAAAATGAAAGTAAAGTTTGACACATTGCCATGGGAACAGCATTCGAGATATCAAAAATCCCTTCGCAATTTATCATCTACAATGTCTCAGCATCAAGTTGACCACTTTTGGTGTCAATCGAATGAATATCCTAGAAGGAGTATTTAAAAGAACATCGGATGGAACTGTCAAAAAAATCCACCTTTGTGACTGACACACTTCCTGGCGCCTGGTGGTGGCGCTATACCCGAGACTCACAATAGGCACATTGATGCGATCGGAATCTTCAGACGAACAAACACCCCGCGTGTCATCACAATAAGACATTTTTTGCCTTAGATATTAGACACTTCCTGTTTCTCTGATTTCGCCATGACTTTGTCGCTTCGCCATGGCAACACCGTTCGAGATATCAAAAATCCCTTCGCAATTTAGCAAGTACAATGTCTCGACATCATGATCACCACGTTTGGTGTCAATCCCATGAATCCCCTAGAAGGAGTATTCAAAAGTTCACCGCATGCATTTTTTAAACAATCCGAAATAGCCGACTTCCTGTTGGGCGGAGCTTAAATGTTAGAGGGCGAAAGATGTTCGGGTCGATGAGATCTATATGTGTACCAACTCTCATACATGTGCGTACATTTTTGCCCGATCTGTGCCCCAATGTTTGTTTTTGAATTACAGGGGGCGCTACAGAGCTCCCTTGCCACGCCCGTGTTCCAGCCTTTGCATGAGCCTAGTGGCACGCGACTCTGACGTGTGTGCCAAATTTCAAGACTTTTCGAGTATGTTAAGGCTCCCAAATTAGCACAAGTGTTGAAAAAAATAAAAAAAAAAAAAATAATAAATTCGAGCAAAAACAATAGGGCTTCGCACCTTTCGGTGCAGGCCATTCTGGCCTGCTCCTCGGTGCTCGGGCCCTAAATAATAATCCGAGCAAAAACAATAGGGCTTCGCACCTTTCGGTGCAGGCCATTCTGGCCTGCTCCTCGGTGCTCGGGCCCTAAATATAGCTGCAAGCAGCAATGGCGGGCCCTCGCACGTTTTTTTACCGCAACACGGTGCCTCTGAGAAAACGATGCACGGTGGGCATGTGCATCAAGTGGGTAAATATCGGTGGATTATTTCATGTTGCTACTGACCCATTTAGGTACTGTAGGTAAAAGAAACCACATATTTTAGACAAGCGGGGGTGCTAGTCAGCCACTAAATAGACACGCCTTTATCTGACGTTTTTGTCAACACTTAACAGCCGAAAACTCTGATGTGTGTGCCAAATTTAAAGTTCAACTAAGCACGCCAAGAGCCTTAAACATGCCTGAAATTAAAGTAACGTTTGACGCGTTGCCATGGGAACAGCGTTCGAGATGTCAAAAATTCCTTCGCAATTTATCATCTACAATGTCTCGGCATCATGTTGACCACTTCTGGAGTCAATCACATTATTTCCTCAGGAGGAGTATTTAAAAGTTTACCGCATGCAGATGTAATGTTTAAATATTCCTTAAAGGCGAAAGTTGTTCGGGTCGATGAGATCTATATGTGTACCAACTTTCGTAAATGTGCGTACATGTTTGCCCGATCTGCGCACTACTGTTTGTTTTTGCATTACAAGGGGCGCTACAGAGCCCCCGTGCCACGCCCGTGTTCCAGCCTTTGTCTGTTCGCAATGACGGACGACTCTAACGTCTGTGCCAAATTTCAAGAGTTTTCGAGTATGTTAAGGCACCCAAAATGCCCAAAAGTGTTAAAAAAAATAAAAATAATAATAATAAAAAAAAAATAATAATAATAAATATAGCTGCAAGCAGCGATGGCGGGCCCTCGCACGTTATTTTTCCGCTACACGGTGCGTCCGAGAAAACGATGCACAGTGGGCAAGGGCCTTAAGTGGGTAAATATCAGTGGGCTATTTAATGTTGTTACTGACCCATTTGGGGACTGTAGGTAAAAGAAACCCCACATTTTAGACAAACGGGGGGGGGGGGGGCTAGTCAGCCACTAAATAGACACGCCTTTATCTGATCTTTTTGTCAACACTTAACTGCCAACAACTCTGATGTGTGTGCCAAATTTAAAGTTAATCCAAACACGCCAAGAGCCTTAAAAAAGTCTTAAATAAAAGTAAAGTTTGACGCGTTGCCATGGGAACAGCGTTCGAGATGTTAAAAATTCCTTCGCAATTTAGCATCTCCAATGTCTCAGCATCATGTTGACCACTTCTGGTGTCAATCGAATGAATATTCTAGAAGGAGTATTTAAAAGTTCACTGCATGGAACCGAAAGGCTTCAATATGCCTTTAAAATGAAAGTAAAGTTTGACACGTTGCCATGGGAACAGCATTCGAGATATCAAAAATCCCTTCGCAATTTATCATCTACAATGTCTCAGCATCATGTTGACCACTTTTGGTGTCAATCGAATGAATATCCTAGAAGGAGTATTTAAAAGAACATCGGATGGAACTGTCAAAAAAATCCACCTTTGTGACTGACACACTTCCTGGCGCCTGGTGGTGGCGCTATACCCGAGACTCACAATAGGCACATCGATGCGATCGGAATCTTCAGACGAACAAACACCCCGCGTGTCATCACAATAAGACATTTTTTGCCTTAGATATTAGACACTTCCTGTTTCTCTGATTTCGCCATGACTTTGTCGCTTCGCCATGGCAGAACCGTTCGAGATATCAAAAATCCCTTCGCAATTTAGCAAGTACAATGTCTCGACATCATGATCACCACGTTTGGTGTCAATCCCATGAATCCCCTAGAAGGAGTATTCAAAAGTTCACCGCATGCATTTTTTAAACAATCCGAAATAGCCGACTTCCTGTTGGGCGGAGCTTAAATGTTAGAGGGCGAAAGTTGTTCGGGTCGATGAGATCCATATGTGTACCAACTCTCGTACATGTGCATACATTTTTGCCCGATCTGTGCCCCAATGTTTGTTTTTGAATTACAGGGGGCGCTACAGAGCTCCCTTGCCACGCCCGTATTCCAGCCTTTGCATGAGCCTAGTGGCACGCGACTCTGACATGTGTGCCAAATTTCAAGACTTTTCGAATATGTTAAGGCTCCCAAATTAGCACAAGTGTTGAAAAAAATAAAAAATAAAAAAATAATAAATTCGAGCAAAAACAATAGGGCTTCGCACCTTTCGGTGCAGGCCATTCTGGCCTGCTCCTCGGAGCTCGGGCCCTAAATATAGCTGCAAGCAGCGATGGCGGGCCCTCGCACGTTATTTTACCGCGTCACGGTGCCTCCGAGAAAACGATGCACGGTGGGCATGTGCATCAAGTGGGTAAATATCAGTGGACTATTTCATTTTGCTACTGACCAATTTGGGTACTGTAGGTAAAAGAAACCCCACATTTTAGACAAACGGTGGTGCTAGTGAGCCACTAAATAGACACGCCTTTCTCTGACCTTTTTGTCAACACTTAACAGCCAACAACTCTCATTTGTGTGCCAAATTTGAAGTTAATCTAAACACGCCAAGAGCCTTAAATATGCCTGAAATAAATGTAAAGTTTGACGCGTTGCCATGGGAACAGCGTTGGAGATGTCAAAAATTCCTTCGCAGTTTAGCGTCTACATTGTCTCAGCATCATGTTGACCACTTCTGGAGTCAATCACATTATTTCCCTAGAAGGAGTATTTAAAAGAACATTGGATGGAACAGTCAAAAAAATCAACCTTTATGACTGCAACACTTCCTGGCGCCTGGTGGTGGCGCTATACCCGGGAGTCACAATAGGCACATCGATGCGATCGGAATCTTCAGACGAACAAACACCCCGCGTGTCATCACAATAAGACATTTTTTGCCTTAGATATTAGACACTTCCTGTTTCTCTGATTTCGCCATGAATTTGTCGCCTCGCCATGGCAGAACCGTTCGAGATATCAAAAATCCCTTCGCAATTTAGCAAGTAAAATGTCTTGACATCATGATCACCACGTTTGGTGTCAATCCCATTAATCCACTAGGAGGAGTATTTAAAAGTTCACCGCATGCATTTTTTAAACAATCCAGAATGGCCGACTTCCTGTCGGGCGGAGCTAATATGTTAGAGTACGAAAGTTGTTCGGGTCGATGAGATCTATATGCGTACCAACTTTCGTACATGTGCGTACATGTTTGTCCGATCTATGCACCAATGTTTTTTTTCCATTACAGGGGACGCTACAGAGCCCCCCTGCCACGCCCGTGTTCCAGCCTTTGGTTTTCTGCGATGACGGACGACTCTGACATCTGTGCCAAATTTCAAGAGTTTTCGAGTATGTTAAGGCACTCAAAACTCCCAAAAGTGTTGAAAAAAATAATAAAAATAATAATAAATATAGCTGCAAGCAGCAATGGCGGGCCCTCGCACGTTTATTTACCGCTACACGGTGCCTCCGAGAAAACGATGCACGGTGGGCAAGTGCATCAAGTGGGTAAATATCGGTGGACTATTTTATGTTGTTACTGACCCATTTGGGGACTGTAGGTAAAAGAAACCCCACATTTTAGACAAACGGGGGCACTAGTGAGCCACTTAAGAGACACGCCTTTATCTCACCTTTTTGTCCACACTTAACAGCCGACAACTCTGATGTGTGTGCCAACTTTTAGATTAATCTAAGCACGCCAAGAGCCCTAAATATGCCTGAAATAAAAGTAAAGTTTGGGGCATTGTCATGGGAACAGCGTTCGAGATATCAAAAATTCCTTCGCAATTTATCATCTACAATGTCTCAGCATCATGTTGACCATTTCTGGTGTCAATCGCATGAATCCCATACGAGGAGTATTTAAAGATTCACAGCATGTAACTGTCAGCCTTAAATATGTGTAAAAATGAAAGTAACGTTTGACAGGTTGCCATGGAAACAGCGTTTGAGATATCAAAAATCCCTTCGCAATTTATCATCTACAATGTCTCGGCATCATGTTGATTACTTTTGGTGTCAATCGCATGAAAATCCTAGAAGGAGTATTTAAAAGAACATTGCATGGAACTGTCAAAAAAATCCAGCTTTGTAACTGACACACTTCCTGCCGCCTGGGGGTGGCGCTATACCCGAGAGTCACAATAGGCGCATCAATGCGAGCGGAATCATCAGACGAACAAACACCCCGCATGGCATCACAATAAGATATTTTTTGCCATAGATATTAGACACTTCCTGTTTCTCTGATTTCGCCATGAATTTGTCGCCTCGCCATGACAAAACCGTTCGAGATATCAAAAATCCCTTCGCAATTTAGCAAGTACAATGTCTCAGCTTCATGATCACCATGTTTGGTGTCATTCCCATTAATCCACTAGGAGGAGTATTTAAAAGTTCACCGCATGCATTTTTTAAACAATCCAAAATGGCCGACTTCCTGTTGGGCGGAGATAATATGTTAGAGTACGAAAGTTGTTCGGGTCGATGAGATCTATACGTGTACCAACTTTCGTACATGTGCGTACATGTTTGTCTGATCTGTGCACCAATGTTTTTTTTTTCATTACAGGGGGCGCTACAGAGCCCCCCTGCCACGCCCGTGTTCCAGCCTTTGGTTTTCTGCGATGACGGACGACTCTGACATCTGTGCCAAATTTCAAGAGTTTTCGAGTATGTTAAGGCACTCAAAATTCCCAAAAGTGTTGAAAAAAATAATAAAAAAAAAAAAAAAAAAAAAATAATAAAAAATATAGCTGCAAGCAGCGATGGCGGGCCCTCGCACGTTTTTTTACCGCTACACGGTGCCTCCGAAAAAACGATGCACGGTGGGCAAGGGCATCAAGTGGGTAAATATCAGTGGACTATTTCATGTTGCTACTGATCCATTTAGGTACTGTAGGTAAAAGAAACCCCACATTTTAGACAAACGGGGGCGCTAGTGAGACACTAAATAGACACACCTTTATCTGACCTTTTTGTCAACACTTAACAGCCGACAACTCTGATGTGTGTGCCAAATTTAAATTTAATCTAAGCACGCCAAGAGCCTTAAATATGCCTGAAATAAAAGTAAAGTTTGACGTGTTGCCATGGGAACAGCGTTCGAGATGTCAAAAATCCTTCGCAATTTATCATCTACAATGTCTCAGCATCATTTTGACCACTTTTGGTGTCAATCGCATGAATATCCTAGAAGGAGTATTTAAAAGTTCACTGCATGAAACTGTAAGGCTTAAATATGCCTTTAAAATGAAAGTAAAGTTTGACAGGTTGCCATGGGAACAGCGTTCGAGATATCAAAAATCCCTTCGCAATTTATCATCTACTATGCCTCAGCATCATGTTGACCACAATTGGTGTCAATTGCATGATTTTTCTAGAAGGAGTACTTAAAAGAACATTGCCTGGAACTGTCAAAAAAATCCAGCTTTGTGACTGACACACTTCCTGGCGCCTGGTGGTGGCGCTATACCCGGGAGACACAATAGGCGCATCGATGCGATCGGAATCTTCAGACGAACAAACACCCCGTGTGTCATCACAATAAGATATTTTTTGCCATAGATATTAGACACTTCCTGTTTCTCTGATTTCACCATGACTTTGCCGCTTCGCCATGGCAACACCGTTCGAGATATCAAAAATCCCTTCGCAATTTAGCAAGTCCAATGTCTTGACATCATGATCACCACGTTTGGTGTCATTTGCATGAATCCCCTAGGAGGAGTATTCAAAAGTTCACGGCATGCATTTTTTAAACAATCCAAAATGGCGGACTTCCTGTTGGGCGGAGCTAAAATGTTAGAGGGCGAAAGTTGTTCGGGTCGATGAGATCTATATGTGTACCAACTTTCGTAAATGTGCGTACATGTTTGCCCGATCTGCGCACTCCTGTTTGTTTTTGCATTACAGGGGGCGCTACAGAGCCCCCGTGCCACGCCCGTGTTCCAGCCTTTGCCCGTTCGCAATGACGGACGACTCTGACGTCTGTGCCAAATTTCAAGAGTTTTCGAGTATGTTAAGGCACCCAAAATGCCCAAAAGTGTTAAAAAAAATAAAAATAATAATAAAAAAAAAAAAAAAAAAAAAAAAAAAAAAAAGAATAAATCCGAGCAAAAACAATAGGGCTTCGCACCTTTCGGTGCAGGCCATTCTGGCCTGCTCCTCGGTGCTCGGGCCCTAATAATAATCCGAGCAAAAACAATAGGGCTTCGCACCTTTCGGTGCAGGCCATTCTGGCCTGCTCCTCGGTGCTCGGGCCCTAAATATAGCTGCAAGCAGCAATGGCGGGCCCTCGCACGTTTTTTTACCGCTACATGGTGCGTCCGAGAAAACGATGCACGGTGGGCAAGGGCATCAAGTGGGTAAATATCAGTGGGCTATTTAATGTTGTTACTGAGCCATTTGGGGACTGTAGGTAAAAGAAACCCCACATTTTAGACAAACGGGGGCCCTAGTGAGCCACTCAAGAGACACGCCTATATCTGACCTTTTTGTGCACACTTAACAGTCGACAACTCTGATGTGTGTGCCAACATTTAGGTTAATCTAAGCACGCCAAGAGCCCTAAATATGCCTGAAATAAAAGTAAAGTTTGCGGCATTGCCATGGGAACAGCGTTCGAGATATCAAAAATCCCTTCGCAATTTATCATCTACAATGTCTCAGCATCATGTTGACCACGTTTGGTGTCAATCGCATGATTATTCTAGGAGTATTTAAAAGTTCACTGCATGCAACTGTAAGGCTTAAATATGCCTTTAAAATGAAAGTAAAGTTTGACGCGTTGCCATGGGAACAGCGTTTCAGATATCAAAAATCCCTTCGCAATTTATCATCTACCATGTTTCTGCATCATGGTGACCACTTTTGGTGCCAATCGCATGAAAATCCTAGGAGGAGTATTTAAAAGAACATTGCATGGAACTTTCAAAAAAATCCAGCTTTGTGACTGACACACTTCCTGGCGTCTGCTGGTGGCGCTATACCCGGGAGTCACAATAGGCACATTGATGCGATCGGAATCTTCAGACGAACAAACACCCCGCATGTCATTACAATAAGACATTTTTTGCCTTAGATATTAGACACTTCCTGTTTCTCTGATTTCGCCACAACTTTGTCGGCACGCCATGGCAGAACCGTTCGAGATATCAAAAATCCCTTCGCAATTTAGCAAGTACAATGTCTCGACATCATGATCACCACTTTTGGTGTCAATCGCATGCATCCTCTAGGAGGAGTATTCAAAAGTTCACTGCATGCATTTTTTAAACAATCCAAAGTAGCCGACTTCCTGTTGGGCGGAGCTTAAATGTTAGAGGGCGAAAGTTGTTCGGGTCGATGAGATCTATATGTGTACCAACTCTCGTACATGTGCGTACATTTTTGCCCGATCTGTGCCCCAATGTTTGTTCTTGAATTACAGGGGGCGCTACAGAGCTCCCTTGCCACGCCCGGGGTCCAGCCTTTGGCTTTCGGCGATGACGGACGACTCTGACGTCTGTGCCAAATTTCAAGAGTTTTCGAGTATGTTAAGGCCCCCAAAATGTCCAAAAGTGTTTAAAAAAAGAAAAAAAAAAAAATATAGCTGCAAGCAGCAATGGCGGGCCCTCGCACGTTTATTTACCGCTACACGGTGCCTCCGAGAAAACGATGCACGGTGGGCAAGTGCATCAAGTGGGTAAATATCAGTGGACTATTTTATGTTGTTACTGACCCATTTGGGGACTGTAGGTAAAAGAAACCCCACATTTTAGACAAATGGGGGCGCTAGTGAGCCACTTAAGAGAAACGCCTATGTCTGACCTTTTTGTGCACACTTAATAGCCAACAACTCTGATGTGTCTGCCAACTTTTAGGTTAATCTAAGCATGCCAAGAGCCCTAAATATGCCTGAAATAAAAGTAAAGTTTGGGGCGTTGCCATGGGAACAGCGTTCAAGATATCAAAAATCCCTTCGCAATTTATCATCTACAATGTCTCAGCATCATGTTGACCACTTTTGGTGTCAATTGCATGAAAATCCTTGGAGGAGTATTTAAAAGAACATCACATGGAACTGTCAAAAAATCCACCTTGGTGACTGACACACTTCCTGGCGCCTGGTGGTGGCGCTATACCATGGAGTCACAATAGGCACATTGATTCAATCAGAATCTTTAGACGAACAAACACCCTGCGTGTCATCACAATAAGACATTTTTTACTTTAGATATTAGACACTTCCTGTTTCTCTGATTTCGCCATGAATGTGTCACCTCGCCATGGCAGAACCGTTCGAGATATCAAAAATCCCTTCGCAATTTAGCAAGTACAATGTCTCGGCATCATGATCACCACGTTTGGTGTCAATCCCATGAATCCCCTAGAAGGAGTATTCAAAAGTTTACCGTATGAATTTTTTAAATCATCCAAAATGGCCGACTTCCTGTTGGGCGGAGCTAATAGGTTTGATTGTGAAAGTTGTTTGGATCGATGGGATCTATATACGTACCAACTCTCGTACATGTGCATACATGTTTGCCCGATTTGTGCACCAATATTTTTTTTGCATTACAGGGGGCGCTACAGAGCCCTACTGCCACGCCCGTGTTCCAGCGTTTGCCCGGTCGTAATGGCCGACGACTTTGAGGTCTGTGCCAAATTCCCGGTGTTTTTGACCATGTTAAGGCACCCAAAGTGCATGCCAAGTGCTTAAATATGCCTGAAATAAAAATAAAGTTTGACGTGTTGCCATGGGAGCAGCATTCGAGATATCAAAAATCCCTTCGCAATTTATCATCTACAATGCCTCAGCATCATGTTGACAACTTTTGGTGTCAATCGCATGAAAATCCTAGGAGGAGTATTTAAAAGAACATCACATGGAACTGTCAAAAAAATCCACCTTTGTGACTGACACACTTCCTGGCGCCTGGTGGTGGCGCTATACCCGGGAGTCACAATAGGCACATCGTTGCGATCGGAATCTTCAAACGAACAAACACCCCACGTGTCATTACAATAAGACATTTTTTGCGTTAGATATTAAACACTTCCTGTTTCTCTGATTTCGCCATAAGTTTGTCGCCTCGCCATGGCAGAACCGTTCGAGATATCAAAAATCCCTTCGCAATTTAGCAAGTCCAATGTCTCGACATCATGTTCACCACGTTTGGTGTCAATCGCATGAATCCCCTAGGAGGAGTATTTAAAAGTTCATTGCATGCATTTTTTAAACAATCCAAAATGGCCGACTTCCTGTTGGGCGGAGCTATTAGGTTTGAGTGCGAAAGTTGTTCGGGTCGATGAGATCTATATGTGTACCAACTTTCGTACACGTGTGTACATGTTTGCCCGATCTGTGCCCCAATGTTTGTTTTTGAATTACAGGGGGCGCTACAGAGCTCCCTTACCACGCCCGTGGTCCGGCCTTTGCCCGGACCTGATGGCCGATGACTCTGACGTCTGTGCAAAATTTCAAGAGTTTTTGAGTATGTTAAGGCCCCCAAATTGCCCCGAAACGTAAAAAAAAAATAAAAAAAAAAATAATAAAAATAATAATCCGAGCAAAAACAATAGGGCTTCGCACCTTTCGGTGCAGGCCATTCTGGCCTGCTCCTCGGTGCTCGGGCCCTAAAAATATAGCTGCAAGCAGCGATGGTGGGCCCTCGCACGTTTATTTACCGCTACACGGTGCCTCCGAGAAAACGATGCACGGTGGGCAAGTGCATCAAGTGGGTAAATATTAGTGGACTATTTTGTTGTTACTGACCCATTTGGGGACTGTAGGTAAAAGAAACCCCACATTTTAGACAAACGGGGGCGCTAGTGAGCCACTTAAGAGACACGCCTATGTCTGACCTTTTTGTCCACACTTGACAGCCAACAACTCTGATGTGTGTGCCAACTTTTAGGTTAATCTAAGCATGCCAAGAGCCCTAAATATGCCTGAAATAAAAGTAAAGTTTGGGGCGTTGCCATGGGAACAGCGTTCGAGATATCAAAAATCCCTTCGCAATTTAGCCTCTACAATGTCTCAGCATCATGTTGACCACTTCTGGTGTCAATCGCATGGATCCTATACGAGGAGTATTTAAAATTTCACTGCATGCAACTGATAGGCTTAAATATGCATTTAAAATGAAAGTAAAGTTTGACACGTTGCCATGGGAACAGCGTTTGAGATATCAAAAATCCCTTCGCAATTTATCATCTACAACGTCTCGGCATCATGTTGACCACTTTTGGTGTCAATCGCATGAAAATCCTAGAAGGAGTATTTAAAAGAACATCGCATGGAACTGTCAAAAAAGTCCAGCTTTGTGACTGACACACTTCCTGGCGCCTGCTGGTGGCGCTATACCCGAGACTCACAATAGGCACATCGATGCGATCGGAATCTTCAGATGAACAAACACCCCGCATGTCATCACAATAAGACATTTTTTGCCTTAGATATTAGACACTTCCTGTTTCTCTGATTTCGCCATGACTTTGTCGCTTCGCCATGGCAGAACCGTTCGAGATATCAAAAATCCCTTCGCAATTTAGCAAGTACAATGTCTCGACATCATGATCACCACGTTTGGTGTCAATCCCATGAATCCCCTAGAAGGAGTATTCAAAAGTTCACGGCATGCATTTTTTAAACAATCCAAAATAGCCGACTTCCTGTTGGGCGGAGCTTAAATGTTAGAGGGCGAAAGTTGTTCGGGTCGATGAGATCTATATGCGTACCAACTCTCGTACATGTGCGTACAATTTTGCCCGATCTGTGCCCCATTGTTTTTTTTTGAATTACAGGGGGCGCTACAGAGCTCCCTTGCCACGCCCGTGGTCTGGCCTTTGCCCGGACCTGATGGCCAACGACTCTGACGTCTGTGCAAAATTTCAAGAGTTTTTGAGTATGTTAAGGCCTCCAAATTGCCCCGAAACGTAAAAAAAAAAAAAAAAAAAATAATAATAAATATAGCTGCAAGCAGCGATGGCGGGCCCTCGCACGTTTTTTTTACCGCTACACGGTGCCTCCAAGAAAACGATGCACGGTGGGCATGTGCATCAAGTGGGTTAATATCAGTGGACTATTTCATGTTGCTACTGATCTATTTAGGTACTGTAGGTAAAAGAAACCCCACATTTTAGACAAACGGGGGCGCTAGTGAGACACTAAATAGACACGCCTTTATCTGACGTTTTTGTCAACACTTAACAGCCGACAACTCTGATGTGTGTGCCAAATTTAAATTTATTCTAAGCACGCCAAGAGCCTTAAATATGCCTGAAATAAAAGTAAAGTTTGACGTGTTGCCATGGGAACAGCGTTCGAGATGTCAAAAATTCCTTGGCAATTTAGCATCTACAATGTCTCAGCATCATGCTGACCACTTCTGGTGTCAATCGCATGAAAATCCTAGAAGGAGTATTTAAAAGTTCACTGCATGAAACTGTAAGGCTTAAATATGCCTTTAAAATGAAAGTAAATTTTGATGCATTGCCATGGCAACAGGGTTCGAGATATCAAAAATCCCTTCGCAATTTATCATCTACAATGTCTCGGCATCATGTTGACCACTTCTCGTGTAAATCGCATGAAAATCCTAGAAGGAGTATTTAAAAGTTAACTGTATGGAACTGAAAGGCTTAAATATGCCTTTAAAATGAAAGTAAAGTTTGACGCGTTGCCATGGGAACAGCGTTTGAGATATCAAAAATCCCTTCGCAATTTATCATCTACAATGTCTCGGCATCATGGTGACCACTTTTGGTGTCAATCGCATGAAAATCCTAGGAGGAGTATTTAAAAGAACATTGCATGGAACTTTCAAAAAAATCCAGCTTTGTGACTGACACACTTCCTGGCGCCTGCTGGTGGCGCTATACCCGGGAGTCACAATAGGCACATCGATGCGATCTGAATCTTCAGACGAACAAACACCCCGCGTGTCATTACAATAAGACATTTTTTGCCTTAGATATTAGACACTTCCTGTTTCTCTGATTTCGCCACAACTTTGTCGGCTCGCCATGGCAGAACCGTTCGAGATATCAAAAATCCCTTCGCAATTTAGCAAGTCCAATGTCTTGACATCATGATCACCACGTTTGGTGTCATTTGCTTGAATCCCCTAGGAGGAGTATTCAAAAGTTCACCGCATGCATTTTTTAAACAATCCAAAATGGTGGACTTCCTGTTGGGCGGAGCTAAAATGTTAGAGGGCGAAAGTTGTTCGGGTCGATGAGATCTATATGTGTACCAACTTTCGTAAATGTGCGTACATGTTTGCCCGATCTGCGCACTACTGTTTGTTTTTGCATTACAGGGGGCGCTACAGAGCCCCCGTGCCACGCCCGTGTTCCAGCCTTTGTCTGTTCGCAATGACGGACGACTCTAACGTCTGTGCCAAATTTCAAGAGTTTTCGAGTATGTTAAGGCACCCAAAATGCCCAAAAGTGTTAAAAAAAATAAAAATAATAAAAAAATAATAAAAATAAAAAAAAAAATAATAAATTCGAGCAAAAACAATAGGGCTTCGCACCTTTCGGTGCAGGCCATTCTGGCCTGCTCCTCGGTGCTCGGGCCCTAATAAATTTGAGCAAAAACAATAGGGCTTCGCACCTTTCGGTGCAGGCCATTCTGGCCTGCTCCTCGGTGCTCGGGCCCTAATAATAATAATAATAAACGAAGCAAAAACAATAGGGCTTTGCACCCACGGTGCAGGCCATTCTGGCCTGCTCCTCGGTGCTCGGGCCCTAAATATAGCTGCAAGCAGCAATGGCGGGCCCTCGCACGTTATTTTTCCGCTACACGGTGCGTCCGAGAAAACGATGCACGGTGGGCAAGGGCCTCAAGTGGGTAAATATCAAAAATCCCTTCGCAATTTATCATCTACAATGTCTCAGCATCATGTTGACCACTTTTGGTGTCAATCGAATGAATATCCTAGAAGGAGTATTTAAAAGAACATCGGATGGAACTGTCAAAAAAATCCACCTTTGTGACTGACACACTTCCTGGCGCCTGGTGGTGGCGCTATACCCGAGACTCACAATAGGCACATCAATGCGATCGGAATCTTCAGACGAACAAACGCCCCGCGTGTCATCACAATAAGACATTTTTTGCCTTAGATATTAGACACTTCCTGTTTCTCTGATTTCGCCATGACTTTGTCGCTTCGCCATGGCAGAACCGTTCGAGATGTCAAAAATCCCTTCGCAATTTAGCAAGTACAATGTCTCGACACAATAATCACCACGTTTGGTGTCAATCCCATGAATCCCCTAGAAGGAGTATTCAAAAGTTCACCACATGCATTTTTTAAACAATCCGAAATAGCCGACTTCCTGTTGGGCGGAGCTTAAATGTTAGAGGGCGAAAGTTGTTCGGGTCGATGAGATCTATATGTGTACCAACTCTCGTACATGTGCGTACATTTTTGCCCGATCTGTGCCCCAATGTTTGTTTTTGAATTACAGGGGGCGCTACAGAGCTCCCTTGCCACGCCCGTATTCCAGCCTTTGCATGAGCCTAGTGGCACGCGACTCTGACGTGTGTGCCAAATTTCAAGACTTTTCGAGTATGTTAAGGCTCCCAAATTAGCACAAGTGTTGAAAAAAATAAATAAATAAATAAATAAATTCGAGCAAAAACAATAGGGCTTCGCACCTTTCGGTGCAGGCCATTCTGGCCTGCTCCTCGGTGCTCGGGCCCTAATAATAAATTCGAGCAAAAACAATAGGGCTTCGCACCTTTCGGTGCAGGCCATTCTGGCCTGCTCCTCGGTGCTTGGGCCCTAAATATAGCTGCAAGCAGCAATGGCGGGCCCTCGCACGTTTGTTTACTGCTACACGTTGCCTCCGAGAAAACGATGCACTGTGGGCAAGTGCATCAAGTGGGTAAATATCATGCTGCTACTGACCCATTTAGGTACTGTAGGTAAAAGAAACCCCACATTTTAGACAAACGGGGGCGCTAGTGAGCCACTAAATAGACACGCCTTTATCTGACGTTTTTGTCAACACTTAACAGCCGACAAATCTGATGTGTGTGCCAAATTTAAAGTCAATCTAAGCACACCAAGAGCCTTAAATATGCCTGACATAAAAGTAAAGTTTGACACGTTGCCATGGGAACAGCGTTAGAGATGTCAAAAATTCCTTCGCAATTTAGCGTCTACAATGTCTCAGCATCATGTTGACAACTTCTGGTGTGAATCGCATTATTTCCCTAGAAGGAGTATTAAAAAGAACATTGCATGCGACTGTCAGGCTTAAATAAGCCTTTAAATGAAAGTAAAAAGTTTGACGCGTTGCCATGGGAACAGCGTTTGAGATATCAAAAATCCCTTCACTATTTATCATCTCCAATGTCTCGGCATCATGTTGACCATGTTTGGTGTCAATCGCATGAATATCCTAGAAGGAGTATTAAAAAGTTCACTGCATGCAACTGAAGGGCTTAAATATGCCTTTGAAATGAAAGTAAAGTTTGACGCGTTGCCATGGGAACAATGTTCGAGATATCAAAAATCCCTTCGCAATTTAGCATCTACTATGCCTTGGCATCATGTTGACCACTTTTGGTGTCAATCGCATAAACATTCTAGGAGGAGTATTTAAAAGAACATCACATGGAACTGTCAAAAAAAATCAACCTTTGTGACTGCAACACTTCCTGGCGCCTGGTGGTGGCGCTATACCCGAGACTTACAATAGGCACATCGATGCGATCGGAATCCTTGGCCGAGCATACACAATGCGTTTCATCCCAATAAGACATTTTTTGCTTTAGATATTAGACACTTCCTGTTTCTCTGAATTCGCCATAAATTTGTCGCCTCGCCATGGCAACACCGTTCAAGATATCAAAAATCCCTTCGAAATTTAGCAAGTCCAATGTCTCAGCATCATTTTCACCACGTTTGGTGTCAATCGTATGAATTCCCTAAGAGAAGTATTTAAAAGTTCATGACTGACACATTTCCTGGCGCCTGGTGGTGGCGCTATACCCGGGAGTCACAATAGGCACATCGATGCAATCGGAATCTTCAGACGAACAAACACCCCGCGTGTCATCACTATAAGACATTTTTTGTCATAGATATTAGATACTTTCTGTTTCTCTGATTTCGCCATGAATTTGTCGCCTCGCCATGGCAACACCGTTCGAGATATCAAAAATCCCTTCGCAATTTAGCAAGTACAATGTCTCGACATCATGATTACAACGTTTGGTGTTATTTGCATGAATCCCCTAGGAGGAGTATTTAAAAGTTCACTGCATGCATTTTTTAAACAATCTAAAATGGCCGACTTCCTGTTGGGCGGAGCTTAAATGTTAGTGCGAAAGTTGTTCGGGTTGATGAGATCTATATGCGTACCAACTTTCATACATGTGCGTACATGTTTGTCCGATCTGTGCACCAATGGGGTTTTTTTTCATTACAGGGGGCGCTACAGAGCCCCCGTGCCACGCCCGTGTTCCAGCCTTTGCCAGTTCGCAATAACGGACGACCCTGACGTCTGTGTCAAATTTCAAGAGTTTTCGAGTATGTTAAGGCACCCAAAATGGCCAAAAGTGTTAAAAAAAATAAAAATAAAAAAAATAATAAATTCGAGCAAAAACAATAGGGCTTCGCACCTTTCGGTGCAGGCCATTCTGGCCTGCTCCTCGGTGCTCGGGCCCTAAAAATAATAATCCGAGCAAAAACAATAGGGCTTCGCACCTTTCGGTGCAGGCCATTCTGGCCTGCTCCTCGGTGCTCGGGCCCTAATAATAATAAACGGAGCAAAAACAATAGGGTCCTCACACCCCAGTGTGCTCGGGCCCTAATAAACGAAGCAAAAACAATAGGGCTTTGCACCAACGGTGCAGGCCATTCTGGCCTGCTCCTCGGTGCTCGGGCCCTAATTAAAAAATAAATAAATAAATAAATAATAAATTCAAGCAAAAACAATAGGGCTTCGCACCTTTCAGTGCAGGCCGCTCTGGCCTGCTCCTCGGTGCTCGGGCCCTAAAAAACTAGGACAATTGAGGGAGTGACTCAATTCTTAAAACCTGATTGATTGGGAGTTGTTTAAAGTTGACAAACTAAACTTTTTTTTATTTTATTACATGGTCTAATTATTTTTGCCCTTTTTATGAAAATTGTAAACACTACACTACACTACACTTTGTACACTGTAATGTTCAGTCTTGTTTAATAAACACTTATGGCAGTTATTCCAAGTCTTCCTTTGTTTTTTCCCTCCTGTAAATGCTTCAATAATTACCGTACCATGGGCATCACATCGAAATATTACCGTACCGTAATTTTTTAATACCTTTACATCCCTAGAGTTTACATTTATTTGAAACAGGAATTGGGACATTTATTGCAAAATTGGGATAAATAATGGACCGTATCGCTTTGTGGCAGCACAAGATGAGAATTTTAAATTCTTGTAGTATTTTATTTTTAATAAAAACCAGGGGATTTATATCCCTAATTTATATGTGTGTGCTTTATAGGGGGTCAATGATTATAAGAGGCCCAGGACCACCCCAGCCCCCCCCTCAATTTGAACACTGCCTAGGTATGACCCATTACCAGCTGTCTGAAATATATAGTCCAGTTATAGTCCAGTTTCCCAATCTGAATGAGGAAAAACACACTTTGAAAAAAGTGAGAGAAAACAAGGATGTTTTTAGAAAATCTGCTTTTGATTTCTGATACTGAAGTGAAAAAATACATATTTTAGAAAACTGAAGTGAAAACTGCAAACACTGCATTTACTGAGCAACAGCTCTTTTGTTTTATTTTAAATCATCACGTTTCCCATCATGTTCCTCATTTGTTTTTATCCCACCCAAACAACTCTCTGACTCTGAGTATTTAAAGCAGCTTTGCTTCTGGTGTCTCTGTTCTACACAAGACCAACATCAAACCATGTTTGTTTTGTTTCTGTTCACCTGTGTTGTGCTGGGAGCATTCAGTGCTCAGGCAAAAGTGGTCACAAGCTTCGACGAGTGTATAGAGTTTTTCTACAACGGCACAGAACCAAGTGGAATGGATCAGAATGCCAAGAGAATCTGTCAGAAGTATAATAGTTCTGCTGTTTTTTATTTTGCTACACTGTACTACTCAGTTCCTCACAGGATTCCTCTCTACAGTGCCTACACATTTGATTCTAAATGTGTAATCACCGCTAAAAGGAGAGACATCTGGCACATTGAGCCACAGGTAACTAACTATGAACTTAAGACAAAATACAGTTAAAACTTTGCATTTCACAGTTAAATTAACTTGGTTTTCATTGCATATATTTAAAATGACATTGTATGGTACTTTGTCAAACATTTTATACAGTAATTGTACAATAAACATGCAATGCATTGTAGACAGTAAGAACATAATCATTTTCCCTATGAAATTTACAAAATGTATTTTTTTACTTAAGCAAAACATCAAAACTCCCATCTAACAAACATGGTATTTCTTCTGCAGATTTCCCTACCTACATCTCCGATTGACTATATGGTCCTTGAGAAAGATATTGGTGTCAACACTATTGAAGATATCAAACAATTTCAAGCCATGAGCAGCCACTACAGAAACACTGGATATGATCGTGGACACCTGTTACCCAACTGCTTCCAATGCAGTGACGGCCGTAATGCAACGTTTACACTGACCAATGCAGTACCCATGAACAGCCGTTTTAACCAGGTCCACTGGAAGAACTGGGAGATGAAACTGAGGAGTTTCCTAAGAGCCAAGCTTGACAGGGATGGTGGTTTAGCAACAGTCTACATTGTCACAGGTGCAGTACCTGCTGGAAATGTACGAATACCACAAAGGGAAATCTCGCAAGACCCTGAGAAGGTGACGGTGCCCTCTCATATCTGGACGGCGGTCTGTTATAAACACTTCTTTGATGATAAGAAATCTTTGTCCTTTGCCTATATAGATAAAAACCAACCATCACAGGCTGACATATACCTTATGAGTGTCTCAAATCTTAATGATCGGCTCAGTGAACTCTCAAATTCATCTCAACCAATTAGAGTTTTTGCTGATGATTGTTTTGGTGACAATAATAAGTTAAACTTGGTTTATAACTCATTTAAGAAATTAATTAATCTGCCTCTGAAAAGAAAAAAAGGCCCCTCTGAGAAGATGACAAACTTAATCTTTGACAGCATGAACACATACTATACTGAAGTAGAAGATCTAAAGATCTCTGATGGAAGTGCTTGTCTAATAACTTCTGCTAAACCACAGACACCTGTGAATGGTGAGCTCAGAAAGAGAGATGTATCAGAGGTGTCAGATGCTGTTGAATGCCTAATGGTTCCAGAGAAGCAGATGACTGCAGCAGACGGATCAAAGTGTTCAAGCATCACTAACTCTGGTTACCGCTGTGATTGTGATGCAGGAGGTACAACAAAACCTTGCTGTTCCTCTCCCTGCCTGTACCAGGACAAACTCAATTCCTACAGATGTTACTCAGGCCAGACCCTGATAGAGTGCTCACCCCGGTACTCACTCATCACTGCTAAAGGAAAGAGGTGCTGGGATGATCACCCCTGCGCCACATACGGAAATGACTACTACTGGTGCAAGACCGGTTCTAATCTTTTTGGATATACCTGGGACTACTGCAGCTCTCCACTGAGGGAAAGTAAGGCCAAAAATGGGAAGTACTGCCGCAACAACCACGCTTGTGCCAAATATGGTTCAAATTATAGGTGGTGCTACACGGATGATAAAAACAATGACAAATGCTGTATTTCAGAAGACTGCTACTCAACCGTGACTGAGAAAAGATGCCGGCAAGATCACCCCTGTGGCTACCATGGCTATAAGTACTTGTGGTGCTACACAGATTATGAAAACAACTATGAATATTGTTGCACAAAGTGTGATTAGTAGTCAGTGTCCACTTTTTTTTTTTTTTAATTTGTTTATTAAAGTTTAAAAAGCAATACTAAGAGGATAAAGACAGCAGAATATAAACAAATATTGTTCAGTTTTCAATGTTTATAACAATTATCACTAACCCCAGGCTTAGTAAATTTGATTGTGATTGTGTTTGGAGCTCTTACTAACCCAGAGACTCTCAAACATGTGCTTATGAAATGTATAATTATTCATATTAATGCATTTTTCATTGCAATTTTAAAGCAAAAACAAAACTCTATAAAAACTTTAATACATCTGCAAATTCTTAAACTACGTTGTTCACTTTGTTTTTGTAGAGTAACATCACATCTACAGTTTGAAGAAAATCTGTGATTTTTATAAAGTATAGTTGTTAAGATTCTGTTTCACAAGAACTGTTTCACTTACGCTTATATCATTTATAACCATATCACTTATAATGGTAATAATAACAATCAATAATCATACTAATTTGAATATAATTCATTTTATTGTATTGTATTAAGTGAACTAATAGTGTCAGTTTGATTCCTTATCGTTTGATTGTCTTCTAGTAAGTACATTTCCAGTGACCTGCAGGTTCCTTACATTTTACCCTACATGATTTGATAAAAATATTTTTTCTTGACCATCTGGTTTCATTTACCTCTTTGTCCATATGACATGTTTTGACTTGTTTTCAATTTTTCTGTTGGTGCAGAGTAATCAGTTTTAGTTCCTCTTGTATGAATAAACCTCTGTCAAAATAAAGACTATTGATTGAATTGCATTTTGTTGTCTTTGTCATTTTTGTCCCTGAATCCAGTTTATACTCTATTGACCAACTCGACATGCAGTCCCAAAAAACTATTGGATGAAAGAAGAGTAATGGACCAGTATATTCCTGCATACACTGCAGGTTTTCAGACAAATCTGGTGCTGACCACATATGGGTTTGTATAGGTCTGGAATGATACCAGTTTGCATTTATTTAAACGATGCATTTCACATGAGTAAAAACACATCACATGTAACCACAGATATGCATGTGATTTTGCACATGTGAAATTTTATCTGTTAAAATTACACGTGACACATGAAAATGTGCATATGGAAAATGTCTGTTTTTGGAACATTTTCACGTGAAACACATGCAAATTTACATTTGAAACACATGGGATCATTATAATGTGAAACACAACAGTCATTTTATAATTCAATTTTTTTAAACTCGTGTGAAACTGTAACTTTGTCAAATTATGTACACTCTTAGAACGAATGTGTTAAAAACAACACATTAGTGTTGATTCTGGGACAACACACTAAATGCTTTTATGAGCTTGTTTCATGTTCCTATTGGTAACTGGACATCTTCTGTCCTGTGAGGTCATAAAGACTCTGGTCAAGAGCTGGGATGCTGCTAATCTTAGATTTAATAAATCTTGTTTTTATCCCACTCAAACAACTCTCTGGCTCTGAGTATTTAAAGCAGCTTTGCTTTTGTGTCTCTGGTCTATAACACAAGACCAACATTAAACCATGCTTGTTCTGTCTCTGTTCACCTGCGTTGTGCTGAGAGCATTCAGTGCTCAGGCAAAAGTGGTCACTTATAATAATATAATAATATATTATAGTGGCACTTTCTATATCAAAAAATGTCTTTTCTATTTTCAAGTCAAAATAATTTGTTAGCTCACACCTATCGGATCTGTCAAGATGTAATTCCCAGGATCTCAACTTGGGCTCTTACTTAAATGAACTCTTTCAGGGGATTTCTCCCATTAGCCACTAGATGGCGCAGTACGACAAAAGTATTTAAGTTTATCTGTCCGTAAAATTAATCTCAATTTGAGTTTGAATCAAGCCTAGTTTATTGTTTAACAGCTTCTTCTTTTGACTTTATCAACATAAATTTTATGTAGTTTAAATAAAAAAGGGTTTAAAGAACTAGCTTAAATAATTACAACTAACAAAAAATGCAGTTTGCATCTTGAATGCCGCAAAGAAAACAAGTTTTTATTCATTTTTAAACAGCACAATAATAATGTAAAAACAATAATATTTTTTTCACATACTTTAGGAACAATTCAAAGTTAAACATTTAATGGAATGACCCTGATCTTTAAACACATCCTGTGTCTTGGCATACTCTCAGTTTCTCTTGAGTTTTTTATTTTTAATTCACACACACCGGACTGAAAAAGTTTAAAGTTTACGTAAAGTGCTTTAAAACAAAAACTTTGTTTATACGAATGATTCAGAACAAATGTAACCGATAGTTTTACAGCTGATCTATGCTGTAATGGCGCCCTCATGTGGTTTGGTTTTGAGCTGCAGACAGAAATGTTTGATTTGACTAAGATTAATGATGATCAAGTGCCATGAGCTTTTATGTAAGTTTCAGTGAACAAGTAGCAGCTAGCTTTGAATGCAGGGGCTGACTGGGACCAAAAAGATTTTTCATCCAAAGCGGCCCACCACACCCTTCTCACAACACAACACACTGATCCAACATAAATGCTACTTATATTTTTTAGGAAATCAAAATATAATTTTACCTATCTGCCAATAACATCTTACCAACAATTACATAAAACAAAGTTAAACCTGAGGCCTTTTTCTGTTTTTGTGTCAGATCTGAGGGTGAAGATCTCTTACTTTAAGTTTTATAAATCATTATCAAGAACAAATTAATTTGCTGAAAGATACATAAGAAGGACAATTCCTCCAGAAAACAGCTTGAGGTGCACTGGAGAGTTTGAATCACTTATTGCATGTAATTTGAGTAATATGCACTACATTTTTCCTCTTAAATAAATATATTACTTTAATGTGCTCCTATGTGTGGCTTTCTCTTAATGCTATAAAGCAATGCTAAACTTTCCTTAGTTGTAATGTGTAACTGTCCATCTCATAAGTTTTGGAGAATGGGGTTTAAAGGGTTCATCTACATGTATACGGTTATTTGAAAATAATTATCTTTTTAATAATGTAAAAGATGTAAACAAAGTATTCATTAATCAATTCTGGTAAGTAAATGTCTAACAAAATCATTGAACCTTAACTATAAAGTATTTACAAGAAACTATTGCAAATAGAAACATTCATTATAAATTATTTACATGAAAATATTTTAGAAATACATTTATTAGAAGTTTTTTTTTTGTTTACTCTGTGGACCCTGTCCCGGGTCCAGAATGACTTATTATGACTTAATATAAAATATTCCTTTAATTTTTAATGGTCTTGTGATGGACCCAGTACCACATATGAGATATTTGAAAGTACGCACACATACAGGTAGGGTTGAAGCTGTCCCTTCGGATCTCGACTTACCGCAGAATCTACAGGACTGAACGTATCTCTGTGTTATTATAACGTGACGAATGGGAAAACAACAATCTAATGCTGACTTTTTTACCCGTTGGAAGGCCAGTCGCCTTTTTTAAACATATCTCTTTGTCGCCGTTTGTTGAACTTGGTCACTGTCAGATCACCTCATCAGAAGTTTTCACCAGAAATACTGGGCCGCACAGTCAGGTTCGAACATCAGCGGTCGCCATATTTTAGACAGAGCCAATAATGGACAGTATCACTTTGTGGCAGCGCAGGACGAGAATTTTAAATTCTTGTAGTATTTTATTTTTAATAAAAACCAGGGGACCCCCCTAATTTATATTTTTGTGCTTTATAGGGGGTCCCTCAATGCTTATAGGAAGTCCGGGACCACCCCTGCTCCCCTCAATTTGGACACTGCACTGCCCAATTATGTCAAATTACCAGCTGCCTGAAATACATCCCTGAGTGTAACTCCAGTTTCCCAATCTGAATGCAAGAAACACTTTGAACTGTGTGAGTGATAAGAAGAATGCTAAACCTGCTTCTCACTTCAGACTCCAGAAGTGAACAAACATCTTTTAAGAAAACTGAAGTGAAAATTCCACTGCACTGCATTTACTGAGCAACAGCTCTATTTGTTTAATTATAAGTTTAATTATAATTTATATAAGTTTTTCATCACATTACCCATTTTTAATTTCCATCCCACCCAAACACATCTCTGACTCTGAGTCTTCTGAGTATTTAAAGCAGCTTTGCTTCTGGTGTCTCTGCTCTATTTCACCTCAGAACCACAAAGATTAATCTCTGTCTCATTAATCCAGTATAGACAGCTACAGACCCAATAGTCTTTACCTTTCTCAATATGAGCTCTTAACAAAATACTTTTTGTGCATTGGCTTTACCAGTAGATTTCTCTGTGGATGACAGCCATGCATGTCTCTTCTTTGCCCCTGTATGTTCGTCCGTCGTGTGGTGTCACAGGAAACACCCCAGCTTGACTTTCTAATTATTTAGCCAAATGTGCTGAACTTGCATGATGATTTTATTCAACATCTCTCATCACTAAACGCTCTTGAGGGTGTTCTTCAGTGAACGTCCTGGAGATCACAGAGATCTTCCAACAAGTCCATCCTTTTTTAATTTTTTGATCCCTTTCGTGACAGTATTCAAACTTATTAGCAATGCTTAACTAATTATCTTGAAACCTCTTTTGTTAATAAAAATAAATGTTTAATTAAACTATTTAAAAAAAAAAAGGAAATTGGTGTCATATTTACTAACAAATGGAGAAAAATCTTAATTTTCAAAGGGGGTGTACTCATTTATGCAAATGGATTCTAATAATGTGGTCTAAATTTTAAGACATCTTGCCATACCAAAAGTGGAAGTTTCTGCTCATACATTCCAAAATTGCAAACACTGTTTTAAACCACACTGCAAAAAATGATGTGTTAATTTTTTATCATGAAATAATGCCTTTAAATGGCATTACAAAATTAACACATCATTTTTTGCAGTGCAACGCTTCACATCAGGTTCCTTAATCTTGTGCTCAAAGGAAGTTTTGAGAAAGTTCTGAGTTGTCTGTAGTTTCTTTAAGTGAGACAGACACAGAAACAAGAGGAATGGATCAGAATGCCAAGAAAATCTGTCAGAAGTTGTATGATCCATCTGGCACATTGAGGCACAGGTAACTTACTATTAACTAAAGACAAAAGACTTTCATGAAGAGTTGAAGTTTTGCATTTCACAGTTAAATTAACTTGGTGATCTTCATTCTGTTTTTCATTGCATATTTAAAATGACATTGTATGCTACTTTGTCAAACATTTTATACAGTAATTGTACAATAAACATGCAATTCATTGTAGACAGCAGAGGTGGAAAGAGTAATAAAATATTCTACTTAAGTAAAAGTAAAGTTACTGGTCTAAAAATCTACTCAAGTAAAAATAAAAAGTAAGTCATTTTAACTTTATTCAGAGTAAAAGTTACTTTTTTTACAGCGGGGAGATGAAGGATTCTAGTATAGTTAAAAAATGACAAGGGACTATTAATCTCAAACTAGTTGTTTTTAATTGTAGGAACATCTTTACATGTTAAGTGCAATAACAAAAAGTTAATAAAATAAAAAGCTTTTTTAAAATAAGAAACATTTATGTTTAATGATTTTTACAGGTGAGTAATATAAAATAATATGAGGTCAGCAGCTAGTAAATACAATCACTATAGTAAGGCTGTAATGGATGTATTGTTGGAAACATACATTATTTTATTAAACTATATACAGTATATAGTTTAAATGAGCATATAATGAGATGAGTGCCATGGCTATATACTTTTATCCTTTACACGTTTAATGTCTTCTATCTAGCTTCCCTGACCTGATGTCTAGGACCTTTCTTATTTGGATATATGATGCTGGCCCGAGAATTTTCGGTTTCTGTGGTATCACCCCTCACCTCTCCAATGGCTGCATGGGTGCACTGAATAATCCTTCCTAAAATGCATTAAACTCAGCGAGTGGTCAGGGGTGTTCACTTATATGCTCACACAAAAATCGCTGCAAAAGACGCTTTCCAACAGGTGTTTTACCGTTCGTTGTAAACTTTTGGACCTATTTTTCCAAACGCCTCACACCCGTATATTTTTCCGCTGAGAGCTTGAATAATAGACACTCCAGCCCAGTTGGTGGCAATAATCCGTCATTGCCAATTGCAAGAATACTAACAAAGTTCCCGGCGCGGAGTAATACCTCACAGCACATCTAATACAAGTTAATGGAGTTGACAAAAACTACGATAAAACCTGTTGGAAAGAATCTTTTGCAGCGATTTTTGTGTGAGCATATCAGCTAACAAACCTGACTACTTTGCATTTTAGGAAGGATTGTTCCTGTGCCCTATAAAGCCATCAAAGAGGTGGGAGGTGATACAAGAAACACCTGAAAACTCTCAGGCCAGCATAATATGTCAAATTTTCAGTCAAAACCATTCTATTTCATCATAAACAATCTGAAAACAGGGCTTTAAGTGTAAAATACCGAACTTGTCCTTTAAAAACGGGTTGTGCAAATGAGCGGTAAAAACCCAGTAGGCAATTCCGCGCTCAAGAGCATGAATCCTACCTTTTATAGGAATGAAACAATCGCTTTGCGTCAGTGGAAAATGGTCACTTAAATATGGCCAGGGGTTTCTTTCGTAAGAGTTGAATTAAGGGTCTGCATTAGCGCATGCCTGTATCGTCCGTCGTCTTGGTTCTTTTTGCGCATTCCCCCGCCAATCAATCAATCATCCATGGCACGCCTTTATCACCTTGCATTTTTTTTACTCAGGAACGGATATGATTTAAAATGTAGCGAAGTACAATATCTTAAACAAAACATACTTAAGTAAAAGTAAAATTACAGATTTTAAAAACTACTCAAAAAAGTAAAAGTACACAAAAAAAACTACTTAATTACAGTAACGTGAGTACATGTAATTCGTTACTTTCCACTTCTGGTAGACAGTAAGAACATAATAATTTCCCCTCATGTGTTTTTTACTCAGAGCAAAACATCAAACACCCATCTAACAAACAATTTCTTTTGTAGATTTCCCTACTTTCATCCCAAAATGACTTTATGGACCACGAGAAAGACATTGATGCCAACACTGTTGAAGCTATTAAACAATTGAATACCATGAACACTGGATATGATCGTGGACACTTGAACCCCAACAGCTTCTTATGCAATGATGGCCATAAGGCAACGTTTACACTGACCAATGCAGTACCGATGGATGCTTGTTTCAACTGTATCTAAGGAAGAGTTGGGAGAGCACTCTGAGGAGATTACTAAAAGCCAAGCTTGCCAGCGATCTTGATTCGACAACAGTCTACATTATCACAGGTGGGGTACTTGATGGAAATGTACGAATACCACCAAGGTAAGTCTTTGCAGACCTGTTGCTGTTTATACTGTATGTGAAAATAACAGGAAACATAAGCCTAGATTATTAAATAACAATAGAGGGTATGCACGTGATGTCACCTTCGGCGAAAGTGACTGCAGTTATGCCCACTGAGTGGCTAAAAACAGAGCGGATACACTGTGAAATCAGCGAAAACACGGGAAAACGTGTCGTGTCTAATTGCGGAGAAGGGCAAGCTGTTGTGCAATAGACTGTACTAACAGATTAACAAGATATCGTAGCTATCGTTTTACAGACTACCAAAAACACAGAAAGGAGAAGTAAATTGATATTTCGTGCCGACGTCCACAGACCACAGATGGGTTAACACGTTGCTAGGGTCACTATCAAGCAGAGGTTTTACGTTCTCTTAAAAGTATTTTTTCAAGTATTTGTATTTTTATATTTTTTTTTTTTTGAAAAGCATATAAATATCATAATTTTTACTCTTATTACATTTAATAAATACAAGTTTTTCTTTTACATTTAATATTTAAGTACATTAACACACTTTTACTCAAGTAGAAGTACACAATTTTAATGTAATTAGGTATTAAATAAATTTTAACATGCAATATTAAAGAATACAAAGTATGATTGTATGCCTTAGTTAATGTATTGAAGTAAACTTTTTCCCAATACAAACATCCTAATAAAGCACAGATGCTTGGAAAATGTAACTAATGTAACGAAGTATTGTTTTACTGCCATTTTTGCAGCAGCTGCTACACTGTAAAAAATACTTTGCTGCCTTAATTTTTTTTGTTGAATCAACTTACTATTATTTATCTTGACTAGAGATGAGTTGTTATAACTACAGGTGAGTTGTTATAACTTATAAAATTAAGTTGACATTTCTTAACTATATTTTATAAGTTGTGACAACTCATTTCTGTTGACATGACTTGTAAATCTGAGTTGATTAAAAAAAATTAAGGCAGCAAAGTATTTTTACAGTGTATGAAAACCAGCCATTTTGTTGAACGTTTTGCCACTCAACAAGACAAGCTCTCGCATGGTCACGTGGAAAAGTGACGTCAATGCATACCCTCTATACTTTAGGGTCTCACTTTTCACTTTTTTTACATGGCAATAACATATTCTGGTATATTAGTTAAGTTTTACCTGTTAGAAAATAATGAATTTATAATGTTTATTAGTGGAACTGAAGGTTGAATTAAACATGAAGTGCACGTAAATGTTGTCATCAGAACTCGTGCTCTCTCGCGTAACTTCATGTGCCTTCTGCGGAAGCTCAAGTAAAAAAAATTCTAACTAGCATGAATTGCTACTATACACATGCCAGTCGCCATTTTACAAATTGTTGATGTGACGGAAAAGATATGTTTAAATCATCAAAATTTGTGAAGATTAAGTTTGTGCGTTGTTTTTTGATGCTCATCTTGGTGATATCTGTTGGTAAGTTTTATTTAGCCTATGCATAACTGTAGGAAGCCTTCTGTGTTTTTCTTAACTTATTAAAACAATAAGTTGTTACAATAAGATGTATAGTAATTTTTGCAAGATAGCCTTTTTGTCATTAATGAGTGATTATGGAGTGAATGATAATGGTGTCCTCTACTAACAAATATAACTTTTACCAGTTTTCTTGGTTTCTTTGATATTAAGTCATCTTTAAATGGTTCACCCAAAAGTGAAATTTCTGTCATCGTTTGGGCTTCTCACCCTTATGTCGTACTAAACCAGTATGTGTTTATCCTTTTAAGGAAAGTTTATCTATTTTGATAAATTGATGGCAAGTACACAATTGATTGCCATAGTATTTTTTTCCTACTATGGAAATTAATACATAATGCAACTGTTAGCGTGCTTTGCGTCATTTATCAAAATCTCTTATTTTGTGTTTAACAGAATAAAAAACTCCAACTTGAAGGTGAGGGAATGATGACATTTTCTGTATAGGACACAACACATGTTGGTTTATATACATAAACCTATTCTGTTGTTAACTCAACAGTGAGTTGAAACAACCTAGCAGAGTGTACCCCAGCTGAAGCACTTATATTATGCGTTGGTTTCTACATACAATTCTAGACATTTTTAATCATCGTTCATGATATAAAAATCATTCTTTAAAAATAAAACATTGATATCTTTAAAATACTGACTTGAGTAATATTGAAGTCACTAGGCTAAGTGAAATCAAACTTTGATGCTCCAAATCTCATTATTAGATTGTAAGACTTCAGTCTGGATTTCACATGGTCACATTTAACAAATTAATGTTAAAATTCGGAAGACGAGTCAAGATGAATAAAAACATTAAGTTAAATTAAATAACGACTGTCGGGATCATGGCCGCACAGAGACCTTTGAAGGGGCAGGTGCTCAAAGTATAAAAAGGGTACTTTCCTCGCTGACACACAATTGAAACAAATAATAAAGCGAAACAGAGAAGAAAAGACCATTTTAAGTCTGATTTTTTTCTTTATTTTCCTTGCAAATATACAGAAAAATCTATAGGCTATAGACAGAGTTTTATATATTTATGCACTTGGCAGGCGCTTTTATCCATAGTGACTTACAGGGCATTGCAATGTATAAATTTTGTGTGTGTGTGTGTGTGTGTGTGTGTGTGTGTGTGTGTGTGTGTGTGTGTGTGTGTGTGTGTGTGTGTGTGTGTGTGTGTGTGTGTGTGTGCGTGTGTGTGTCAACATGCAGTTTTGATATTATATGATATTATATATTGCATTGTGACGTTAAGATATTATTAGGTTTACATGATTGTGTTTTTTTGTCATATTTAAAATATAATTCTATTCTAATCCTGTTCTGAATTTATTATTTTTCATTATTTAGATAATAATAAAAACAACACTTATGAGGATAAATCAGAGAATTATAAAATCAGTATGAGCCTGTTAATTGGTGGTGTGAAAATTCTTTTTATGGCTATGTTTATATATATGTTATGATAGTAATTTGAAGTATGAATAGTTTTTAGTCAAAAAACAAAGACCAGACCCCTCGAAGCCTGTTAATCTTTTCTCCTCCAAACAAGTTTTAGGTAATAACCCTACTGAAAAATCCAGCTAAGACCAGCATAAGCTCGTGAGCTGGTTTTAGCTGGTCTCCAGCTTGGTTTTAGCTGGTTTTGCTGGTGTAGGAAGCTGGTTTTGCTGGTGTAGCAAGCTGGTCTAGCTGTGTTTTGGTCACATTTTAAGCTGGTCTAGCTGGACTTAGCTGGTCAGGCTGAAAGCCCAGCTGGCCCACCAGCATGACCAGCTTTGTCAGGTTGGGAGGACCAGCGTAAACCACCTTAAACCAGCTAAAACCAGCTACCAGCTTATGCTGGTCTTAGCTGGATTTTTCAGTAGGGAATTTAGCACAAATTTGGCTATATTACCCAACATCAGCCCCCATTGTGTTTGATCAAATCAAAATGATATTGGGGTGGTTTCCCGGACAGGGATTATCTTAAGCCAGGACTAGGCCTTACTTTAATAAGGAAATATAACTAGTTTAACAAACATACCTTACATTACTGGCGTGCATTTTGAAGCAAAACAAAGGTCACTGAAGTATTTTAAGATATGTCAGTGCAAGTTGTTTTCAGTTTGGACAGCTCTTACATTTATTTTAGTCTGGGACTAGCCTAATCCCTGTCTGGGAAACCGGCCCCTAAAAATATATTTTTTTACCGCATTCATCGTATCTCGCTCTTCCAACAAACTCCGTGTGCGCGCGAACCGCACATACATGACAGGTGCATGAAATCAAACTCCTCCGTACCTGGGGCCTCATTTATAAAGCGTGCGTACGCACAAAACAGGGCGGAAAACGTGCATACGCCACTTCCCACGCAAAGGTTGTGGTCTATAAAGAAAAACTTTAACTTTTTTTTTTATTTCACTCTATATCATATGCTAGATCAAGAGTCTGTGAGGTGCCCACCAAATCACATTCTTTTAATAGTCTAAATTGTAATATTTATTTATTACATATTTTTTATATTGGCTTGGCTTGGTTTACATATGTAAACATTTTAAACAATACAAAAACATATCAACAAGTCAAGTACAATAACATAAAATCAACAAGTAAAACAAAAAAGTTTTGAGTAGACTATATAAAAAGGTAGCCCTCCAGAATGGTTTATCCATTGTGGTAGCCCTTGCTCACAAAAAGGTTGGAGACCCCTGATCTAAAGTATGATAGTGTTTGTGTTATCAATACTTATAATCGTTCTTGAAATATTTACTTTCTTCAATCTGATTTCGGTTCACTTTCTCGCCATCTGTGTCGCTAATTCCCATTAATTGTCTCCAGAATGTGCGTACGCATGGAGTTTGCTTACAGCTACGCACATTCTGCCGTCAAGTTTTTCTTTATAGATCACAACCTTTGCGTGGGAAGTTGCTGTCCGGCTCTGGGGCCTCATTTATAAAGCATGCGTACGCACAAAACGGGGCTAAAAACGTTTGTACGCATGCTTTATAAATGAGGCCTCAGAGCCGGACAGTAACGATATCATTTTTGAGGAGTACTCATGACTTTACTCAAGTACATTTGAGAGGCAAATATTGTACTCTTTACTCCACTACATTTCTATCCATAACCGTAAGTACCCGTTACTTCTAAAAATTTCTCAATTTCTGGTTTCCCTCTAAAACGTGATTGGATTGTGCAGGCACCATTGGTTGGGACAGCCTATCTGCAATCACCTTCAGCTTTTACCAAAGTCACCATGGTCAGATTTAGATAAGAGACGAAACCATAAATGAAAAAATGGATGAGGATGCAGCATGTCCATCCCTGGAATGTGAAACCCGTGGCTCCACCTCGCCAGACTATTTAAATTTTCTGAACAAGTTAATGATAGTTTTCGCTTCAAGTATTTGCTGTGTTTACCAAATCAAAACTTCATCACCACCTACAAAAATTCAACCCCTTGAGCGGCAGGGATCACTGGTGATCTCGGATTATTGTTCAAAATTAAGTACTCGTCAAAACATCACACTCTTACTTGATCTGGACAAACTCAGCATCACAAGACAGGTTTAAGACTCCAGCTTCAATATTTGACCACTGTTTATGATTAAACTGGTTTGCAGTAACATTAATTTCTTTAACGTTCATTATTTATAATAGAAATCATTACTCATAAAACATCCATTCTGGTCTTCTCCGGTTTATTTGTGTTCAAATACATAAAATATACAGAATCCGCCAGGGCTTTTAGTAAAATGGTCGCATATTTGGAGAAATAATGATTAATTATCAAATATTAGTAAAATATTTAGTGATACAGAATAACATTTCTATTTATTTTCCATTGAATTATGCGATCTGAAGAGCTCAAAGAGCGAACGGAGTGAGATGTGTAACGACACAATAAAGTGGAGGAAGCAAGCGCAGGCGATCAACACAGATTTATTGTAAATGATGGTAAAGACAGATAAACAATAGAACATGTGACAGAGTCCAGGATGTTGGCGATGGTGATCGAAGGTCTACGGTGGCTGAAGAGTGATGAAGCGTGAAGTCGGTGAAGAGTATGATGATGGCCAATGGACGAAACCAGGAACGGACCCAACACTCACACGGAGACGACAAACACGAACAATGATCACTGCACACGAAAAGGTACTGCTGGAACATGAAATGTGGATCTGACAACAGGAAGAGAACTGAGTGAGTATATGTAGCTGATGGGTAATGAGGACCAGCTGGAGCAAGGCAATCATACACAGGTGACAACACTTAATCAAACGAGCACATGGCAGAGGTGAGTGAACAAACAAACACACACACACATGACACGGAGGAAACAGAGGATTTCCTACCGTGACAGTACCCCCTCCCCTAGGAACGCCCCTTGGCGTTCCCAGCCTGCTTTACCTGAAGATTGTAATCATCAATAAGGCGGTGATCCAGTATGTCCCGAGCAGGAACCCACCTTCTCTCCTCCGGACCGTAACCTTCCCAATCCACCAAGTACTGAAAACCGCGTCCCCTCCGTCTGGAGTCCAGAATACGATTAACCGAATATGTGGTTTCCCCATTAACGATACGAGGCGGTGGGGGAACCGGGGCAGGCGGATTAAGACGGGAAAAAATCACTGGTTTAATTTTGGACACATGAAAGACGGGATGCACCCTCCTGTACGCCGGTGGAAGGCTAAGACGCACTGTTACCGGATTAATGATTTTAGTAACAGAAAACGGGCCAATAAATTTGGGAGCCAACTTATTCGAAACGGAACGCATCGGAATGTTCTGGGTTGAAAGCCACACTCTTTGACCGACGACGTATCGGGGAGGCTTCGACCGGTGGCGATCGGCCTTAGCCTTGGTGCGCGACCTTGCCTGGAGCAGAGCTCTACGAGCTCTGGTCCAGGTGCGGTGACACCTCTGGACTAGTGCGTTTGCAGAGGGGACCGACACCTCGGATTCAATACTGACAAAATTAGGTGGTTGGTACCCTAAACTACACTTAAATGGAGACATGCCCGTAGATGACACTGGCAGAGAATTGTGTGCGTACTCCACAATTGAGAGTTGTTGACACCAGGACGAAGGATTGTTGGAAGCCAAACATCGCAAAGCCCTTTCGACATCCTGATTGGCTCGCTCGGTTTGACCATTGCTCTGGGGATGGAACCCGGACGAAAGACTAACAGTCGCCCCTAACAATTTACAAAATTCTCGCCAAAATTTGGACACAAATTGGGGACCCCTGTCAGAAACCACGTCTGTCGGAAGGCCATGTATACGGAAGACGTGGTCAATGACAGTTACCGCCGTTTCCTTGGCTGATGGCAATTTGGGCAAGGGAATGAAATGAGCCGCCTTCGAGAACCGGTCCACTACGGTTAAAATCACCGTATTACCCTTAGAGGGTGGGAGGGCGGTAATGAAATCTAGCGAGATGTGGGACCAGGGTCTCGAAGGGACAGACAGCGGTAAGAGTAACCCATCTGGAGGTCGATTGGAAGTCTTACCAACAGCACAAACCGAGCAAGCCAAGACGAAATCGTGGACATCACGAGCCATACCAGGCCACCAAAATCGTTGCTTGACTAGAAATTTAGTTCTACTAACCCCTGGGTGACAAGCAACACTGGAACAATGACCCCACTGGAGAACGTCTGACCGTAACCCCTCCGGCACAAATAAACGGTTCGGTGGGCAACGAGCCGGGGGCGTTACCCCTTCTAAGGCAGTCAAAACCTTCGATTCGACCTCCCATCTGAGCGCGGAGATAATGATGGTCTCCGGTAAAATGGGCTCGGGAGTAGCAGTACGATCGGAACGCTCAAAAAGACGGGATAAAGCATCGGGTTTGATGTTTTTGGAACCCGGCCGGTAAGATAATGTAAAATCGAAATGACCGAAAAACAATGCCCACCGAGCCTGCCTGGAGTTAAGTCTTTTAGCAGTTCTAATGTATTCGAGATTCTTATGGTCCGTCCATACAATGAAAGGTACACCCGACCCTTCAAGCCAGTGATGCCATTCCTCCAGTGCCAATTTGACGGCCAACAACTCCCGATTGCCAATGTCATAGTTAACTTCCGCAGGGGATAAACGATGAGAATAATACGCGCAAGGATGAACCTTTCCGTCTGAGGATGCGCGCTGGGATAACACTGCTCCTACCCCCACCTCTGACGCGTCGACCTCCACTATGAATTGACGTGAGCGATCAGGGGTGACAAGAATTGGAGCTGAAACAAAGCAGCTTTTCAGTTTGGCAAACGCAGCCTCAGCTGCGTCTGACCACCTGAACGTCAAACTAGGGGAGGTCAAAGCGGTCAGAGGTGCGGCTAGCTGGCTGAAATTGCGAATGAAACGCTGATAAAAATTGGCGAACCCCAGAAATCTCTGCAGGGCCTTGCGAGACTCTGGGGATGGCCAATCTACCACAGCCTTAACCTTCCCAGGATCCATGCGAACACCCTCAGTCGAAATGATGTGTCCTAGAAAAGAAACAGACTGTGCATGAAAAACGCATTTCTCCGCCTTGACAAACAATCCATTCTCTAGCAACCGCAGAAGCACTCGTCGTACGTGTTGCACGTGTTCCTGGAGAGACGAAGAGAAAATCAATATGTCATCCAGGTAAACATATATGAACTGATCGACCATGTCTCGCAACACGTCATTAACGAGTGCTTGGAAGACTGCCGGCGAGTTAGATAGCCCGTAAGGCATGACGCAGTACTCAAAATGGCCACGAGGGGTGTTAAACGCAGTCTTCCATTCGTCCCCCTCCCTGATGCGGACCAAATGATAAGCGTTACGTAAGTCCAATTTAGTGAAAACGGCCGCTCCCTGCAACCTCTCAAAAGCTGAAGACATAAGCGGCAAAGGATAAGTATTCTTTACCGTTATGTTGTTCAGCCCTCGGTAATCAATACAAGGTCGCAAGGATCCGTCCTTCTTTCCCACAAAAAAGAACCCCGCCCCCGCTGGAGAAGAGGAAGGGCGAATGAACCCCGTTGCTAGAGAACTGGATATATATTTCTCCATGGCCGCCGTCTCTGGAATAGACAAGGAATATAACTTGCCCTTAGGCGGAGAGGTACCTGGCAATAACTCTATCGCACAGTCATAGGGACGATGAGGAGGAAGAGAATCAGCTCGCGACTTACTGAACACCTCCTTCAGGTCGTGGTACTCCGCGGGCACGTTAGTCAAATCCACTGCTTCCCCCTGAAACACAGACTCAGAAACATTAACACCAGCAGACAAAAGACAAGACAAATGACACTCCTCGCTCCAGCTAACCACAGATCCGAGACGCCAATCAATCCTGGGGTTGTGTTGATGGAGCCAAGTGTGACCGAGAACAATGGGAGTCTGAGGTGAGTCTGTGATGAGGAATGAAATGTTCTCCGTATGATTACCAGATGTGATGAGTGAAACAGGAATGGTGGTCTGAGTGATGACTGGAAGCTTGTGTCCATCAAGTGCAAAAGGTGCAATGGGGTGTTTGAGGGAGGTGAGAGGAATCTTGATCTTGCGTGCGAAGTTGAAATCCATGAAACTACCCTCGGCCCCAGAATCCACCAAAGCGTGCTGATCCAGTGTATGTGTGGACAGGGTCCGAAATTAACTTTTTGGCTCACCTGCCACGGGGACTGGTAGATGAAAAAATCCACCAGCCAAGCATATTTTTTACCGGCCAGAATAATAAACAGCCTTTTTTTGTTACATGTACATTGATTTCATTTGCTGTATTCATTGCAGGGCTCGCAAAAAATCCCTGGTAGCCCTTCGGGCAGGAACTCTTTTGGTAGCCCGAAATGAATGCAAGTAGCCCGAATAAAAAATACATTATTTTTAATGTAGAGTATTAAGACAAAATATCTATCAAAACACAAATAACACATATCAATTTTCAGTACATATCAATCATCAGTACAAATTTTTCTTCTAACCGAAGTGAAATATCTATAAACTTTAGATTCTGAATCTGAAATATGAACTGAAGTCACAGATAAGAAAATGCCACTTGACTTTGTGGGCATAGCACAGGCTTATTCAATTAGTTTTACCACAGGCCAAATTTTGCCAATACAAAGCCAATAGGGCATCTAGCCACAATGTTTAATCTGCTATTCTTGTTGTTGTTTTGATGCTGTTGTTTTTTTTAACAAACAAAAAGACTGGATTTCAATGTAAACCAACTTTTCCTGCTCATCCCCACATCAGATATACTCACCATTTAAAAGTGGTTTAGTGGGTCACAAAACTCACAGTTTGGATCATCTAGTTACAGATTGGATCATTTTTTCGATTAGAAAAACAGGGGCTACTGTCGCTTTAAGAGAGAGTGTGCACAGAGTCACTCTCTTCACTGCCCGTACAATCTGTACTTTAAAGCTTGCTGCGAGAGATTTAATTTTCTTACGTGAGGATAGTAATGACTGACAGGACGAAGTTGGAGGATTTTCCCAACAAATCCTGACGGATTGCTTCCTGTACTGCGTCTTTTCGCGCGATCGCGAAAGTGAAAGTAAAACTCGAGCGCACGCTCAAACGTAATTTACCCAATGCCTGAATTTCATACACCAATTATTACACATCCAAAATCTGTGAAAGACTGCATAAGCATTTAAATATATTTTTCCTCCCTATAAAGTCAAGATAGCCCGACGGGCAGGGCGGGGATGCATTTTGATAGCTAATATGCAGCAGATAGCTGCAGACCGCAAGTTACCTGCAGTACTATAGCAACAGACTGTCTCTAGTGCGAGACTTGGAGCGTAAAGACGTTCTGTGGTTAGCTCACCTCGTCCCCAGATTAGTTACTGGCAAACACATTATATTGCATGTGTGGCGGGTAGCCTTTTGAATTTAGTCGCCAAACGGAAAATCTACCCGCATTTGGCGCTTGGCGGGTGTTAATTTCGGACCCTGTGTGTGGACCACCGTAGTCTCACCGGAAGGAGTGTTGATGTTGATGAGGTCTTCCTGGCAGAGATCCCACCCGATAGTAGCCTCAGATTTACTATCGGGCTTGATTTTTTACTGGGCAGCGCTGGATGTGATGTTCTGGGCTGCCACAGTATAAACACAGTCCATGGGATCTCCGCCTGTTCCTCTCCTCCCGGGAGAGCCGAGCTCGCCCCACCTGCATGGGTTCCAGATCTCCAGGTGGGCTGACCACAACCTCTGGCCGTCGATGCTGAACCTCTGGACTGGTGGTGCGAGTGGTCTTCCCCCTCCGTCTGGCTGCTTGATCTAGCCGGTTGTCAATCCGGATAGTGAGATCGATTAAACCATTGAGTGAAGAGGGAAGTTCCACGGCTCGAATCTCCTGTTGGATGCGATCAGCCAACCCATGCAGGAAATGATCCCACTGCGCCTCTTCGTTCCACTTACACTCCGCCGCCAGGGTGCGGAACTCTATGGAATAATCAGATACGGACCTATCCTCCTGCCGTAGGTCCGCTAGAAGCCTGGCCGCTTCCCTCCCGGCGACGGAGCGATCGAAGACCCGTCTCATCTCCTCCGAAAGGGTGTGCAACGAAGCACAGCAGCGATCTTGGTTCTCCCACACCGCCGTCCCCCAGAGGGCAGCCCTCCCCGTGAGTAGGGAGAGAACGAACGCCACCTTCATCTCCTCGGTGGTGAATGTACGGGGCTGCAAGGCGAAGTGCAGAGAACAATGAGAAAGAAATGATCGACAAAACTTTGGCTCACCCGCATACTTCTCAGGAATGGGGAGGCGTGGCTCGAACTGGGGAGAACCCCCAGTGGTGATCGGCGGTGTGGGTGGCGTGGGGGGCGCAGTGGGCGGCGATGGATGATGTTGTTGAGCCTGGAGGGCGAGCTCGGAAACCTTCGTCACCATCGCTTGGAAAGCTCGACCCATCTCATCTATTGCTTTCTTTTGACGATCCATACGACCCACTGTGCGTTGTAAAAATTCCTCCAGATGAGATGGGGAGCGATCGCCTGCTGCTTCCGATGTGGTCAGATCCAACTGTAACGACACAATAAAGTGGAGGAAGCAAGCGCAGGCGATCAACACAGATTTATTGTAAATGATGGTAAAGACAGATAAACAATAGAACATGTGACAGAGTCCAGGATGTTGGCGATGGTGATCGAAGGTCTACGGTGGCTGAAGAGTGATGAAGCGTGAAGTCGGTGAAGAGTATGATGATGGCCAATGGACGAAACCAGGAACGGACCCAACACTCACACGGAGACGACAAACACGAACAATGATCACTGCACACGAAGACGGGAGACGATAATCCAAAAGGTACTGCTGGAACATGAAATGTGGATCTGACAACAGGAAGAGAACTGAGTGAGTATATGTAACTGATGGGTAATGAGGACCAGCTGGAGCAAGGCAATCATACACAGGTGACAACACTTAATCAAACGAGCACATGGCAGAGGTGAGTGAACAAACAAACACACACACACATGACACGGAGGAAACAGAGGATTTCCTACCGTGACAAGATGTGTGTCTCCTCTTCCTGATTTGTGTCAGATTTGACCTCAAAGCTCTATCATTTGCTGTACAGCTGTCAATCATCTCACGTGGTTCAACGTGCACTGTGGCAGTAGTAATGCAAAATTTAGACAATTTACTCTTGAAACTTAATTACTTTTAAAAACAAATACTTCTGTACTTTTACTTTTGACTGTAGTACTTGTACTTGAGTAAAATTTAGTAAGGGGTATCTGAACTTTTACTCAAGTTATGAAACTGTGTACTCTGTCCGCCTCTGCTAAAGACACGCAGTTGACAATTAGCGACTGACCTTATTGCATATGTATTTGTAGGAGTTTCCTTTTCAGACCCAAAATGTATGTATTACCACTCCAATCTGCACTTTTTCGGAATATGTTAAAATCTGACGTTGTTCAAGAGGAAAACTGAATTTTATCTTCCGCTTCTTCGGTATGCCATCTAATCCATTACAAATAGATGTTTGTAACAGGATACAACTTATTCTAACTGGGACACATGGTAACTGTTTATTAAAACTTTCTCAATGTCTTCTTATTAAAACGTCCCTTGGGAAGGAAGGAATACTTCTACTATTAATCCTAATGGGTTTGAATCTTTTTATTATGAGTAATAATTATATTTAATTATTTTAAACGTGCAGATACTCAGAGATGGGCATAAATACATGGAAATGTATTTCAAATACAAATACAAAATACTGTGTCGAAAAATGTATTTAAATACAAATACAAAATACTGTGAGGAAAAATGTATTTAAATACAAATACAGTATTTTGTATTTTGAAAATACACAAAATACATGTGAAATTTGTGATTCTGTGCAAGTATCCCTATTAGGCTGAAATCTATCTGGGTCTATTTCTGAATGCCAAAAAGCATTTAGATGTGTGCAACTGCTTAAAAACGTTTTTTTTTATTTTATTTTAGGTACCTCTTGCTTTCCCCTGCCCTGTAAAAAATAAAAAACTAGAAAAAAAACTTGGTAACACTTTACTTGAAGGGGTGTGCATAAGGCAGACATGACATATTCATGATCATAACATGACATGTGTCATGAACATGAAGAAGATTTTATGCACATTTATGACAACTGCCATTAAGTGTCATTTACTCAATTATGTAATTTTTAATGCAAAGATGACATTGTTTGAGATATCTTTGTTATGACAACTTGACACATAAACCAATACAACACAACTTGTTATAAATTATAAACAATAACTATCAAACTTAAGAAACTACCTAGCTTTGTGGGTTAACAATGCATTTAACCATGATTTAAATGTCAGAAAGTGTTAATACTATGTCAAATATTATTAATACCCATCAAATAAACATTATGAACTGAAGAATATTCATGATGCTCTTATAAAACTATTTAACAGAGTATTAACACTTAATGAAATTTTAATGACAAATTATATTTGTATCACTGGTAAAAAGTGGTCAGTTATGTTGTCTTGGTTAATGTCAAGATGTCATGGCAAGTTATGATGTATGGGTTAAAGCAACACTATGTAGTTTCCATGTTAAAAATGACTTACAGCTCCCCCATGTTGTTGAAAGTGCAACAGTGCTGGTATCAGACACTCTTCTACAGGCAGGGGGAGGGGCGGGGCTGTGTGCTCTACCCTCCACCGCCACTTTCAGAGTGTGCTTGTAGCAGCTAGGAGGCTGCTCAGGTTGCAGCAACAGTACAATTTGTCCAGTTAAAAGTTGTTCAATCACTGAAATAATTTTAGAGACATTATTTAAATGTAAAAAACTACATAGTGTTGCTTTAATGTCAATTTGTAATAACAAAGACATCTCAAAGAATGTCATCTTTGCAATAAAAATGACATAATTGAACAAATGACACTTAATGACAGTTGTCATAAACATCCATAAAATCTCCTTCATATTCATGACACGTGTCATGTTATGATTATGAATGTGTCATGTCAGCCTTATGAACACCCCTTCAAGTAAAGTGATGTTTTATGAAAAAGTTTTTATGATGTTTTTATGTGTCGTCAAAATGACCCACAACCTAATCAGTTTATATGTTAAAGGAATAGTCTACTCATTTTCAATATTAAAATATGTTATTACCTTAACTAAGAATTGTTGATACATCCCTCTATCATCTGTGTGCGTGCACGTAAGCGCTGGAGCGCGCTGCGACACTTCGATAGCATTTAGCTTAGCCCCATTCATTCAATGGTACCATTCAGAGATAAGTTAGAAGTGACCAAACACATCAACGTATTTCCTATTTAAGACGAGTAGTTATACGAGCAAGTTTGGTGGTACAAAATAAAGCGTAGCGCTTTTCTGAGCGGATTTAGGGGAGGAGCTGTGTTTTATGGCGTGGTGGCACTTTTGGGAGTGCTTCGACTCGGCGCAGAAACACCCTCCCTCTACCATTATGAGAGGGAGAAGGGGAGCGGACTTTTCAGGCGAGCCGAAGCACTCCCAAAAGTGCCACCACGCCACACAACATAGTTCCTCTTCCAAATCCGCCCAGAAAAGCGCCACGTTTTATTTTCAGTCGTGCAATGTGCAAGTGCAACTGTAGCGTGCAACTGCCTGCCAACGTGCAAGTGTGAATTTGAATTTCCTTTTGCGATAGTTATAACACAAATCACATCACACCCAATAATTCAATCGCCTTTGCTTTATTTCCCACTCCAACATTTGAATTATTGCCCACTAAAAGCTGCACAGATATATTTGCTTACCTGAACTCTGTTGTCTGGTCTGAACTAGTTGGTGCATGAAAACAGCACCCTGACTGGTTGACTGGCTCAAAGTATTTTGAGTATTTTAAAAATACAAAAATACTCATCTTAAATGTATTTAAATACAAATTACATTTCATTTTTTTCAAAGGCTTTAAAATACAAAATACAAAATACTATTTTGTATTTCAAATACGTATTTTAAATACATGTATTTGAAATACTGCCCATCCCTGCAGATACTCTGGAGTTTCATGTTCGCGGTTCAGGTCCTCTGGTTGTTCCTCTGGGAGGTTCAGTGGTTCTGCCCTGCTATGTTGAAACACCCTTAGTAATGGAAAGAGTAAAGGTGGAATGGACAAGAACAGATTCAGAGGCTCTGGTTCATCTGTTTCAATATGGAGATATTAGACCAGAGGCTCAACATCAGGATTATCATGATAGAGCTCATTTCTTCACTGAAGACATTAAACATGGAAACTTCTCCCTCCTGTTGAAGAATGTAAGAGAAGAAGATAAAGGGATTTACAGATGTAAAGTTTACAGTGAACAGGCTGCTGACAAAACTTTGGTTGAAATAAAAGATGTTGGTAAGTGATGATCATTTTTTGAATGGCATTTAATTTGAAATAGAATTTCATAAAACAATGCCTGTACTATTGAATCATCAGTCTTACCTGTTGTCATACTTCACCTGTTTTTTTTTTTTTTTTAGAATATTTGATAGTATCAGGATCAAATCAGTCCATATCTGCATCTGTTGGTGATGATGTCACTCTGAGCTGCTCTGTGAACTCTCACATCAAACCTGAAGAGATTAAAAAGGTTTTATGGAGGAAAACAGATGAGGATAGAGACATTTCGGTTCTTCTCTATCAAAACAATGAAACTCAATCAGAATCATCAGATGAGCGATACAGAGACAGAGTTGAGTTCTTCACTGATGAAATCCACAGAGGAAACTTCTCTCTCAGACTGAAGAGAGTCAGAACTGAAGATAAAGGAGTTTACATCTGTCAAGTGTTTAATGGACGACTTTCAGCAAACACAACTGTAATACTCGAGAGACTGGGTGAGTTATAAAAAACAGTACATAACAAACAAACATATGCTGTATTGATTTTTTCCAGTAGTAGAAGAAATGGCTATTTAAAGCTGCCATAACACACATTGTTTTTGCATATCTGATCTTAGTGTAGGGTTTCATCCTTCATATCTCCGAAAAATCTTTAGTGTTATCAGATTTCTAAGACAGATCAGCTCTAGCGATTCTTACCGATAACATATGAAAACGGAGTGAGTCATGAGCCAAGCAACACTTTATACAACACTGGATAACTTATAAATCACTACATGTGCGGGACATTTACATTGTATGCATTAATGCGCAGATTTCCAACATAACACAGTCTTATTTACCACATGCAATGAGACTTTCAATCCAGTGTTAAACAAACACACACGCAAAACTCTGCTGCTACCCCTGAAACTTTTACAAACCCTTGCAAAGTGCATTTGGCACAGAAATACTCGGTAACACGGGCAACTGTTTTTTTTTTTACTTTGCCTACTGTATGTTTAGCATGAGGAAAACAATAAACTGTGTTAATAAGCCAAAATGCATAAAATACCATTGAACCACCCCTTTTAAATTATTTCAACTTTATTTTTATAATTTATAGCAAAAAATTCCTTGTTGCACTTAAATTCTTAAGTTTAATCAACTTGAATTTACAGTATATAATGATCCATTCATTCTATCCTTGCCACTTGGGGAAGAATGATGCATTTTAAGGGGGCATTTTATGCAGCCTTCGACTTGGGACACAGCTACAGAATCATTTAAAATGTTTCAGGCCAGTCTTTTTAGACAACTTTTTAGAAGTTCAAAAATGATAACAACATTTTAAGGATTTTTTTCACTAAAGCTATTTAAATTAGACGCATCATCAAGTATACAGCTGTGTGACATGCTTTTAAATCATGAAGACATCAACATAAACTAAATTTCACTGAACCCAGAAAACTGGCATACAAGTGCATTTATTACATTTACAATGACATTTACAACTACATTTGAATAAATAGATTAAATATCTTGATGACTTTAAGGCAGTGCTTCTCAATTATTTTCTGCCATGCCCCCCCCCCCCCCCAGGAAGAAGTAAACATTTCGCGCCCCCCAACTCTCCGCCGCGACTGTAAATAGTATAATTTGTCTATAAATGACACATCTGCAAAACGTTGTATCCTTATTAACATTAACGAAAACACAAATATAGAAATATCGATCAACTTACAACAAAGAATAACTTTATTAACATTGTTTTTTAGTCTGTAACAAAAAAGACTTAAAATGCATCAATTTGCCTGAAAAAAAAACAATCCTTATTTAAAGTATAATATTTTTTGACCATTTGATACTGAAAAATTAAATTAAATATAATCAATAAATAATAATAAAAACTCAGTCGGCTTATCAGCGTGATTGGGGTGTAATGTCTTTAAGTGACAGTGCAAAAAAAATAACTTCCTTGAAAAGTATTTTCCCCGGGGTCTCGCGCCCCCCCCTGGTGTCGCTTCGAGCCCCCCCTGGGGGTCCCGCCCCACTATTTGAGAAGCACTGCTTTAAGGGCATTTTATGTAAATTTGTAAAACAAAAACAAATGTGTATCCTGCATTGCTTTACAACTAGATCAGTGCAATATTGCAATTTATGTCTTCAAATTATTATTTTCTTATATAAAGGGTTGAGAATTGCCAGCTATTAAATACAGCTGTAATCAAACTTGTATTTTTAAAACTGGTTGTAACTGTGCATGTGTGTGTGTGTGTGTGCGTGCGTGCATTTGTGTGTGTTACAGGTTTTTCCGGTTTGCATATAATGGTGTTGAGTCTCTGTATTGCTGCATTTGGATCTGCTCTTCTGTTCTGCTCTCTCACATACTGTACATTAAAGAATAAAGGTATGTTTATCAGCCGGGACCAAGCTTCATAATGTTTATTGAAACAATGTTTTTAAAATACTTTTCCATTTTTCCCTTGAGACATACAGCTGCTGCTTCATGTTTGTCTTTACTTTTGCCCAAATGTTATGATGGTACTGGCTTCGGTCCTCTGGTATGCTGCTGAAGGTATTTTATTGCTTATTGAAACTCATTTATCTATTTGACACTTACATTTTTTTTCTGAACATGTATCCCTTACTGTTTTAAAATGACTATGCAAATGACAGACAGACATTTAAGTTCTATCACTTTATTTTCTTAATACATTTCTTCATATTAATATTTTTTAATGGGTTTCAGGATCTTTGCTTGAGACAGTCTCTTGCTGTACTCTCTATATTTTGAGGCCTCTGAGGTTGTTTTGGGTTACACCCCATATCAGTGATTTTCCAGGTTGGTCATTTTAAATCTAACAAATTAATACTCAGATCTTTAGATTTTTCATAATGTTATTGTCTCATAGATTGTATGTATTTTTATTTTACAGTAAATTAATTCTATAAAATATGTCATTACCGTTATAGTGCTTTTATTCACACTACAAGATTTTATATTCTCTTACAGACACAATTATTAACCATATTAAGTCTTCACATGCTGATCAGTATTTTCCTGCTGTTACGGTAGTAATGTTTTCAGGTTGGTACTGTATTATAAATATTGTTATGTTGACATCAGTGTTGGGGTAGTTACTCAAAAAATGTAATTAGTTACTAGTTACTAGTTACTTCTTAAAATTGTAATGAGATTACTTTACTAGTTACTGCATTTGAAAAGTAACTTCACTACTTATTACTTTACTTTCCTTTTTTTTTTCCTTTTTCTTAATTTACCACATAGATACATGGACATGTTTAGGCGGGGTCGGCTGATGATGACTGACTACTTTAAAAGACCGGACAGGGCTCTAGACTAACTTTTTGCACTGGTTGCACTGGTGCGCCTAACATTTTTTCTTAGGTGAACCAGAACAAAAGTTAAGTGCACCCTAATTTTTGACATCATCGGATTTATAGTTCGCCCAAAAATAAAAATTCTGTATAATTTATTTGAAAATCAGGTTTGTAACTCTCATGTTGTTACAAACCTGTATAAATGTCTTTGTTCTGGTAAACATGAATGAAAATATTTTGAGGAATGTTTGTAACCAAACCATTCATGAGCCCCATTCACTTCCATAGTATTATTTTTTCCTACTATAGAAGTGAATGGGGCTCATGCTTGGTTTGGTTACAAACATTCCTCAAAATATTTTCATTCCTGTTCACCAGAACAAAGACATTTATACAGGTTTGTAACAAAATGAGGGAGAGTTAATGATGACAGAATTTTTTATTTTTGGGTGAACTGTCCCTTTAACACCGCAAGTTTAGCGCCCATGGTGTTTCATACAGAATATAAACATGTAGGCTATTTTATAATTTTCATGTTGTCATTCCATTTTCCTTATACGAGTCATGCACAGTCCTGTTTGATAACCCGCATCCGCGCGATTAAAATAACAGTTGACCCGTTATCCGACATCAGCATCAATTTATTTCATACCCGTTTTACATAAAGACTGCGACCGGCCGCACCGCAAATCGTGATGTAAGTAGAAACCTTTAAAGATCTTCATGCAGAACATTGACAGAAATAAGCACAGGACCATGACTGTTCAAATATATTATCATTTAATGTGAAACTTTGTGAGGGTCGGCTGATTGACAGCTGAGCGGTCAGCAGTGTTTGAACACTCATAAGCGCTAAGCTTATATTTATTATTACCTTATAAATTGATGATATGATTGCAGTGATTCCAAAGGGATGTCCAAAAAAACTCAAGTAGAATGTTAAATGTTTAAAGTTTAATGTCTCTTTCACGCTGCCCTGCGTAAACCCGCGCCGGTGATGGCAAACGCGTGAGGAGCTTGCATTTTGCATTACCTTAAATTACCTTAAATTATGGTCATACAAATAAAAGTAAAACAAAATTCAAAACTGTAATGTGTACATTTATTTATGTAAAGTTACACTCGCAATAATAACAAAACATTGTGCTTTTTTAAATAGGTAAAAAGTGTTTTGTGCTGCATCGGTTTGGGAGCACGTCACACAAAAAATAAACTCATATAGGCTATAGGCTACTTTTGAATTCGTTTTGTTAATTTGCTAATTATTTAAGGGAAACACATTTCATATAGGCTTATTTATTTTATTATTTTTTCACCAAAGAAAGACGTAATGGGTTGAATCATCACATTCTATTCATTTTAATGCTTTTTGCGCATAAACTAAACCCTTGGGGGAATTATTTATAAATGAATCAACAACGCAAATCAAGGAATTAACTTATTTCTCTGTTTAAGACAGTCTGGCAGGGCGGTAACAGCGATACATCAAACACCGAAAAGTTTATAGGATTAAATTTGGAAGTAAGATTATGAAGAAAACAGCGGTCCTGACTCCTGGCTTTTTTCTATAAATTGAGCGCACGCGACATTGCTGTTCGGGTTACGTTCAAATAATTTCTTTAAAAGAATTATGCTCTGACTCGATTGAGGTTCATTACCTAATTCCGTCTTCGGGTTCGGACCTCTCGATCCCTGACCGGTAAGTTAAGCAGGATCTTTCGCCATAAGTGTTGTATTGCCATGCTGGGCTTACAAATGCTCAGACAGGTTGCTCATCGCGTTGTCAGCAGTTGAAAGACACTTGTCGTGTGGGCATAGTGTGCATTTCACACGAATATTTTTGTCCTTTCGAGCAATACACTGAAAGTAATGTGAATATCGCCCCAGTGGCTGAAACCCTCCGTCTTCATTTCCCGCTCCCCTTTGCACCAGCAGCTCCGTCAAATCAATCTCTATGGCAACGGCACACGTACAGGGACACGCATCCACGCACCACTTAAACAGACAGAACTTACACCCAGGCAAACACTGCTTGGGTAACGCAGGAAAGCGCGTTCCTATAGTCTAGTAAAGTAGTGTAGTTACCAATATTATTAGTGTAATGCGTTACTTTACTTCGTTACCCAAAAAAGTAATGGAGTTACTGTAATCCGTTACTTTGTAACTCGTTACCCCCCACACTGATTGACATTTTGTTTTAGAAAAAACTATTGGTTTCAATTTAGTCTATAATCTACATAATTTAAATCACTGTAAAGTAACAACTTTTCAAAAATCTATTCATTCTTTGTTTCTCTTTGTCATTGTTAAAGTTAATGTAGTAAAATTTAGTGCTTTGTTTATTTTGTTTTTAATAATGATATATATTTTTTATATGTTTGTGCTAGCTCTGTTAGCAGAACATTTCAAAGACATCGACACAATCACTGTGGTGATTATCTGTGTATCACTGGTCCTGCTGTGCATGAGCTTTGTCATACGTGAGTGATGTCATCTCAAATGTGTATCTTTTTTAAAAGTACAAACGTTATAAAACCTTTAAACGGCTAGATTGTTTTTTTTTCAGATACGTTAAGTATTTTATAGAGGAAACAGTTTGCTGTATATATCTATATGTGTGTATATATACACACACACACACACACACACACACACACATTCTGGTTTCCATGTTTTGTGGGGACATTCCATAGACGTAATGCATTTTATACGGTACAAACTGTATATTCTATTCCCCTTACCTACCCCATTCCCTGACCCCAACCATCACAGAAACCCTTCTACTACTTCACATTTTCAAGAAACATCATTCTGTTTGATTTATAAGCTTGTTTCCCCATGGGGACATCAAAATGTCCCCACAAGGTCACAAAAACACTGGTATTCCTATCTTTGTGGGGAAAATTGGTCCCCACAACGTGATAATTACCAGGTACACACACACACACACACACACACACACACACACCCACACACACACACACACACACATATATATATATAATAAAAAATTGTGACATATATATATATTTGTTTTTCATTTTTGTGATAGATTTGGCTAGATGCTGTGTAAAGTCGCTCTCAGTCTTTGGAGAATCGCGTCGACTAAAGAACAATGTAATTATTATGAGTGATGCGGCCTGGTGCTTTTATGTGCTGCCTTCAGTACAAGTCGGTCTTTTCTTCTACCCTCTTGTTGGCTTCTGGACAGGTAAGCAAGAAACTTTCAGACTCTAGCGGATAGTGAATTAGTTGTCATCTTCTGTAACTTTCTTTCTCTTTTATAGTATTTATTGCAGGGTTGCCAGTGCTTACTGGTTTGTGTTTTCTCAACTGCAATTGCATTGGCACAATAATGACACAAAAGCGCGGTATGTTTAAGAAGTTATATTCTACCATCTCTGTTAAAACTGCATTCATCAGTGAGCTTTGTTGAATATAATGAGGTCAATATGTTTTTTTTTTTGGTAGTGTTTTGACTTTCTCTGCTTGTGATCTTTTTTTTCAGGGTTTTTGATAGATAAAGTGGTATGGATACTGATGTGTTTAGTGAGTGTGTTGATGGTTTATGCTTACATTGACTTCCTTAGAAATAAAGGAGGTATGCATATTTTTATTAACTGTATTAAAATTTTATTTTATTATATCTCTAGTTAAAGTGAATGTTTTAATTTAAATCTAAATATAAATAAGGCTGTGGTTTTGTTGACAGGTTATGTAGGACTGATTTGCTTGGCTGGATTTCTTCAAGCGTTGTGGATTAACACATTTTCTAAAGTCCCAGTCAATTATCCGAGTAAAGTATCAGCTTTCTTTTTGTTTACTTCTTTTAGTTGTTTTTCAAGCATAAGATCTGGATTAGTTCTGTGCTCACAGCAAAGCTTCAATATGTTTTACTACAGCCACTAATTCAAATTTCACTTTATAATGAATTCTACAGTATACTGTACAAGGATAGACATTTTTTTTTATCAGAACATACTAATAAAGCTCATATAACACACATTGTTTCTGCCCATCTCATGTTAATCTCGAGTACCTATAGTAGTATAACATTCTTCATATCTTTGAAGATTCTTTAGTTTTATCAGATATAAAAGACAGATCAACTCTAGCGATTGTTCCCGACCCCAGCTTTAAACAAACACACATGCAAAACTCTGCTGCCACCCCAGATAAACAAACAATATCCATTGTTTCAAAAAGGCTGGCTTACTTGGAAAGCTGAAGACTTTCTTCTCCTTCCATCCAAAAACACACTTCTTTAGTGCCATTATTGAGTCTTGATATAAAAAAGCTGTCGTGTGAAGTGACATCTAGCATCCTCGTAGTTGGTTCTGTGAAAAATGTAATCACTTTACAGACATTTGCAGAAAACTTTACAGTCTTCAGCATACTTTCACTAAAACTTGTGCATAAATCAGCCAGCACAAATGTAAAAATAGTTATATTTTTATTAAACAAGTCTTGAAGGTGACGTGTTATAAAAGCTAACAAAACAATAATACCAACAAAAAAAAAACATATTTCTCACGTCATGTTTCTGAGATTTCTGCTGTTTTCAATAGATTGTTAAGTAGTGGTATTGACCTTAAGTCGGTAAGTGCAACAATTATATTTAACAAAAACGCTTTACTCTGCTCTACAGCATTTTGGAACAAAAACGTTTTGTTCCTGTTTGGATCAGTCGGTCTTGTTCTTGTGAACTCTGTGGCACTGATGACAGACTTGATATCTGAAGCTGGTGAGTTGATGAGAATTTTTATTGACATTCTTAAGGTCATGATGAAGAACATGCACAAATTGGATCAACTTAAAAAATACTTAAAGGCGCTCTATGCAAATTCACGAGTTTTAGGCCATAAAACATTTTTTGTTATACAGTAAACATCTTCTCATTATCTGCTAGCTGCCTGTCCCCTGTACACAATGTAAAAAAACGCAGTCTCTGTAGACAGTCCAGGCTCCACAGACAGCAACAAAAACAAATTGGCGCAGCCTACAACCACGAAAAGTGTTCCAGCCAATAAACGACAAGAAGGATTTTGGGGTGGGGTTTGGGGGGGTAAGTGCGTATGAGGAAGCACAGAAGGGAGAGGGAGGGGTAAGGGGGAGAGGGAGAGAGAGGGGAGAGATAGGAGTTACCTACGCTCCGTTTTGTTTGACAACACTTTGAAAGGCAACAAGAAGTGACGTCACACAGATTTGCTTAGAGCGCCTTTAAACTAGTAACAACTAAAAAATTAAGTTGTTCCAACTTGTGCATGGTCTTCATACATTTTTAAAGATAAATTTTAAGTTGAAATAGGTGTTTCTAATTAATTATTACAGTGTGTGCTCACATTCCAGCTGGGTGCATGTCATAAGCAGATCCACATTATAAGATACTATACTGTGCATTACACTGTTTGTTTAAAATATGTTTTCATCCTCAGTTAACGGTAAACGTCTGGTTGAAGATCAGAGGATTGTTGTCTTCCCCTCTGAATGCCTCTTTACTCTTCCTCTTCTGATTTTACCCATTTTTAAACCCTGTGAGTAAAAATCTAATTTAGTTGTACAGTGTATAAACAAAATGATTGCATTAAATGTGTTGTTTATGCTCTAGCAGTGTATTACTGTGCTTTACTATTTCAATTAATATTATGGCACAGCACTGACGTGAGTCTTTTTTTCCTCTTTGCATATATGGATAACGCTACTATAACATACACTCTAAAACATGTTGGGTTGTTTTAACCCATGGATTATAAATAACCCTATGCTAGGTTGTTCTCACCCAACTGTGGGTTGAAACATCCCAGCATTTGGGTTAAAATATCCCAGCATAGGTTTATTTACAGTATTATTCATATTTGACACAACCATGGGTTTAAAACAACCCATTGTGTTTTTAGAGTGTATGAATTTGCAGTAATTTAGGAAATTAAGAGGATTAAGCTTAAGCTTAGACACTTACTCCCAGTTTTACAGACAAGTTAGTCCTAGACTAAGAAAATAACTTGCACTGACAGATCTTAAAATAAACCAGTGCCATTGGTTTGTCTTATCTTTTCTAAAGCATGTTTCTAAAAGGTGCTTAATTTAACTAAGGCGTAGTCCTGGCTTTAACTAAAGAAGCCCTTAATATCTCTTAATTTCATTAGTTATTATAAAATCCAATAGATAGAGAGAATAAATGTTGTCATAAAGTACTGTAAAGTATAAAATAGCTTTTCAATAGCATTAGGAATCATATATACTGTTTTTGGTATTTGTGCTTCTTTGTATTTACTGAGACTGATCCAAACACTGTCTCATACCTCAGGGACAGCTTTCAAATCAGAATCTCAAGGGGAGTCTCTGGTTAGTATATTTAATGCAATTTCTAAGAAAGCTACATTGAGTTAATAAACACTGAGTTTCCAAAAGAATAATATGCATGTCAGCAAAAGCAGAAATATTTGTTTCAAATGTCTTCTTTCTAACACAGAACTCAGAGAATTTTGATGGGACTCAAGCTGAAAAGTGGACCTCTTTTAAACAGAACCAGAGGAGAGGAAAATCTTTTGAAATGCAAGTTGTGAGAAAAGTACCTTTGAGCAGTAAGGAGGAAGATGAGAATATCACCTGACCTGAGGTCTTTCAGCATAGTCTGTATTGAGAGAAGTCATTTAGGCATATATCTTAAAAATGCAGAAAACAACCGCCTGAAGTTAATAACAAGCCTCGTGCAGTTTTATGCTTATAAATAAATGGCCTACAGCTTAAAGGTTTTTTTGTTGTAGAATGTTTAATTTCTTAAAAATAAGCTGAAAAAAATTATACTTGTGTGGCTGGAGCACAGTTGTAGTGTAAATAAAGTTATATTTTCACTTTTTACAATTTTTATAGCATTTTTTGTGAGAAATTATTATTGTAGTTTTTAAAGGAACAGTATGTAGGATTGTGGCCAAAACTGGTATTGCAATCAAAAAACTTGTGGCTAAAACTGGTACTGCAATCACACAACTGGTGGCAAATACACAAAATGACAACATAAACATCAGTTGAGGGCTGCAACTCCACTTTTTAAATGACAATATTCTGGCCGGACCACTGTTGTCAGTGATATAGACCAGTTCAAATGATGTAAACAACGCTGGTCCAAAAACACTTCCTGTTACAGTTTGTGACAGTTATTTTTTTATTTTACATATATTATTATCTTTAAGATGTTTGTTTAACTTCAGTTAATTCAGGTTTATATGTTCTGTTGGTTTATTTTATCCCAACGTTTATCTAGTGTTAAAAAACGGAAACAGGAAGTACTTCTGGACCAGTGTTGTTTACATCTCTTGAACTGGTCTATAAGTATTTCAAATGAACATGATTTCTAAATGTCTAGTGACATATCAGGGCCATTTTATGATTAATTGATATAAATGTCTTACATACTGTTCCTTTAAATATTCAATTAGTTATCAAAGGCACTTTTTGTTTATATTTTCAAACAAAATTTTGTTACGCTGCCTATGAAGTCTGAATGTGTTTCTCCGAGCTGGCTTCATGCTAATGAAGTCATTGCCTCATGAGGCAGCGAGGCAACAAGTCAACTGCCAAAGCTTGACTCGGTTTTAATGTGTTAAGTCTTTTTTATAATGTGTATTCAAAATGCCTTATTTTACTTTTAATTAATTAATAATTAATTAGTTACATTTATATAGGGCTTTTCTCAGTACTCAAAGCGCTTTACATGCACTCTAAAAAATGTGCTGTAATTTTGCAGCTGGTTGCCAGTAACTTACTGTAGAAGATAAAGTCAAAAAATGTTTAATGTTCATTTAACTTTGAACAAAATGTTGCCAGTAAATAACATAAATGTAAAATCTACAGTAAGTTACTGGCAGCTAGTTGCCAGTAATACCCATTGTACTGTAATACTGTAATTTCTACAGTCATTTTTTACAGTGTGTGAATGGGGGAATCTCCTCAACCACCACCAATAAGCAGCATCCACCTGGATGATGCGACGGCAGCCATATTGCGCCAGAACGCCCACCACACACCAGCTTATTAGTGGAGAGGAGACAGAGTGATATAGCCAATGATTAGTATCTATGGGGGATGATTAGTAGGCCAATGGGCAAGTTTGGCCATGATGCCAGGGCACACCCCTACTCTTTTTCGAAGGACATCCTGAGATTTTTAATGACCACAGAGAGTCAGGACCTCGGTTTAACGTCTCATCCGAAAGACGGTGCTTTTTGACAGTATAGTGTCCCCATCACTATACTGGGGTGTGTTAGGACCCACACAGACCACAGGGTGAGCAACCCCTGCTGGTCTCACTAACACCTCTACCAGCAGCAACCTGGATTTCCCAGGTGGTCTCCCATCCAAGTACTGAGCAGGCTCAACCCTGCTTAGCTTCAGTGGGCAAGCTGTCTTGGGCTACAGGGTGATATGGCTGCTGGCTACTTTTAATTATTTGAAAACTTAAATGCTGTGGATTTTATATTTGCAGTGTTTCCCCTACCATTATATAAGGGGGGCACCCCACCCTCCTTACGGTTCGACCCGCTCCCCTTGAAGGTCAAGTAAATTGGTTTTGATTTTCTTTATAGCGCCAGAGAACAATTTGTTATTTTATTAAACAAACTATAACCCTCAAGTAATATGATATTTATCTTATTTCCACAATGGCATGTATTTTCTGCTCTCTGTCATGTTGTCTGCAGCGCGCGCCTCTCTCTCACATAACTGAAAAGGTGACGTGTTTTCAAAGTCCGTTCCTCCTTATACTTTCTTTTTTGCGTAAACCTCAACAGTCACGGATATGTTGACAGAGAAGACGACTGACCAAGTTTATCATGACTTTCCCACACACACGCGCGTGTTTTGTAGTAACTCTGTGTAACAGTAACAAGTATGCTGTCATATTTCTGAATTTGCGAATGACGCGAATTGGGTGGCGCAATTGACATCCAATGTAAAATGTATTGCACCAAAAAATAACTTAAATTTGAGTTGAGTTGTGTAACTTTGATCATAAACAACTCTGAATTAGCCCGAACAGAGGCCTTTGTGAGAGCCCTCTAAAATGGTTATTCATTTCAATTTGAATAAGGCATTACATATGTAATGCATCCTATACAGATATTTTGAGTGTAAAAGTGGCATTATACTAAACCTAACAAAACTAAATTCACAATTGTTAGCAATTAAGAAGACATATTGCTTGCCTCATTGAAATGGTGTTGGCAGCACAGTGTATTCCATTTTGTTCAAACAAAAATACATGCTTGACTACTTAAACCACCCCCCCCCCACCCAGATTTGGGGATGGAAACTGGTGGACAACCAGGATGACGCTTTTCAGCTCACTTTTAGGGGCTTTTACTGGGTACAGTACATAGTAAACAATACTTTTTTTAGTACAACCTCAGTTGAGGTTCCAAGCCAGCTGAACTGATGCTAAACGTGATGTGAAAGCTATGTAGATAACTGGTTGGTCTGAGAGAATCATCATTACCAGCGTCGTTGCTAAATGCAAGATTAGTTTTATCGTTGGAGCGCTCCGACATGTGGTGCTTTCGCACTTTCGGCGACCCGAGTTCGATTCGCGGCTTGTGGTAATTTGTCGATCCCTTACCCTCTCTCTTTCCTGTCCTCTCCTCTATCACTGTTTAAATAAAAGGCCCAAAAATATTACTTTAAAAAGTTATATTTTTAAATATAACTTGAACCTTTAACCGCCCCCCCACCTTCATCTGACTTCATGGCTGACGATTTTGCTTCTTTCTTTGTGAAGAAAACTAACACTATCAGCAGTTCGTTCTCTGCGCTGCCACCTCTTGCGCATGTTCAAACTTCTGATGCATGCTTGCTCCCCTCTTTCTCCCTTCTAGCGGAACCAGATGTTTCCACAATCTTTGTTTCTTACCATCTGACTACCTGCCCCCTAGATCCCATACCCACCCATCTCCTTCAGGCCATTCCTCCATTGGTTATCCCTGCTCTCACCCACATGACCAATTAATTTCTTTCCACTGGTACATTCCCCACAGCTTTTAAAGAGGCCTGGATACTGGATAACACCACTGCTAAAGAAGCCCAAAATTAATCCTGCAATGTTAGAAAACTACAGACCACTATCTCTTCTTGCCTTCATTGCCAAGACTCTTGAGTGTGTGGTTTTAGAGCAGCTCTCCTCCTTCTTCACACAAAGTAACCTCCTAGACAGCAACAAGTCTGGTTTCAAGAGCGGTCACTACACTGAAACTGCGCTGTCATGGAAGCTCTAAGGCAGACAAGGGCAAATAATCTGTACTGACCCTACTGGATCTATCTGCCACTGTTGAGATTGTCAATCCCCACATCCTCCTGTCGACCCTCAAGGCTATGGTTGTCTCTGGCACTGTGCTACTATGGTTCAGGTCTTACCTCTCAGGGAGGTAATTTACAGTATCCTGGAGAGGTGACATCTCTGAACCCCAACGTCTCAATACCGGGGTACCTCAAGGCTCAGTGCTTGGACCACTGCTCTTTTCTATTACATTGACATGACATACCTGAGTTCTATCATTCGAGAAACATGGCTTTTCCTACCTCTGCTATGCCACTCTGGATGAAGGATTATCATCTCCAGCTGAACTTCACAAAGACAAAACCGCTTGTTATATCATCTAGCCCTAACATTCATCTCAATCTTTATATTCAACTTGGTTCTTTGACCATTACGCCTTTCAGGACAGCCAGAAACCTGGGTTTGGTCACTGATGGTCAGCTTAGTTTCACAGAGCATGCTGCCAGCACTGCCCGCTCTTGTAGATTAATTCTCTACAACATTAGTAAAATTAGACCTTTTCTATCTGAGCATGCTACACAAGTTCTAGTCCCAGGCTCTTGTCCTGTCCAGACTGGACTACTGCAGTGTACTCCCAGCCAGCACAACCAAACCCATTCTGAAGTGGTACTAATCTTAAAAGCTAACCAAGCCAAAGTAAAGTGAGCTTGTACGACCCGACCTGTGGGGTCTATGCAATGGAAAGACTGCTGCTCCAGAAAGCCTTCACTGTAATTGCACAACTGTCTGCCGAACACAACAGTGCAGTTGGACAGCATATGGACTACTTTTGGACCATGTTAAGTTGGGAATTGCGAGAATCACTATAATCAACCTCTATGGGAGAAAGAGTGTGACGACTAATGGTAAATCTAGTGAAGGTCACAATGCAAAAAAGTATACAAAATAAACCAGAATAAGAGGAAACAACTGAAGAAAATAAAAAATATATGTATAAACAAGAAAAGTATTAAAAAAGGCACAAAAAAATAACACATTCTAAAATTTAAAAAAAAAATAAATAAATAAAAGGGGTTAACGGTACTGAGCCTTCACGTGGCAGCCGTCTTTTGACTATTTTACAGTACCACACAGTTCTAATGAATTTATTTTTTATTGGAATCAAAATAATGGTTATGAACTACAGAAACCACCAACACTAGGCAAAACAATATGGGAAAGGAGAAATATGCAATTTCTTGTACTTGTTTTTCGCATAAATATGCTTGTAACCAAATTCTTTAATATATAATTGTACTTGTAATCACTCATCTATTATTCAGATATGCTTATTAGAACATTACATGGTCAAAACATGTATCCGGCACCAATATTCATGGTTTAGGGGGAATACAATGGAGTAATGGTCATTTTAATGACCTGACGGTCGCCATTTTGAAAATTGAGCCTTTCTTGGAGTCAAACTTTGGTAAACTTTTAGTATGTTTTTAAGTACATCTGATACTACTGTAAACCACAGAGAAACCTTTTGTTAGAATTTTTTAGGGTCAAACCATATTTGCAGCTGACTATTAATGCTCATTGGCACTTTCTTTATTAATGAACTTCTTTTTTATTTTTATTAATAAAGTCAAAATTATTTGTCAATTCACGCCTATTGGATCTGTTTTTAGATGTCATTCCCAGTATATCAACTTTGGCTCTTTGAATAAACTCTTTCGCGGGATTTCTCCCGTTAGCCACTAGATGGCGCAATAAGACAAATTTATTTAAATTTATCTGTCTGTAAAAATTAATCTCATTTGAGAGTTTGAATCAAGACTGGGTTCTTGTTTAATAGTTTCTTCTTTTGACTATCAATGTAATAACATACAATGTATGTAGTTTAATTTAAAGAGTTTAATGTAGAACTAACTTAAAATAATTACAACTAACAAAAGGATGCAGTTTTGTATCTTGAATACTGCAAAGAAAACAAGTTTATATTCATTTTTAAACAGCACAATAATAATGTAAAAACAATGGAATGACCCTGATCTTTAATCACATCACGTGTCTTGGCATACTCTCAGTCTCTCTTGAGTTTTATATTTTTATTTCTACACACACTGGACTGAAAAAGTTTATTTAATTGCTTCAACTTCAAAACAAAAACCTTGTTCATACGAATGATTCAGAACAAATGTAACATATAGAAAATTGTTTTACAGCTGATCTATGTTGTAATGGCGCTCTCGTGTGGTTTAGTTGTGAGCTGCAGATAGAAATTCTTGGTTTGACTAAGCACGCTGTTACTTTCATTCCGTGCTTGCTTCGGTGGACGAATAGCAACATTGCTTTGAATGCAGGGCCTGACTGGGACCAAAAAGTGGCCCTGGACCTTTTCACCCAAAGCTGCCCATCACACCCTGCTCGCAACAGATCACAGCACATTGGTCCAACATACACCTCGTTCCAAATTATTATGCACATGCCATTTTTATACATTTTTCCAATACACTCAGTAAGTTTGCAAATTTGATTTGACCCTTAACACTTATATGACAGTGTGGATGTTGTTATATTTAAATGAAATTTAAATGTCAAAAGATACTTTAATCATGTCTTCTGAAATAAATTTAGGATAATACACCATCCCATGCTGCAAAAAGCACCACTGACTGTAAGAAGGAAATCAAGGTGTGACCACCATTATCATTTGACCTTAGTCCTATTAAGAGCCTATAGTGCATCATTATATGAAAGATCTGTAAGGTGGACAGCACCATAATTTGAAACATCAACTTAGGTTTGCAATACGTCTTCAAGTGAAATAAAGACAAAACCTTGTTATACTTACAAGTTTAATGAATGGGAGAGTTAAAGTCATGTCAAAGATATGCTCATATTTTATTATGTAACTTGTGTAAATTCATTATTTATTTCACATTGTGTTTGTCTTTTGGACAATGTTTGGTTTGTGTCCATGCAGCACATTTGTTTTAGGATCATTTTAATCCATTATATAAATTTGGTTAAAGTGCATTCTGCTTAATAATTTGGAGCAGCATATTTTGCATATTTTTTAAGTATTAAGTATCTTTTAACATATTTATTTCATTTAAATAGAATAACATCCACACTACCATATAACTGTAGAGGGGAAAATAAAATGTGTAGATCTGATGGTGAATATCTCTCACTTTAAGTTTTATAAATCATTATCAAGAACAAATTAGTTTACTGAATGCTACCAGAAAAGCCAGGTAACCAAAGGTGTGAACGGACTTGCTGACATGAGAAGGACAATTCCTTAGAAAACAGCTTGAGGCGCACTGGAGAGTTTAAATAAATCTGCTTCTTACTCCAGACGAAGAAGTGAAAAAAAAAACATCTTAAGAAAACTGAAGTGAAAATTGCAAACACTGCATTTATTGAGCAACAGCTCTATTTGTTTAATTATAAATCAAAGTTTCTCATCACATTACCCATTTGTTAATTTCCATCCCACCCAAACACATCTCTGACTCTTGAGTATTCTGAGTATTTAAAGCAGCTTTGCTTCTGGTGTCTCTGTTCTACACAAGACCAACATCAAATCATGTTTGTTCTGTCTCTGTTCACCTGTGTTGTGCTGGGAGCATTCAGTGCTCAGGCAAAAGTGGTCACAAGCTTCAACGAGTGTAAGGAGTTTTTCTACAAAGACAAAGAACCAAGAGGAATGGATCAGAATGCCAAGAAAATCTGTCAGAAGATGCAGTATGATAGTGCTTATTTTGCTACGCTGTATTCAAGTCCTGACAGGATTCCTCTCTACAGTGCCTACACATTTGATCCTGCATGTTTAACCCCCGCTACACGGAGAGACATCTGGCACATTGAGCCACAGGTAACTGACTATAAACTAAAGACAAAATACATTCATTAGCAGTTAAAGCTTTGCATTTCACTGTTAAATTAAGTTGGTTTTCATTGCATATATTTAAAATGACATTGTATTGTACTTTGTCATACATTTTATACAGTAATTGTACAATAAACATGCAATACATTGTAGACAGTAAGAACATAATCATTTTCCACTATTACATTTAGAAAATCAGTTTTTTTACTCAAAGCAAAACATCAAAACACCCATCTAACAAACACAGTATTTCTTTTGCAGATTTCCCTACCTACATCTCCGATTGACTATATGGTCCTTGAGAAAGACATTGATGTCAGGACTGCTAAAGGTATTAAACGATTTCAAGCCATGAGCAGCCATTACACTGACACTGGATATGACCGTGGACACCTGAACCCCAACTGCTTTGGCCGTGAGGCAACGTTTACACTGACAAATGTGGTACCCATGGACGCTTGTTTCAACCGTTTATACTGGAAGAGTTGGGAGATAAAACTGAAGAGTTTCCTAAAAACAAGAATTAGGAATGATGGAAATTTGGCAACAGTCTACATTGTCACAGGTGCGGTACCTGATAGGAATGTACGAATACCACAAAGGGAAATCTCTGAAGACCCTGAGAAGGTGACGGTGCCCTCTCATATCTGGACGGCGGTCTGTTATAAACACAACGACGACGATGACAAATCTTTGTCCTTTGGCTATATAGGGAAAAACCAACCATCACAGCCTGACATAAACCTGATGAGTGTCTCAAATCTTAATCAAAGGCTCAGTGAACTCTATAGGCAGCAGCACCCAGATTCAGATCAGTCAATTCAGGTTTTTGATGATTGTTTTGACAATAATGAATTAGACAAGGTTAAGAAGACATTTATGACATTAACTAATCAGCATATGAACAACGAAGACCAAATGAACACAGATATGCAAATCACAGATGCACAAAACACAGATACACAAAACAAATTAAATGCTTTGAAAAGAGTTTTAAGACCCTCTGAAGTCACCCTTGAAGACCCCCCTGAGAAGAGAGTCAAGATGATGGAGATGAGAGTAAAATTAGGCTTTGACAGCATGAACACATACTACACTGTAATAGAAGACCTAAAGGTCTCTGCTGGAAGTGCCTGTCTAATAACTTTTGTTATTACACGGCTCTCTGTAATGCTTGATTCTGATTGGTCAGTTGAGACATTTGCAGGTTCGTTCTTTTCGAATAATAACCGCTCCAAAATAATAACGCATAGCCGGACTACTTGCACGAGTAATATTGCTCCGCGCCAATAAAGATCAATAAAGATCAGTGGCGGCGTTTCACGAAAACCTAGGGTATGGCAAAAATTATTCGTACAAGAAGGCCATTCAAATAACAAATCTATGAAACCACATTATATCCATATGTGTACATACTCCACCAGACATCCCAAGTCTCCCGGAAGTTCCGGGAGTCTCCCGCATTTTGATAGCGGCTCCCTGATGCCCGCAAAGTAGTTAAAATCTCCCGGAATCTAGAGCGAGCAAGAAAGAGTAGCACGCGCACGGCAGAGAGGTAGGGGGAGACCTTGCGTGTGTGTGCTAGTGTGCCTCATTAAGCGCATGTAAGACAGAGAGCATCCTGATTGGCCTGCCCTGGTAAATCAACCAATCAATTGTCAGTGTGGGCGGGCTTTATCTCTTCTCTCAACAAGTGCATATCATGTGCATATTTTTCAGGCTGGCTACTAGTTGCCAAGGCTACATGAAAACAACAAACTCCTTAGACCTGTTTAAAGTTGCAATAGAATATAAATAATACAGTTTATATAAATATTATAAGCAGCTTAAATAGTAAAAGTAATCTACATATTCTAAAATAATTAACAAATAATTGGGTAACACTTTAAAATAAGGTTCATTAGCTAACATTAGTTTACTACATTAGTTAAAGGTCACGTTCTTCCTGATACCATTTTTAAACCCTAGTTAGTGTGTAATTTTGCTATAATGGCATAAATAATACCTGTAAAATGATAAAGCTCAAAGTTCACTGCCAGGCGGTATATTTTCTTCAATAGAATTCCTCTTTAAAAGCCTACAACGAACGGCCGGTTTGGACTACAGCCCTCTATTTCCTGCTTTAATGACGTCAGTAAAACAGTTCGTTGACTAAACTCCGCCCACAGGAATACGTCAGTCACAAGCTTTGGCTCAGAACGCTCTGCTAAGCTAAGCTGCTATCGAATCACAGCACACTAAACAAACTACACAATCAGAAACTCCATACGTATTTCTAAAGGAGGGACTTCACATAACAAGGAAGACATCAGCCTGTTTTGAGGACAGTGAAAACAGCGCTATACAGATAAGTAAATTGTGTGAAAAATACCGCGTTTTTTTTACACGTGAAACATGAACACATGTTATATTGCCCACTATAAACACAATCAAAGCTTCAAAATCACAGACAGAACGGGAGCTTTAACATATAATAATGAACTGCATTTATAAAGCATTTTTTATCTTTGTTAATGTTAATTTAAACATTTACTAATACATTATTCAAATCTTGTTAACATTAGTTAATGCACTGTGAACTAACACGAACAAACCATGAACAGCTGTATTTTTTGTTAACTAACGTTAACAAAGATTAGCAAATACAGTAACAAATGTACTGCTCATGGTTTGTTCATGTTAGTTACATTAACTAATGTTAACAAATGAGACCTAGTAAAGTGTTACCAATAATTGCATAGACCTCTAGAAATTAATATTATGCTTTTATATCTTGAAATGTAATATCCTTGTCCTCCTTTATTTTTATTTTTTTGAGGGGGGGGGGGCTTCGGGATACCTCCCTGAAATGGCTTTTTGCAGGTTGGGATGTCTGCTCCACCAACCTGTACAAAATCATACTATGATTGCACGGATACACTTACTGACAACAATACGGAAGCAATACAATTGAAAAACAAAAATAGACACCATGGTTGTTTAAAATGCTTTTCAAATGTTGTCATTCTTAACTAAGTGCAACTCCAGCAACAGATAAACTAAATCAAGATAATATCAAAACATACTGTAACATCCCGTCACAAATCTTGTCATGACAGCCAATAAACACTTAACACGATAAAGACTTTTAATGATGTAATAGAGCACACGTAGTTAACCCAGCCAGATAACCAACTAAGACTAAAACACTAAATAAAACTCTTGGTAAAAAAGGGGTAAATGCAAAAACAAGTCTTACCTTTGTCGCCGTGCAGTTTTTATTCCATAAATCGCCATATTCAAAAACGCGCGCAAATAATTAATACACTTAGACTGCGCTACAATTTCCCAGTGTAAGAGAACATGTTTATTTTTCCACAGAGAACAAATCATTTTACTTCTGGAATAATGTATGCAATATTCATTGCGCGAGTGTGGGGGAGAACCGTGAGTCTGTTTGAATGTTAAAACAAAAAAAAGGAGTTTACTTGCGAAAATAAAGATTATAACAACAGCGGTCATCATGAAACCTCCTGCAAGGACTTCAAGCTGCTCTTCAAGCAAGAACGACAGGCTGATGACATCAAAGTACCGCGAGGGTGAGGCGAGAAATCATCAGAAGAGTTTGCTTTCAAACCGCTCTCGCGGCACGTTGATATCATCCGCATGTCGGTTCCTGTATTATAGCATGAAGTCGAGCACACGTGTAAATTATCCATATTAGTAATGTACCAATAATCAGATATGTTCTACTGAAATATTTAAAATTATCTTTAATGAGCATCATTATAGCCTGTTGATTTCTGGTGTTTTGTCTGAATGCTAGGGTATGGCAACTGCCATACCCTGCCATACGCAAACGCCGCCCCTGATAAAGATTACTGTCTGTGTGGCGCCATCTTGTGACAAACACTCGACAACCACGACAAGAGACAGACAGCTTACTGAGACTGAACTTGACAAAATAGAGCATGACAGCTACGAAGCACACAAACAAAAAAATACAGAATGGGGATTAAAACTTCTCAAAGAGAAAAAATGGAGACATGTATGAAGCAGAGGATCTTTATAAGGTATTACGATCATTTTATGCATCTGTGCAAAGTTTCGCGGAAGGATAAAAATGTTAATTTAAAACAAATATGCCAATAAAATGTTTCAAATTCATATTCATGTCCAGTTTTTTTTTCTTATGTGGCAAGTAGCCGTGTAATAAGCGGGATAATGTAGAGGCAGCCGGTAGCCACTGGAAATAAGCCCCTTCAGTGCGATACAAGACCCTCCGCTTCGCGTCGGGTCCTGATCACACTGTCGGGGCTTATTTCCCAATAACTACCGGCTGCCTCTACATTATCCCTTACTTAATCCACTGGTAAGGGAGTATGTGCATAATAAGGTCAGAAAGAGAGATGTATCTGTGGTGTCGGATGCTGTTGAATGCCTGCTGATCTCAGAGAAACAGATGACTGCAGCAGACGGATCACCCTGTTCAAGAATCACTCACTTTAGTGACCGCTGTTATTGTAATGCAGGAGGTGAAATCAAGCCCTGCTGCTCCTCTCCCTGTCTGTACCAGGACAAACTCAATTCCTACAGATGTTACTCAGGCCAGACCCTGATAGAGTGCTCACCCCGGTACTCACTCATCACGGCTAAAGGAAAGAAGTGCTTGGATGATCACCCCTGCGCCACATACGGAAAGGACTACTACTGGTGCAAGACCAATTCTGGCTGGGACTACTGCAGCCCTCCACTGAGGCAAAGTAAGGCCAAAAATGGGAAGTACTGCCGCAACAACCACGCTTGTGCCAAATATGGTTCAAATTATAGGTGGTGCTACACGGATGATAAAAACAATGACAAATGCTGTATTTCAGAAGACTGCTACTCAACCGTGACTGAGAAAAGATGCCGGCAAGATCACCCCTGTGGCTACAATGAAGAAAAAAGTATCTGTGGTGCTACACAGATGATAAAAACAACTATGATTATTGTTGCACAGAGTGTGATGATAATGGGAACATTTTATAAAGAAAGTTCAACCAACCTTAAAAGTAAAAAATTGAACTCTGAGTTGATTTACCCTGAGATGGGAAACTCTAAGGTTTCAGAACAGCTGATCTGGGTACGTTCAAGCAACTCTGAGTAAATTGACTCGTAGTTAAACGCATGCACAACTATTATTAAAAGCCATTATCAATAAAGCTCTAATCCAATTCACCATGGCAACAATTCAGGGCCTAAAAACCCTCTCCCAACATAAATGGAACTCCCTACAAATGTACACAACATCATCATCGACAAGATCCTGTATACAAGGACATGACATTTAAGTCACTTAGATGGACTCTACACCCAAGAATATCAAATTGGCTTTTCCTTCATTTAACATACTGAGTTTTCACTAAACCTTCTTTCTGAAACAGGCCACAGTACTCAGTTTTTAATGGTAATTTTTATTTCTTAATTTGTTTATTAAAATTTAAAGAAGCAATACTATAAAGATATGGGAGAATATAAACAAATATTGTTTAGTTTCCAGTGTTTATTAGAATTATCACTAACCCATGGATTGGTACATTTGATTGTGTTTGGACCTCTTACTAACCCAGAGACTGTGCTTATTAAATAATTTTTTCATTGTAATTACTAAGCAAAAACAAAACTGGATAAAACTATGATCATACAAAGCATATGCAAATTCTTACACAAAATTGTTCACTTTGTTTTTGTAGACTCATAAACACTCATCTACACAAAAGTTTGAAGAAAATCTGTTATTTTCATAAAGTATAGTTATTGAGATTTATGTTTCATAAGAACTGTTTCACTTACACTTATACCATTTATAATCATATCACTTATAATGGTAATAATAACAATCAATAATCATACTAAGTTGAATCGTATCGTATTGTATTGTATCGTATTGTATAAGTGAAATAATAGTGTAAATTTAATTGTCTCCTAATACATTTCTAAGGGCCCACACACTTTTCGGCCCCCCAAAGATAATTTTTTATTAGTAACCGTAATAGTAGTAATTTAATTGATATTATAAAGATAAAGAGCATCACAGTTTGATTTAAAACATTTATTTCATTATGATTTCAATTGCTGACATGAACTTAATAAGTCAATATTAAAGACATCAAGTTTATATTTTCAGTGAATGTTCTTTACATTATGCAGAATGATTTTATGTAGAAAACAGTAAATCAGAAATAAATACTTCAGCTGGGTTTTCACAGGCAGGGTCACAATTATCTAGTAGATGAAGCTAAGGGTGTTTGGGTAAAGGTTCATACAAACCATATCATGTATGTTAAGAATGTTGCATTTTATCTGAATATTTGCAACCCAGTCTCACGGCATTTCGTGATTTGGTCACATATTTGATTACTGTACTTTATTTTTCTGTTAAATTTACATTTGCACATTGAATCATCTTATACCTACAGACATGGTTAGTTTCTGACCAAACACTGATTATAGTGATCAAAAACAATAGGGGAAGATCACGTGCCTGTTAACATCTAGGGTAAAAAATAAAACTTTACACATCTCTATAAAACACATCTGGTATGATTACCAATAAGTTTACAAAACAGGTTTAAGTTTCTTTCTATGTGCCGTAGATAAAACGTTACAGCATTTCTGAAGATAATGACAAGTTGAGTGTCAGGCAGTATGGATTTGTGCTCCTGAACAGCTCATTAATCTGAAAGTAATTGTTAAAGATATTACCAACATTTTATGTTGTACATATTTCCCTTGATATTGTTTTGACATAGAAAGGTAGAAAAAATATTTCTTAAGGTTTATAGGAAACTTTAAAATGTGCTGTTCTGTAACTCCATTAACGTAACTCTGTTACACTGCAAAAAATGACTTTCTTGCTTAGTATTTTTGTCTTGTTTGCAGTAAAAATATCTATTTTTTTTTGAATCGGGATGTATTTTCTTGATGAGCAGAATGACTTGGGAAAATGATACTAGTTTTTAGACAAAAAAATATACATTTTAAGTGAATTTGTGCTTAAAACAAGCAAAAATAACTGCCAATGGGGTGAGAAAATTTTACTTGAATTAAGTGTTTAAGAAAAAATAAATCTTATTTCACAATTTTTTTTCTCACCCCATTGGCAGATCATTTTGCTTGTTTTAAGGACAATTTCACCCAAACTGTATATCATCTGTCTCAAAACCAGACTTACTTACCTAGGTAATTTTGCTCATCAAGAAAAAGCATTTTAACTCAAGAACTTTTAGATACTTCCACTGAAAACAAGACAAAAATACTAAGTGAGAAAGTCATTTTTTGCAGTGTACCAAAGAATGCAGTTCTTTTCCCCCTCCCTCAATGGCATTAAGCCCAACACTAAAAATAATTCCCAAAAGAAAGCACCATGGTAGGACACTTCATTAAGTATATTTCATTTGAAATATTTCATCCAAATATGGGAGCTATTCAACAGAGTTGCAAGTTACAAAATGATCTCTATATCTTCTACTGAGATGTTCTGAATTGCACCATATTTGATATGCATGGTCATGCTGATATCCTCAGGGTGCATGCCAGGTTGTGTGGAATTCTGTCCATTGGGGGCCTGCAATAAATCAAAGTGTACATCTCGTTTATTATTTTATTGAATCCAAGTGATTCTAAATAGCAAAACTCTGCAGCCAGGTGGATGAGCAAAGTAGTAAAATGCACTAATAAAAATAATGGAAAATACTTTCACTGTTTTTTTTTCTGTCATTATTATTATCAGTAATAATAATAATTCCTAACAAAAACATTTCAAAACACTTACTAAGTATCATCTATTCATTATTACTAATGAATAGATTATACTTATTTTATATATTTATGGCATTATTTTATATATTTTTGATAACAATTTATAGAATTAAATCTTGTTTTAACAATAAACATATATGTTTCATGACTTATTTCTTAGAAATACATCAAAACTAGTCACAGTCGTAAAATTTTTGGTCATATTATAGGAAATAAGTGTAAAAAACACTTCTGTGTGAGTTTTTTTAATGTTATATTTTGAGAACCGCATGTTTGATTATGTTGACTTTTATGGTAAGAAAGTGATGTTCATTTTCGATAACTCCGTTACAAAGCACTTTCTTTCTTTAAAATCATATTAAGATTTAATTTCACCAGACCATTTTGTGCTACTATTTAAGTACACATAGGCACACAAACTGAAATATTGTTCTTAAATTTAGGGCCAAGAATTGCTGGTGGAGCCCCTGACGTCCTGAATGATACTAACTTGGATTTATGTTACACAGGTACCCTTACAGAAAAAGATGCATTTCACATGATCAAAATCACATCACATGTAACCACAAACATGCATGTGATTTTGCACATTTAATATGTGAAAACACGTTTGCACATTGGAAGCCATTTTAAAATTAAATTTATTATAAACTCATGTGAACCTGTAACTTTTTCAAAATTGTAACAATGTATCTCCAAATGTGTGTACAATACAAAATAATGCTCATACTTTAAAAAATAAAAAATTTCAACTAACAAAATGAAAATCTAATCTAGGTCCGCAAGCATGGAAGTAGTCAAGCGTATAAAGTAGGATATACATTTTCTTATCATAACCCAAGACTCAAACTGAACTTTGACCCCAAGTGTAAGGTATAATCTTGCTAAGCTGTTGGTGGTATAAAATAAAGGTACCATGCTGTGACTGTGACATAAAACACATTTAACAAGGCAATCTGTACCATGGCAAAAGGCACCATACTCTTCTGTAAATATATACAAACATTACCGATTCAAATTGAGATTGTATTTGCAAACATACAGATACAGTGCAGATATATTATAACAGAATCCAACAATTGTTGTTTTATAGTTTGGTTAAAGTAACATCATTCAGATGTGATGAGTGACACACAGGTCAGTTGTTTACTTTTTATTATAAGAGCATGTTGCTCAGTAGTCTACTGGTTTACCTAATGTAAGGTGCACCATTTTTTGTTAAAAACATACACACATTTACTATAAAAGTGGTTATCTTATATTTTAAATCACACCTTTATTGGTTTTACTTGAGCATTCAGACGTTTATTTCTGTCCATTTAAACTCTTGGGGGTGTTTCCGGACAGGGATTCGACTATTTTTAAGAGCTGTTCAAACTGAAAATAATATCTTAAAATACATCAGAGCCATTTGTTTTGCCTCAGAATGCACACACAAGTAATTTTTTAGTAAAGCATGTTTATTAAAGGTAGTTTTATAATTAAACTATAAGGCCTAGTCCTGGTTTAAGATAATCCTTGTCCAAGAAACCACCCCTTAAAATTATTTCAGCAACATGCTTAAAGTATTTGATGCATTCATAAGTAACACTGAATGCTCAGGTTTGGCACCTTCTATATTAATGAAGCTCTTTCCTATTTTTATTAATAAACTCAAAATTATTTGTCAGTTCACACCCATCGAATCTGACAAGATGTCATCTCCACTTGCACTTGGTCTCTTACTTGAATGTTCAGGGGATTTCTCCAGACAGACTCCAGACTAGATGGCGCAATAAGACAAATTTATTTTAGGTCAGTTTATTTTTGAAATTGTCACAATGCTGTAGAAATGACGATTAAAGGCAAAACAGAAGTGAGGCCTTAATTTTCGTTGTATGACAACATAGAAATAACATTATAATAAGTAAAGTTATAAAATAATAATGACGTACATACATGAAGACGTATGTACAGATTTGCATTATGTGTTGTACATGTATACACTCTAAAACAGGGCTATTCAATTGGCGGCCCGCGGGCCAAACCCGGCCCCCCAGGTAATTTGATCCGGCCCTTTATGTACCCAGATAGCACACGTACGTCTCAGATACGTCTTGTAAAGATCTTTACATCTGCTGACGATCGTCTTTAAATAATGCGTCTTCCATATCTCTACAAGACGTATTTAAGATCTTAAAAAAAATTCTAAATCCTACCTGCCTGCAATGCATCTCCGTTTGGTCTTGAATCCGATCAAACGCAGACGAATCAGCAAAGACCTCCAACTCATTTCATTTTTTAAATAAATGTCTTGTTTAATTGTTTTAAAAATATAGTTAACGGGTTTTTAAGGGTTGGCATTAATTTTGAAGCAAAAATATAATTAAATATAAAAGCCCATATCACGTATAATAAAAAAAGCAATATAGACATTTTGCGTTTAGTCCAAAACGTTAAAAAGGCACTTAGATAAAGCACCATGCACAAGAAAAGGTGATCTCATACTCTTTCTGACTACAAAATATTAACAAATACAAAACACACAGGAACATCATTGCCAACAGCCACTGCCCCTCTGACTGTTGTATCAGTCTGAAATGAAAAAAGTTATACATTTAAATAAATAAAACAATTGCCAACAAGCTGATTATCTTAAGGTGACCCTGCTTTACTGCTTTCTGCAATTCCTGCTTAGTATAATTACTGGGTGTGACTCATATTAAGTGTGTTTGTCAACAGCTATATATCTAAGGTTGAAACTTTTAACTTTAATGTTTATATATAGATGAAGAAACCTCACAAAAAATTGAAAACACAACACACATTCATTTGACCAGGTTTAATCCAGCATCACAGCATGAATTATATTGACTAGATTGTTTACCAAATTTGAATAAAATGTTTAACCAAAAATACTGCAAAGCTATTGATCACATTCTCATTACATTACTTCACAAGACCCAAAGCTGATCAGGACACTTTAAGAGCATTGTAACGTAGAAACTGCTGAAAGAACCATGTAATACTGTGAATATAATGACAAACTGCTCCATAACACTTAGATGTGACTTTAATTACAATACAACATACTCTTACTCATACTCAGGGTTTTTAAGCTGTGGGTGAAGACCCACTTGTGGGTCGCACCGTAAGATAGCGAGTGTTGCATTGTAGTGATGGTTTGTCCAATTAATTATTAGCAATGGTTTTGATATACTATAAGATTACACATGTCTAAAGCCCATAATACACGGCACGATTTTTGGCTGTCCCAGATGAAAGATTACCAATCGTGAAACAATCGTGGAGATTTCTGTGATCGTGGCTCTTAATTGGTGGTCCTATCTCATACAGTGTGAGAGGTTTAAAGACCTCTTTTCCCAGTCCTGGGACCAAAGACACCTACGATAGTTTTATGACAGTGTAAGAAGTTCAGCATGATCAACGCACATCAACAACGTGTTTGCTTCTACGACCTGCATACCTGTATTTGTTTACCACTAGCGCATGCTGATGACGGATGTCGCAGCCTCAGATGCAATAGGTGTCTTCATCGACAGTCTACTGCTAAAGTTTAAACAATTCTTGTCACACAGTGTGATAAGGTCTTATTGGATTGCAAAAATCCTGCTGTGTATCCTGGGCTTAATATGTTGTGAAATGAAAAGTTTGGAAACCCCTGCTTAACACAAAGTCTCATTTAAAGTTTATAAGAACTTTTGCAATAGATCGACACTAAACAAAACTGATGGCAGATAAGGTGTTGGGATGACAATGGGCCAGAGTTGAATCTGTGCATCTTAGCAGATCACAGGCAGGTTTCTCCTGAAGTGCTGCATTAAGAAAAGAAAGGAAAAAGATGTTAGAACATTTTTAAGGAAATTGAAATAATTCTCACAATCAATATTGGACTATAAACAATAAATTATTACCAATACAATAACATGCAAACAGACCTGTCAACCACCTAAATAATAGATACTGCAGTGTTTCCCACAGGATTTTGAGAGACTGTGGTGGTGATGACGTCACCTGCTAATTAGCATATATGTGACACCATCATGTCGTGTTTGCGTTTGATCTAGTGTTGGCACCTGAAATATGTTTCACTTCTACTCTTTGATCTGTATTTGTATTTGATCTGTATTATATATCAAATTATATTTTAAGCCGAATTAAGCTGTTTTAAATAGTGAAATAAAAATGTAAATGGGAATCATGAAAATTCTATTTGTGGGGGCCAGTGTTGATTCTGTGGTGGGCCACCACAAATAAATAAATGTATGGGAAACACTGTACTATGCGGTAGGTTACCGGTTTTAAGGTATACCGAGGTTTTAAACAGTCAAGGTTACAAAACCACTAAAATGGTCTGTGATACCGTCTCCAAGGTATGAACTGTATTTATACAAAATTCATTAAATCATTAAGTCATGTGATTGATTTGATGTTTACATGTTATATACATTTTGAAAATATTATATATAATATAATTTAAAGGCTTTATTTTTACCTGGCATTTAAAAATAACAAATTTTAGTGTAGCAATGGCAATAGAGCAAAACTGTAAAACCGTGGTATTTTTGCTAAAGGTAATCATACCGCCAGAATCTTATACCGGCCCATGCCTACTAAGCGGTTGTACCAAGTGTTAGAAACATCAAGATTCTCAAATTTTTAGGGCTAGCGCAATACCACAGTTTTGGCTATTCTTCATGTTCTCTAGGGCAGTTATTTTGCACCAGTGACAGAAACAGTGACCAAATAATTCATTACCTTATCTACATGTGAAGGAAGATTTTTGGCCTGCACTTTCACAGCTGATATTATAAAAATCAGCTTATGACATTAACATGTTTCAAGCGTTTTAATTTACTTTTATTTGTGAAGTTTATCTATCACATGTGGAGACATACGCACATACGAAACGGCAAAAAAGACGCTAAAATCTGGGTTAAGAGCAAAAAACTACCTGCGCCAATCAGTTTTTGCCATTTATGGGCTTTACCCTATAAAAGAAAACCGTTTTATGCATTTAAATGACCTTACACGTTATCAGTTTATTAAGCGTTTAGACTATGTAGACACAATGTGCACTAAGATAAAAAAATTGGTTAACACGACCACTCGTGGTGGCTTTACTCAGAGGTTGGAGAAGACAACCGGTGGACTAAACATCAAGCCTCTGCACGATTCATGTAAGTGGAATAAAATACATTGTAAATAAACATTATTAAAACAGATTGTAAAGTCATTCATTCAAAACTTGCTATGACCTAAGCCTAAATGACTTAATTTCTTTTTAGAATTAAGACAACCTTAGCAGGAGAGCCCCAGCAGTAACTTTCTCTCAAGCAGATGAACAATAAGTTGCTTTGTATGAACACCACCCTAACAATCAAGGTAAAAGAGCATTAAACATTAAAGGTATTGCAGAGAATTTAGGTTTTCCGGGTGGATCATCAAGACTATTGGTCCTCCTTGTTGTCAATCTGGAGTGTTGCGCAAAAAAAAGCGGAGACGGCGTTTCTTTTCTAAAATTCGAGAAAATCCTCCGCTAAACCTTTAAGTGGAACATTTATATAGCATGCTGCTTATAGCTAGTGAGAAAGATAATCTAATTGATCTACCATGCATATCCTTCAAATAACTTAACATAACAACTGAACATGTCATTTAATATGTACATCATTAATAATAATTGTAAATAATATTTAATATTTGTGAAGTTATATAATTGTGAATTCATATTTGCAATGTTTATACATTACCTGTTTTTAGGTAAACAGATTATCCATCAGTGGATGTCATGCAAAAAAATAGCCTCAAGGTCGGCTCTGTAAATACTGTAATCTGCATGTTTCCAAGCACACGTTTACCAGGACACACTAATATTAAACAGAAAAAAACATAAATCAGTGTTAAACACAAACAAATTTTAGGTAAATTAAATAAGGTTTTAATTTTCAATCAATATAAAAGAAATAAACGCAATAAAAAACAATGTCAGTGACGTAATAAATATGTGTAAATTTACACGCATCATTTATTAAGCATTATAAAAAACCCAGCAATATTATTAAACTTTGGTTATTTGTTATTATCCCTGCATTCAAATTGCAGGTTGGAGCAGGAAGTTAACCCTTCTGTCGCGCAAGCGCGAGCTGGTCGCGAGCATAGACAGTGGTCGCGAGGCCATTCCTACGTCATGTGAGCGCCATTTTCATCATTTTACCGTTATTTCCTCAGGCACACTTCAACATTTTCTTCGCATTTAACATCATTATTAGCATGTAAATAATATAATTCGTAAACATAACGTTTATTTTCATTTATAATATGTTTTTTTTTTTTTGTAATTGTTGGCTTTAAGTTAATTTGTCTGTCAGTTTGTTCGTGTTGGTAAGTAACTTAACGTTATTAACGTTACGTCAGCCTTTTGTCATGTATGTGTTGTTAGAAACTGATAAAAATACGAATTAATTCACAGATATAAATAACTTTATAGCTAATACAACTGATAAAATATTAACTCAATTATCAAACCACTTCGCTATAAAACTTTAAGGCTTCTTGTGATTACAGGTCGTTTACATAACGTTAACTTACTCCAAGCAAGTCGGGCGGAAAGATTGATACATTTTATAACTCAAGTAACTTTAAGTTAAACAGGGGTGTCTAGGCTAACTTAGCTAATGTTTACCCCACAACCGCTGAGAAAAGCGGTTAACGTTACATGTTCAACGTGCCTTGCCTTTAGGATTTGCAGCTCGATTTTGGCTTGCATTGATAAACGTTACAAACAAACAAACAAACCAAAAAAATAATGATCATATACGACAATCAATCTGTAGATCCACTAACGTTACATGCATAACATAAAGTTGGTTACTTACCTCTAACGTTACTGATTAAACTCCTTCGTCAGCGTTGTAACTTCACATGTTGGTTTTGTTAAATCACAAGAGGCCAAAGATCGAGGTGAAAAAGAGAAATAAATCGTTCTGCGACGAGACACAGGCTACTCCAGCCCAAAGATTAGTGCAGCCCTTCTGTCCGGGCGCTTCACGTGGCTTAGCGTTAACCAGTATGACGTCACAGTACCGCGTGATTACACTGTTTCGTGGGCTTTTGAATCACTCTCGCGGTACTTCGATGTCTGCGCATGTCTGCATGAAGTCAACCATCCATGCTTGTAACTGGGGTAGCGTTTGTGCGCTCAGTGATTTAGGGTGTAACAAAACAAGATTATTACATTAATTTAATATTATCAATTAGTATTGTAATAAACCTTTTTAAATGTTTGTTAATGATTAAGTGTCATTAACAAACTCTGAATTAAAACATCAATATATATGCTACGTAAATTTTCCTTAAATCATCAAAACATCCAAATTCAATGAAAAAAACAACAACAATGTATTTAAGATGAGACACATTCAGCATTTATAATTTTTTCTCTTTTTTTTTACTTTATTCAAAGTTTTCTACAGTAGTCTGTTAACAGTAGACCAAAGGTATGATGATCAATTTTAAATGCAATATGGTTGAAAGGTCAGTAAACAAACAACAAAAAGGTAATTTCTTAAAGGCAGAATAGGCAGGAATTATCTAAAAAAACTTTTTTACAAATTTGTTTAAACTGACTTTATATATCAATACATAAGTAAAATGTAAGTACTCTGAAAAAGAGAGTGTAGAGATCGAGTGTCTGTATACCTCTCTGCACTGTTTTAAACACAGCTAACTTTTCCATTCACTCCACCCCCTCCCTTCTGGGTTTCTTCTTAAGCCACGCCCCCAAAACACATGAACGCGCGAATTACCTCAGACAAGCGGAGAGGAAGGAGCGCGGTGCATGTCATAACATCAAGTCACAATCACATGTAATAATACACCTAACTTTATCACTAGGAATATAAACAGATGGCTTTTATAAACGGATGGCTTTTAGTACTCACTCAGCCAGTGTTTTGCATGGAAGAGTTTCTGTGATGAAAGCATTGTTGACTCTGACGAGGACTACACTCCGCAGACAATACTGCTACTGCATCATCGACTCGAGGAAAAGCCACGCGATATTTCCTCTCGTTTGATTGCTTCATTTATTCCTTTTTTGCCTTCGCTGACTGGATATGCAGGTACTGTAAGATGTGAATGCAGTTTCTGTGAGTTGTTAGTGCTATTTCTCTGCTGTACTATTGCTCTTCGTATTGCCTCGTGCACGTTCAAATCAATCGGGTGTGCGCATGTCTAGGCAGATCCCATAGCAACGGGTGGAGCCATGGTCGCGAGAGAGAGTGATATTTGAGCAAGCTAATCATATGTTTCGTCCCGGATGGAAATAATTAACTGTGTTTAACACAGTCGTGAGAGGTCCACAGACACTCGAGTTTCATACTCTCTCCTTCAGAGCACCTACATTTCAATCATGCATTCGTATATAAAGACAGCCTAGACAAACTTGCAAAAAAGTTCCCTAGATAATTCCTGCCTACCCTGCCTTTAATAGAATGTCTGTACATTTTTTGCTTTTGTTACATATTTCATACATCAAAATCCTTAAACGTTAATAATTATGTATTCCAACTTGTTGCAGCTTGACAAAAATGTAGCTTGAAGGAGAAGGGACAGCTGAGAAACAAAGTCCTGGTACGCAGACGACAATACTATAACACTGACAAGAGTATAATGATGATGGAGACGGAGACACAAGCCAGAGAAAGGGTGGACCAAACACCAGGCCAGAATTCTGCATGAGTCAGGTAAGCATAATGAGTTACACCAGTGGTTCTCAACTCTGTTCATGGAGTCCCACTGCTCTATGAATTCTGTATGTCTCTTTGATCTGACAGACTGAGGCTGCGTCCAAATATCACTTTGTGCATCCCATCGTGCATCATGTTCTGGATGTAAAGCATGAGACTTTTTAATTGTATGTTAACATTTCTACATTCTGCATTATTGTTATGTATTTTCTGAAACATCTGCAACTGCAACATTGTGTCGTTTATTTAGGGACTACTGAATAAATAATACACTTTAATAAAGCTACATACTCAAAACCAAGAGCTTTTTTACAGGAGCAAAGAATTCTGCATCTAAAAGTTTGATATAAGCAAATGTTCATTTCAGAGTGTTCATTTTATTTACAGAAAAACTTAAAAATGGTAAATATAAATTTAAAGTAGTTAATAAAACACAAATACGTTATGGTGCAAATTGCTGGCACTATCTGGATTTAAATTTTTACGCATGCTAAGTGTGTCCCATCGAATGTTAATTCTACATGCACGCTTGGGATCTTCACGCCCACTAAAATACTTAGGCCAAATACAAAAAAAGGTCATAGTAGTCTAGTGCAAAGACAACAAGTGTGAACATTTGGACACAGCCTCAGTTCAGTTCATGAAGATCTCTACTAATGAGCTGATGATTTGAATAAGGTGTGTTAAATAAGGAAGACATACAAAATGTGAATAGCAGAGGACCTCGAGGAACAATGTTTAGGAACAGTTACATTGTATAAAACATTAACTAAACAGACAAATTATTTGTCATAGCTTCAATAAACAAAAGAATGTCACCTGCATTTTAGTTTCCAGCATTTTTCCACAATGAAGCCAAACTGGAAGAAAATAAACTTCTGCTTTGCATCTGACATCAATTCAGAAACCTGCAAAAATAATCACAAGAGAATGAAGAATGTTTTAAATATACATAGAAGTAAGCTCTAAAGAGCGGCATGGTTTACAGTAAAATTATGGGGTACTCACACTATGCATACTGTATCATACCAAAGTATGTTTTACCTCCAAAGTTTGGTGTGACTAGTGTGAGCGCTCCGTACCTTACTACACTTGGTCTCTGCGACAGTCCAGTTTAGTTCATGGTAGGGGGGCAATATTTTGAAACAAATATTTTCAAATTATTTGCGACCCTCACAAAGACACTAATTTCCCACAGCCAGCAACAGCACAATGTTTGTCTGACATCACAATCTTACTGTTTTTACAACTTTATGATTGTCAACAACTACTACTTTAGACTGAACACCAGTGGGCGGAGCCAACGATATAATGATGTGCTGTGTCTTTCTGTGGGGGAGGTCAAATGAAAATTAATCTAGCTAGTGACATCACTACTCCAGCCATTTTACATTCGTAAAACAAGAATGCTGTCTGCAATTCACTTATGTTTCCATGATTGCAAAAACTTTTATCGATGTACATATACAATTGTTTAAGTGTCATAATTAAAACATGCCTAAATTGGCAGTGACCCTGTCGATACAAAACTCAAGTGCAAATCATGACACTAATATAAACTGTAGTTTTGGCAAATATTGTAACAGTTATCAGATATGAATCGTGTCTTATGTAAATATAAAAAGAGCAGGAAAAAAAATGAATATAGTAAAAAAAATCTGATCTGTGCATTAAGATTTGCAATGTAAATGCAGTCTTATTGTGAGAAGAAAACTTGGTTATTGCTGGAATCATGAATGGTCTGAATAGGATTTGAGTTTGTTTACTTGTGAAACTTACCTGCACCACCATTTACAGATCCAGTGGGTGCAGATCATCATACAGATGGTTCAAGTGTGGATCCACCTAATATTCAAGGTAAAAGAGCATTTGTTCACAGCATTATCTAAGAAAACATATCACTAGATATTACATATTAGATGTTAATGTCTGACTCTGATCCATACGAAACAGGTTTTCTGTCCTGGGACACTCGGCTAACCATCAAGAAAGAACACAGTAGATTAACAAGAATCTGACCTCACGTTTTGATCAAAATTATGGCAGTACATTACACATTTAAGGACTGTTATTCCTCTGTCTGATTTAAAAATACCCAAAAGTTCTTAAAAAGAAGCAGCCCTGGTTATTTTGGCTTGTTAAACATAAACTATATAGACATAACTATTGCGACGCCTCCTTCTAATGAACAGGTTTAAATACTTCACTTATTTCCATGAGCACAAATCTTAATGCTACAGCATATGATATTCTAGAAAAACCGTTTGATGCTAAATTTATAGCAAAGGGTTTTGGCAGGGCCCTTTTCAATACCAACTTAAGAATGACCCTACAAACAAAGTAAGGTTCAAACAGAAAATGAGTGATTCAGTCTGGTGTGGAAGAACTTTGACTGGTCTGAATAAAGCCCAGACCTTAACTTAACTTTAAGGTTTTTAGCCCAAAACTCATCACCTAAACCTATCAATGACTTGTACAAGAAGCTGTAGTCATTTCGGAACAGAAAAAGGCACTTACAAAACTGTTGCAACAAAAATGAAAAAACAAAACTCTTTGTAGTGGTATTATATGGTATAGCATTTATATTTGTTTTGATTGGAAACACTGGAATAAATAAACATGTTTATTAGAATGAGGCCTCCCAATACTTTTGTCTAGTGTATTTGCCACAGACAGGGTAACGCAATCCTTAGAGTGTGCTTCTTCGTAAATGTGACAAATGAAAATGACCTGATCCATCATTTCCAGCTCCAGTGGGCATCCTTTATCCATCCAGACCCTCATACAGATGGTTGGAGTTTTGATTCTCCTAAAGTACCATGCAAGGTAAAAGAGCATTTGTTGACATAATTAGGAAGAAAACATAAACGCATTGTTCATGGCATTTAAATATATAACACTGTTTAATACTACCTTTTCTGTTCAATCCATAGAGCACTCATTTTCCCTCTTGAGACCATGGTGTGACCTGCAAGGTCGAATGGAGAGTAAGTTGCCTAAAAAAAATAAAAATAAATGTATTTAAAATCGTCATTAGCTAAACATCAACATGTCTGAGGCAGATGCAGGTCTGATAATCTGTCCAACATTCAAAACCTCACAGTAAATCTACAGTCTTGAGTACTGTTTTAAATCAATGTATACATATGCTCATTATGAATTTTAATAAAAAATACTAAATGTATATAAAAAGCCTCAATTCAATTATTTTTTGATATTGCAGCTGTAAACGAGACAATCTTGGAGTCACCTGCATTCACTGGTCCAGTTAGTCCAATTACAGATGGAGATTATAGAAGAGGATGATGTCTTTTCTCCAACATCTTTCTAGACTGATAAAAGATCTAGACAGGCTTGAACAAAAGTTAACAGAGGGGCTTATATAGAGAATGGTAAGAACCATTTTATCCATCAAACTTTTTACCAATTATTGTAAACATAAACAATATTATAGGGCTTAATTTGTTTTAAACATTACTTCAATGTACTGTATCTGTTTAAGGTGAGCAGCTACACATAAAAGAAGAACATGGAGAATCTGCCCAGAGGTGTTAACCAGCAATGCAGATACAACTAAATTGATGCAGGCGGAAACAATGCGTGTATGTTATGTCCAAATGTTGTTATGTTCAAATGTTTCACAATTTACTTAAACAGGTGGACCTTTCATTATTGCATTAGTCAAGTACAACTGAGTAGGTTAAGTTTACATATCAACGTCAATAAATATATATAAATAAATATCAGTCTTGACAGCAAACATAATAATGTTAAATAAAATAATAATTACAGCTTTTTAAGAAATTTACACGAGGCTCAAACTATAAGTGAAATTAACTATCAACAACCTAAAATAACCACAGACACGTGCATAAAATATCTAACGTGAACTTACTGTACATACGTGTAGTTACTGTACATACATTGCTTATTATCAACGAAATTTCTAGTTAACTGATCCCACACTCAGCATTATTAAAATGTATTATTACTACATACCTTAAACAAATGTTCCCTAAATCGGCAGACAAAGGACAGGTTTCTTTCTTGCCCTTCTTCTTTTGCATTGCGACATCGATATAAGTGCATGGTGAAGCACGAATGTAACGCAAAGACGTTCATATTAATAATATACACGATACTGACGATTAATACGGATGATTTTATCTTTGTTTGACATTCTAATTAGAGTTATATTGAGGAAACAAAGAAAACATATGACATAGTTTGTAAAATTAATTTTTCCTTATTTTTTGTAATGGTTTCTTTTAGAATGCAGCTGCTGCAGAAGAAGAATCCGTCCGTCTACCACTGTAGGAGACGCGGAAATTCCTTCCAAGATGTTCTTTGCCCGAGGAAGCATTTGATTAATTTAAAGATATTGTGTTTCTTTGTATGTTATAGAAAAACGTTGCTTTTTTTGCATACACTCGTGTAAATATGCATGTTATGAATGTTTTTCTTTTGTCTAATTTAAATAAATTTTACGCAATCAACTGCCTGTTTTATTGAAAATACTGTTTTAATTGTTGTTAATGATATATTGTAATAATATGTGTGTATAACTGTGTAGAAGATGTAGTTTAGAGCAATTTATTTTTAATGATCTTTAATCGTCTTTTAAAGCTCTCAGAAACATCTTAGAAAGAGCTCGATTAAAGCTCTTATAAAGATCTTTTAAAGATCTAAGAAACATCTTGGAAATATCTTAGAAACATCTGCTAACATCATTCTAAATATCAAGCGTCTTGAAAAGATCTTAAAAGCGTCTTCAAAACGGCTGGGCTCATACGTCTCAGATACGTAATTCATATGGGCAAACGACCTTTATAATACGTTTTCCAGACGGAATGGAAATCTGAGTGATTACCTCGCAGATACGTATCTGAGACGTACGTGTGCTATCTGGGTAGTCTGTAAAAAAGACATCTCTAGAATAAATTTAATAAGTTAGAGAACGGGCCGTACAGTTACGAGTTGATGCGCGTGCGTCTGTTTCATACAGCATGAGCTGCAGAGCGCGAGTCACGTGACTGGTGCGAGCAGCTGTGTCACGTGTTTATATTCGCGCTTTGGTCTCCCCCGCTCGCGCCCGCGTCTCAAGATGCAATAGCTGACAGTGGTGAGTTAAGAGACCGGTCTCTATGGCTGTTTTAACTTTATTTGTTGTATTTCCAGCTTAAAAACGCTGCCTTTTCCGACAATTGTTGTCTGATATGTCAGCTCAATGACTTGCTTATCCACAATGACATTTACGTTAGATGTCTTAATAAAGGAAACTCGTTGAAACGATTTTGTGAACTAGACAAAAAGTTTCCCCAAAATTCAAAGCAGACTAAATGCTCAAATATTATGCGAGTCATCGTTCTCACACAAGAATGCAATTAAAACGAGTTAATCGCCCATAGCTCACAGCCCAGCACCTGCACCACTGTATGTGCATCGCGCTGACAAACATACAACTGATTTTACTGCTCTTGCGAAATCTAAAAACATATTCTGTCTTATTAGAAGCTAGCCTAATGTTTGCCAGTTATTAAGATGGCGGTTGTAGTGTAAATATGGCTACTGTAATAATTAGCTTTGACAAAAAACAGCATAAAACAATTATGTTCCATATTATAAACTGTTTTGTTATGTGTACTTAAGTGAGTCAATAAGTTAAATTCTCAATGAGTGTGATATGGATCTTATTTACCTATTTAAATGTAAAATAAAGCTTACATGGGCATTTTACAATGCACTTATGTTGTTATGCAAAATTTAAAATATTTATTAATAACATATGAACATGTCTGGATGTAGAAAATCCTACTTAGACATCTAACAATGCACTTATGTTGTTGAATGCAGTCTGAAAATACATGTTTGTAGAAAAAGCCTATTGTACAATGCACTGATTTTGTTTTTATGTAGTTTCAGAATATAACATTAGTATGTTTAAATGTAGGAAAATGTATATCTCCGTTACATCACTGTTATTTCTCCGGCCCCTCATTTGTGATGCTTTTCATGAACTGGCCCCCACGAAAAACTAATTGAATAGCCCTGCTCTAAAAAAACAAACGGTGCTATACACTGTAAAAAGTCATTCTGCAGGCTTGTAGATTTGATGAAATTGAATATGTAAACTTTATTTAATAAAATTAATTTCATGTAGTTTGGGTTTTTTTGTGTTAAAATTCTTTAAAAATGACTGGAATAAAAACAACTTATGGTTTTTGTGAAGGATTTAGCTATTCTTATTGTGTATCTGCGCATGTAGCGAATACGGAATAAATCCAACGTAATATTAATCAGCTGTTTTAAATTAAAAACCATTCCGGGTTGATATGCAGGTCGTGAGCGCTGAGCAGACGGATTTAGGAAATATTTTTGTTATTGTGTCAAAATTCAAAGTTTTGAAAGCATTTCAGTCGAGAATGTATGTTTTTTAAACAAGAATCTGCAGTAGGTTCATAAAGATATCGCCTATTTAAACATTTCCTTCGAGTTTTTGGCGATGGGAGCTCCAGATAATTAGCGGGCGCTCCGCGAATATACGGGACACCTCGGCCAGTCTCTCTGAAAATCTCCGCTGGCTGTGACGTCAATGTAGTGTTTAAACTGTGGATAAAATTCATTTCGGGTAAATTTAACGGGCAATCTTTGGTCTTATAAGTCTATAAGCAGTGTTTCTTTGTATAATTTGTTTGTAATTTGTAAATATTAATTACAATAAGGATTAATATGAACTGGGTTTGGACCGAGGGGCAACCTTCCGATCTCTCTAATGAAGCCAACACGGAAGTGACTTAAACTGCAATTCATCGACTTGCCGCTTGAGGCTGGCTCCAAAAGGGAGTCAATTCCCATAGACTCCCATGTTAAAAATGGCCAACTTTACAGTGGAAAATAATATGTTTACAGCCTGGTACAAAAAGTGTTTTTGGCCTATATAGCTAATTTCCCCCTGCGTGACAACTGTGAGGGGGGTGAATTTTTTTGTAACTCATCCATTTAGATTATATTAAGCCTTAAACTTCTGCATAATTAAGGGCGTGGCCGCTTGAGTGTCGGTTGAACAACCACTGCTGTCACTAGACTCGCGCTAGGCGGGCGTGGTTTCACCTCAGCTTCACCCATGTACCGCCTCTTTACCCATTTTCGGTTTTCCGCGAGTAATTCGCGGGGACGCGCGGCCCATACGCAGCCAAGATGGCGACGGCAGGCAACGCCTACTTTAAGCTTCAAAAGCGATCTTAACAAACCAATGGGTGACGTCACGGACACTACGTCCATATTTTTTTACGGTCTATGGTTTGGACGTAACTTCAGCTTTAGGACCCAGGAGGTCGCATATCTAGGATGCAGTCGATTCGCATGCTGCGATTGGTGGTCCAGATGCAACTCATTTTGAGTGACAGAAAAACTGACCAATCATACTGTTCCTCTGAATGGGTGGGTTCTCTTATCACTAACTCTCATAGATATGTATCATGTATGTATCTATTATGACAAATTCTGCTCGCTCGCTCACTCGGTTCGTGTTTTAAAGACAAATGTGACTTTACTGCGGTCTTTTTCGGTTTGTTTAGTTTTGTGTTAATTATATCCACAAAGTATTCGAATAAAATGGTAATGTAAAACTATTATCCACTGTAATTAATAGTGTGCTCAACTGCGACGCCCTGTGTTGAATGTTCCCGCGGAAAACATGAACAACCATTTCTGAATGAATTGTTTGACAAAGGCCTCTTACTGGAGTACAGTATCATTACTGAGGGGAAATATAACATTATTCCTTTAATTCCACAAAAGGTGAGTAAGAAATTAAATGTATAAGTTGTCTTTTTAAAATGTTTAAGCTTTCTACAAAATTGAACATTTATTATTATTATTATTAATTTCTAGTGCTGTGTTCAAAATATCGATACGATGATACATCGTCATGGACGCCTGACGATGCGCGCATCGATACAGCACCTTCCGTATCGATTCGGATGCACTTTTGAAAGTTACGTGACGAAACGCTGTTGATCCATATGGAAAGGGCGCATGTGTCCCGTGGAGTACGTAGAGTTAAAGGTAGCGGGGTATAGTTTCACTTTGCGTGTCTGTCTCGCTGGCGCACGTGTCTGCATAGCGAGCCGCATACTCGCGCGCGCTCTCTCTCTCTCTCTCTCTCTCTCTCGCTCGCGCGCATATTTAAAATCAATGAGTTCAGTATGAAAGCGCAGATATCTTAGCCTATACTACAGCAAAGGGCTTTATTAGCCACTCTCTTATAGAGGGGTTGCAAGTTTACAAACATTGCAGGGTGCGCGCGCAACCAAGAGGCAGAAAGCCCGATTGGTGAGCTGATCTGCTACTGCAACAACCTTAATTATTGAAGCGTTCTTTATTGTTTGTATATAAATAAGACTTGATTTTAGTTGTATCTGTTTTTCTGTCTTTATTTTTGCAGTGTTACTGTGATACATGTATGAATTATAATGTTATAATTATAATGCTAGTAACGTAATAGTCGCATCTACTGGTATGTTAACATCAGGCACCCAGCACTGACTCTGTTGGTACTATTTTCCACGCAACAATTCCTTGGCATTTTGAATTACAGACACCGCTACTAGCATACAACACAATGCACGTCTCTTCTTTCTGCCTCTCGGTTGCGCGCGCAACCAGTTAGTGACGTCGCCGTGCAACCCGTCTATAAAACAGTACTAACCCATTTGAGAAGAACAAAGATTTGTATGTGAAAAGTGTACGTCTAGAGAAGAGATACAGAGCTACTTCAAACTATAGCTGTCACATTAATAATCTGATTTCTACTAAATAGTATTAACTCTGACTGCATGTTTATAGATATGTTCAAAGATATAAAATAATTAAATGAGACAATGCCTAGAGTAAGGCACTATCTTTGTAAAACTGCTTTAAAAAAACATAAGTTACAACACTGCTTATTCAATGTACAATAAACAGATAATAATAATGTTACAAAATTCTGAACAAAAAAATGTAATTCAAAATAGTCTTGTATCGTGATGCGCATCGTATCGGGGAATTGTTGGCGATACACAGCCCTATTAATTTCGCGACCTATTATCTAAATTGTGTGTTCATGAAGGCCTGAGGCAACGTGAAACATTGCTGAGGGAGAACTTTATTCACAACAAAAGGTGAGGAATATTATTAAATAAATATATTTTTACATATTATATTGTGTATATAGTGTATGTGTGTGTACATGTGAGTTACTTGGTTAACAAATAAATATGTGACTATCCTATCGTGTGACATTAAAAAATGTAGTGAAAAGATTTGCCCTTATTATATATATAGTTTTTATATATTCTAAAAATTTTTTTTTATATTATTTGTCATTCCAATGAGAATTTATTAACAGTTTTCGATATTACTGCACATTTCAAACACACCTAATAAGCCACAAACTCAGATGAACTCCATTGCACATATCTTCCAGTTTTCTTTAAAACATTTTAATATACAAGTTTAATGTGTGGATTATTTCAATATTCAAGCTGTATACATTTATAATGGTTTTAAGACATATTTGCTGTTTAATGTTGCAGGATAAAGATGAATAGGTGGGACTTGAGCAGCTTGTGATGGCTGTAATTGTAAAGAATGGATTTTCTAGAAGTGGAAGCCCAAAGGATGCTGGGATTGTTATCGAGGCCTTAAAGGTGTTCCCAGGACAGGCTTTGTCCTCACTGGATTGGATTGGATCTATGCATTGAATCTCCATCTTTTCAGGTGTTTCAGAAACTTTTCTTGGAGCTGGATTCTTCAAAGTTTATAAACTGATTACAGTACAGTAAGTCTAAACTGCTGTCTGATGTTCTGGGTGTGAATCAATGTAACAGAACACAAACATGGAACCTTTCGTCGGGAAATGTGGACAGTTTTCTTTAAAGACTGTAAAATACTTTTTGTACACTGTTACAAATACACCATTAAAAATGAGATGCTTTCCTGTTCTTTTGACTGCAATAAAATAAGAATTGATTCATCTTTGTCTGTCATTCTGAAATCAGATATAATACTCATTACTAATAATAATATTAATGGATGATGTTAAATTAAAATAGTATAATTGAATAGTATTTATTGTATATTGCTAGGTCTTTGTCCTGTATACCCAATATTTTGTTTAAATTTAAATTAATTTCTAATTGCAAATTGCAGATTACCTTTTTGAATGGGTTACTATTAAGGAGTTTATGGAGTGATTCTAACTCAATTTTTATTTGTTGAATTTAATTAATGATATTGCTTGTAATCTGTTGCCACACTTTTATTGAGTAGATATGGCATAATATTTTTTATTGTATATGGCTAGATCTTTGTCTAGTATACACAATATTTTTGTTTAAATTTTAATAAAATTTTTAATTGCAAATTGCAGTTTGGCTTTTTGAATATGTTAATATTAAGGAGTTTATAGAGTAAATCTAAATCAATTTTGATTTGTTGAATGTAATTAATGATATTGCTTGTAATCTGTTGCCACAGTTTTATTGAGTAGATGGGGCATATTATTTTTTACAGTGTATAGCACCAAAACTATTGATTTGAATCGTAACCATAGAAAAACCGTTTTTAGTGCCATATAGCACCGGAGAAGCACCAGTGAAGCACCTGTGTAGAACCATATATAGGTGCCATATAGCACCACTATAGCACCACATATGGTTCTACATAGCACTATATGGTTCTACATAGGTGCTTCACTGGTGCTTCACCGGTGCTATATGGCACTAAAAACGGTTCTTCTATGATTACAAGCAAAGAACCACTTTTGGTGCTATATAGCACCGTTTGTTACAGCTGTACAAATAAATGCGTTAAATATATGTATTTTTAATTATTGGCTCATTCAGTATTGAGGAATGATTTATAGGACAGATGGTAATTCTGTGTAAATGTTTTAAGCTGCAGATAGTGAGAAAAACTGTTTTTATGCCTATATATATGTTCTAGTGCATGTGTTCTCAATCTTTTGGGAGCTGAGGACCCCTTACAGGGAAGGAACCCCTTTTAATTAACAGCTAAAAAACATATGCTTACTATAGTTTCTTCTTTTAGATATTTGTATTGTAGATGGTAATTTATTTAAAAAAATACATTTGAGACAACTACATTTGTACTTTTCAAGTTCACACACATGGTTTATAGTAAACTTTAAAGTTTACTTTAAGTGCTTCAACTTATTGCTCATATGAATGATTCAGAACAAATGTAACAGATTTAGAATATAAATTGGTTTTACAGTTGTTTTATGTTGTAATGGCGCCCTCATGTGGTTTGGTTGTGAGCTGCAGAAATGCTTGCTTTGACAGATGATGTAATACAGCAGTTACAATGGGGAATGCACGCCTCCTCTTCTGCCTTACTAGTCAGGTCACTTGCTGCAGCTGAAGCGAAAGTATCTGCACCCAGTCACACATAGGCATCTGTGTTCAGTTCACATCTGACTGAAACTATAAGCAGAAGTGCAGTGCAGTGAGGTGAAATGTACAGACAGGCACAGACATGCCGTTTGTATGGAGAAGTTCAGTAAGTTGTATGTAACACCTTGAATTTTTTTCAGCTCCGTTTTATTGATAAAGCGATAAAGACATTGATTTTGTCGCTGACTATAGCATAGCAAATATCATTGCATCATATGAACCGAAAACGGCCATCACTAAGATCCAGAAGTGAAACAACCTATTTTAGAAAAATATAATAGTAAAATTATCTGTCAGGGATGGTGGTGGATGAACCCAAGTGCAGACAGCTCTCAACTCAAAATACTTTTATTATAGAACAAAAAATCCCTCGAGGGGGTAAACAAGGCAAGACTGAAATAATAGCAAACATGACAAAACTAAAAAGACTCCTGACGATGACATATACAAACACATACAATGATACCACAAAGACAAGAGACACAATGGCATTTAAATAGGGGAACTAATTAGGGGACAATAACAAACAGGTGAGAAAACTAATCATACATAATTAGGAAACAGGACGGTAAGGTTAGACTAAAGACAGGAGAGCACGTGCCACACATAACACATAGGTCACGTGACTCTCCACACAAACACAGAACACTTATATGAGGGTGTCAGGATCCTGGGACTAGAAACAAAACTAAACACATAATGTCAGGATCCTGACATTATCAACCCTGCTGAAAAAAACAGCATACCAGCAAGACCAGCATATGTTGTGTTTTGGTGCTGGTTTGCTAGTGAACACCAGCTAAACCAGCATTAAACCAGCATCAGGACCAGCATTAGCACCAGCTAAACCAGCAACAAACCAGCATTATCACCAGCTAAACCAGCATTAGCACCAGCATGCCATGCTGGTCATACCAGCATATGTTGTGTTTTGGTGTTGGTATGCTGTGACCACCAGCTAAACCAGCATAGACCAGCATAATTCCCATGCTGGTCCATGCTGGTTTGATGCTGTTTTTTTCGGCAGGGAAGTAAAATAGCAAACACTGCATTTACTGACCAACAGCTCAAATTACGTTTCACATCATCATATTTTTTACCACTTGTGCTACAGTAAGAGCATTAAGTGCTGATCAAAAATTGTTAGAAGCTCTACTTTCTGTACTTTGAGTTTTTCTCCAAAGACAGAAACAGAACCAGGAGGATCACCAAGAGAGTGTTAGTTGTATGATGTTTTTTTATTATGCTACGCTGTAGACTACTCACACATTTGATCATGAATGTTCAACCCCCGCGGAAAGGACATCCATCTGGCACACTGAGGCACAGGTAACTGACTTTGAACTAAAGAAAAAAGAATCTTTTCATTAAGAGTTGAAGTTCTGTATTTCACAGTTAGGTTAACTTTGTGATCTTCATTCTGTTTTTCATGTAAAATGACATTGGATGCTACTTGACAAACATTTTATACAGTAATTGTACAATAAACATTCAAAACATTGTAGAAAGTAAGAACATAACCATTTCCCCCTGTGTTTTTTGTTTTTTACTCATCATCAAAACACCCATCTAACAAACACGGTATTTCTTCTGTAGAAGAACTGACTATATGGGCCATGAGAAAGAGATTGATGTCAACACTCTTGAAGCTATCAAACAATTTCATACCATGAGCAGCCACACTGGATATGATCGTGGACACCTGAACCCCAACAGCTTCCAATGCAATGAAGGCCGTAAGGCAACGTTTACGCTGACCAATGCTGTACCCATGGATGCTTGTTTCAACCGTGTCTACTGGAAGAGTTGGGAGAGCGCTCTGAGGAGTGATCTTGATTTGACAACAGTCTACATTATCACAGGTGGGGTACCCTGATGAAAATGTACGAATACCACAAAGGTAAGTCTTTGTAGATCTGTTGCTGTTTATACTGTATGTGAAAATAACAGGAAACATAAGCCTAGATTATTAAAATACCAATAGAGTCTCACTTTTCACTTCTTTACATTTATATTTTTTTACATGGCACAATATTACATATTCAGGTATATTAGTGAGTTTTACCTGCTATAAAATAATTAATTTATAATGTTTATTAGTGGAACTGAAGGTTGAATTAAACATGAAGAGCATGAATGTTGTCATTCGAATTCAAAATGCTATCTCGTGCAACTTTGATACCACAGTCATGTGCCTTCACCGCAAGCATACGCTGCTTCAAGGAAGCTATCAAGTACTGCAGTCGCCATTTTGAGAATTTTGACGTGACAGCAAAAAGATGTTGTCAAAATTCGTGAAGATTAAGTTTCTGCGTTGTTTTTTAGTGATCATCTTGGTGATTTCTGTTGGTAAGTTTCATATAGCCTATGCCAGGGGCGGAGTGGGACCAAAAAATCTACCGGGAAATTTCGTATACCACCGGCCCTCCGTGGTAAAAAAAATGTCTCGTAGCCTATTTGTAGTAAAACTAGGGTAATACAAATCGTAATAAATTTGCCGAACAAAAAAACATTTTCATAATATTAATAAAATAATCATGGCTAATTTTCCTAAATGAGTGAAATTATACCTGGTTTAAAGACGGAGTTGCGCACCTGTCAATCAGCTATTACATAACAGAGCGAGACCAGAGATGAATCGCTTATAAACGGGAGTAATATGGAATAAGTTGTGCATCTTTGAATAACTGTAAGAATATTTCCTTTAAATATAATTTTTGTCATATAAAGTTTTGAGAGATAATAATGTTTTTTCCACGGTTATTGCTTATTTATTTAAACGTGTTTGGGGCATTACCTCAGTGATTATTTCAGTAATATTGCTTTTTTTTCCGCTAATAATAATACAATTTACATGCTAATCCTGCTTCCTTGTCTTTTTATTAATTTCATTATGCTGTAATGTTAATTTATATTTATAGGTAATGGCATATGAGACGTTCATTGACGTTATATTATATCGTCTAATATTCAAATCATATCCGGAATAATGTGTGCATCTAGAATACAGATTCATTTAAAAAAAAAAATTGTCAAAGTTTTGAGAAATAATAATGTTGTGAGGATATTTATATATTTCAGTTGAATACTCTCGTCTATTAATATGGAAATCTAATAGAAATCTAATAGTAGGAAATATAAAATGTGATACTGCAAAGTTACCCTTCTAAACAGGCACGTGCAGAGGGTGGGGGGGGGCGGCAGGTGCCCAAGCACCTGCCCCTTTACCCCTGGATGACCAAAGTGCCCTTTTTGTCTAGCCATTTTTTTGTAATTAATGCCCTTTTGTGAAGGCCTGCCCAATCTAACTATTAGTAAAATTAATTAAAAATAATTTAGCCGCAAATAAAACTAGTCACATGATGACGTATTGACCTTTCATTGGACAATCTCTTTAGGGACGATCACTAGCTCACAGTAGCGGCGCGCCCACACGTGCACGACACGGTGCGCAGTACAGGCCAGGGAGGATCCCCCTCGCGCCGGCATTGAACCGAAGCGGTATGCTTGTTATATTATTATTATTTTACAAGAACAATGTGAGGAGAGCATGCACAGGGTCCGTGTACCTTTTGATAGTTTGTTTTTCAACTTCAAATGAAATAATCAAAAACAAGAAAACAGCGCCTTTGTTTGTTTTTTCGTTTTATTACCGAAAGACAAAAAACGAGATTTCGAGTTGATTTTTCGTTTTTTTGTTTTTTTGGTACAAAACGAATAAACCACTCTAAAATTCGTTGGGACATGTGGGCGGTCGCTAGACGCACCTATCCGCCAATTGGTCAACCAAAATGTGAATATGTGACATCATCTGTTGTTCCTCAAGTCTGTTCAACAAAATAAAAGTCCTCCCCTGCTGTAGCAATAGGCTAATCTTTAAACTTTACAGGTCATGTCTTAAATTGTGCTTTCTTATGTGTAACTTAACGGGTTTCGGACAAATATTTATTTCATAAATATTAATCTGCACCTGCATGTTTTAATTTTATTATTTTATTTTAGATATTTGGTGAAGCCGCGCTACCCTTTATAAACAGCGCAGCCCTTACAAAAAAAAAAATAACCATGGTTTTACTACAGTTAAAACCAAAAAACCATGGTTACTGTAGTAAAACCATAGTAACTACAAAATAACCATGGTTTTGACAATCATGGTTTTCAAATCCATATTTAAACCATAGTCAGTCAGTGTAGTAAACCATAGTTTTGCTGATAGTAATCAATAGACCAAAAAAACATGGTTACTACACTTTTACCACAATAAAACCATGGTTAATTTATAGGGTGTAAAGTACAGGGCCGGGTTTCCCAAAAGCATCGTAAGGCTAAGATCTTAAAAACCCTTACGAAAATTAACCATGGTTTTATTGTGGTAAAAGTGTAGTAACCATGATTTTGGTGAATGGATTACTATCAGCAAAACTATGGTTTTACTACACTAACCATGGTTTAACTATGGTTTTTAAAAACCATAGTTGTCAAAACCATGGTTGTTTTGTGGTTACCATGGTTTTACCACAGTAACCATGGTTTTTTGGTTTTAACTGTAGTAAAACCATGGAGCATTTTCGTAAGGGAACGATCGTACGAATCATCTTAGAATTTCCCAAAAGCTTCGTAACAAGTAGCACTTGAAAATCATCGTAGATCTACGAGTGGTCTGGAGTAATCGTTAATTCTTAAATTTAAATGTAGGCTATATTTATTTATTGGGTTCTTATTTGTTTATTTTATAATAAATATATAATATAATATATAAAAAATTCAAATGAGAAATCAAATTTAAATGACTAAACATAAATTAATAAAGAAGTAAAACGTATTTAGTACAAGTTGGTAAAAGTTTTTTTTTTGTATTTTGGTAGAAGTTGGTATAGCAAATTGATACATGGTTCCTACTGATTGCTGCTTCATCTAAAAATGTTTTGAGGGGAAATGGCATCTAATTAAAGAAACCAAATAAATATTTACAGTACAATGCAATAATCCATAATAATAAATAAACATATATAATAAAAACAAATAATAATAATCTATGCTATAATATGAAATAAAATGCAGAAGGCATTTCGCGGTGGAACGAGTCCTAACTAAATACGGAAAATAATATTTCATTATGCACAAATTATTAAAACATTTCATAAAACAAGTCATTGATCAATTATGATTAATAATATTAAAATATTAGTGCACATCGGCAGATCATTAGCCTAAACAAGCTTCTGCTACAAATTTGAGTCATTCTATTGGTGACATTTCAGCACTTAACAAACGGATAGCGACTCGTAAGTAGCAGTTATATAACAGCTTTGTGTCCGAAAACAGATCGGCCGAAAATTAAACACACATCCGCTTCCGATTTATGGCCGATTTTCATGACTGGATTTTGGGATTCACACATTTATCTGTAGAGGGATATGTTTGCAGATATGGTAGCACATGTTCGATGTATTTTCTCCTTTTGCAGCCACTCTTCGTCCACATTTCTTGCAAACTGGATATCCATCTTTAAGGACAACACGTGCTCATTTTTGGGATACCCAAAGTATTCCCATAATGCAGATTTTAACTTTTTCTTAGCGGGGGATAGAGGTTAGATTTGTGTTCTTTGGCCATGAAATTTTCTCTGCTGTACAGAGAAAAGCTATATGTGTGGAGTCTAGCAGTCATGTGAAATGAAGTATATATGCGCAGAAGCACAGATGAGATTTCCTTTATTATAATTTTTTCCAAAACCGGTATTAAGCAAATGTTTACGGTATGATAATCGTGCATGTTAATATCATGGTATACCGTCATACCGGTATACCGTTACAACCCTAGTTGGCAAAGGCTCGACTTCCAACGAAGTAAGCAGCTTTCCCTTGTTTTCGTGCTTTAGCCACCAGTGGCCACAGCTGCAACCTTCGCTCTCTGACTGCAGGGGACAGGTCTTCGGCAAAACGTAGCTTGTTATTATGCAGGAAAGTAGACTTCTTTGCAGCTTTCCAGACAGCGTCACGGTAAATACGAGCACCAAACTGTATAATTATCCCTTGAGGCTTGGTGGCACCTTTCTTTAGTTGGCCAGGACGGTGCACTGAGTCAATAACATCAGGAAATTTGGACTTGTGTTCCGGCAGGATGGATTGACAGATGTGTATAACCTTTTGACGGACGTTTTGGTCTTTGTTTTCAGCCACACCGTAGAGTTGCAGGTTCCACCGTCTCAAATAGTTTTCCAGCTCATTAATTCATTGTTCCAGTATGCTTGTCTTTTTCTCTGCGATGCTGACACGGTTATCAATGTGTGTCACTTTACCTTTCACATCACTGATATCAGCGCAGGCAAAATCAACAGTCTTCTTTAGTCCCACAATCTTCAGTGTGTTGTTAGAAACCATTTTCTCCACACTCTTTTCCAGAGAGTCGAGTCTCGTGTTGAAGATGGCTGAGATTCTCTGCACGATACCTTCACTGTCTAGATCGACGGAGCGCTGCGTTTTTTGGTGCAGGAGCTTTGGAGGGAGTTGTGGAAGGAGTTATAGGGAGAGCGGGAAAATCTGTGTCCCTGAGGGAGATCACAGGAACATATGTCATGCCGTAGTCGTGCAGGTTGCTCACAAGCAGATTATCCGTTGATTTCTGCATGCTGCCGTAGTTGTGATGCTAGTTAGCAATGCTGTTAGCCGAGTTTTTTCCACGTGCGTCGTTAAAAGGCGAGTATTTTATACAAAACACGGTTAACAATAAGATGACATGGTGCACTTAACTCTGCATTAAGGTATCTCCAAAAATATACTTTAAGTTACTATGAATCAATATGCAAGTCTGAAGGTGAACAGCTCTGGAGCGTACATGCACTCACACTGCCATCTTGACAGCTTCCTATAATGTAAGAGATATAAGGTAGCGTGTGAACTGTAGGGATGTTAGCCGGGACACCAAAGCTCCGAAAAGTGTGTCAAAAAAATGAAACGATTTTTAATTAAGCGCTGTATCGATGCTTGATTCGTTCTATCAAAATCACGTGACCAATGACGTCCGAAGCTTCATTTCACACACACCCACGTGACTGCTTCATACTTTGATTCAGGGTTTAAACTGCTTGAAACAGGATGTGTCCTTGTAGGTTGTATGTGTATGAGTATGTAATGGATTGTTGTCATGTATTTAATATATGGATTAATTCATTTATTCATCTTTCCATTAATTCATTTTTTTTTTTGCCTTCGAAATGGTTGGAAAACATTTTGGGACACAGCGCTTTCCCCCACTTTCTCCAGCAGAGTTCTTCGTCAAGCTTTGATTTGAAAAGCCTCGAGTAATGAATCTTTTTCCAAAACAAATGTGCTAAAAGCTTTGGTGGTTTAAGAAAAGTTCACTACGCCAACAATAGTTAACTGGCTGAAATGCGTTTGAGAGCCCTGATCTTGCATCTAACGTTCTAGAGGTTAATACACACAGCAATATAAACAAAAGCTGTGCATGCTCTCCTCACGTCGTTCTTGTAAAATAATAATAGGTAACGTTAACAAGCATACCGTTTCGGTTCAATGCCGGCTTGAGGGGGATCCTCCCTATGCACTGTGTTGTAGTAAGAGCACGTGAGCGCTGTGAGCTAGGGATCGTCCCGGAAGAGATTGTCCGGTCATCATATGACTCATTTTATTTACGACTAAATTAAGGTACCACCCACAAGCCCAACGACAGATACAAGTGGAGTGGGTGAAGGGGTCTCATGTTCGTTCCTTCCTCAGCGCTTCTAGAAGAATAATTCCATATCATGATTAAATTAATTTCTTTGATCTCTGTGTTTAAATTATAATCTGACTCCAATTTAATATACTAAGAATTTAGTGCATTATTCCAATTATCTGTTGATCATAATTTAGATGTTTGATTATTTATAAATTCCCATAGTCTTAATTATTTGTTCATTAGGGACCCGATATCGCACAGGATATATGCCGGCCGTTTGCGTACATCTCACGGACACAAAATTGCCAGTTCTGATCTTAGTCAGAGGTTGCCGGGTAAACTAATATTTTTATGTCTGGCCGCCCCATGCTTGCTCCGATCATAAAAATAGTTACTTTAGTCATGATCATGCAACTTGCTAAGGCAGGTGATAGACATAAATCTGAGAGTCCTGGTGAATGTGCTACCTGCTCCATTCAACATCAAAACACCAGTGTGATCATATCCTGACATACTTATTTTGCGGTAATACCAGACTCCTTCTAATCTACTGGAAATAATAATTTCTGAAAGAATTAAAATAAATCAATACAGTTTCTGAAGAATTAAGATGAATCAAATGTAACAATTTATTATACCAGGCAGGTTTCAGCTTCAAACATAAATTAAACAATATCATACAGAATTTGATTCAATTCCAATTAATTAAAATGATCAACAGTTGCAAAAGTTACAAAGTCATACCTGGCAATAGACACTCTGGCTACAGAGTACTTCCATCATGAATATAATATACCCAAAATGGTCTAGGAAGATTCTTGTTAAAGATTTCTCCCATAATGTTTGAATACACACACCACACCCAAAGTGTGGGGAAGATTCTTGCTAAAGAATACTTCCCTGAGTCTCTTGCCAAGCCACCTTATATACACAGAACGAGACAAAGAATAATAACATCTCAAATCAGGATTTGGTTGGTCGGTTCTCGTGACCTAAAGGAGCACCAAATGGGACTGTTAACCATCTGTAATCTAGATCTCCTCATGAGTTGACACCCATCACAGAAGTACAGATTATGTCTTAAGTTTTAAACTTTGATATACTTTCTCTTAACATTATAGAAATTAGACCTTTTTAACCATCGCACCATGACCTTTAAAACAACACCAAACATGAAGATGAAACCTTTGTAGCATCACAACATATGATATACTCAATGTTACATGTGTTTAGTATATTTCCAGAAACCAAAACCTTAAGGGAGAAAAGAGAGGGGGTGAAATACAGATCAGGGCTGCGTTCCCCGAAACCTTCTTAGCTCTACGTCGTTCTTAAGTTGTACCTTAAGCTGTACCTTATCGTTAATACGTGTTTCCCGAAACGTTCTTAGTTACGTATCACTTCTGTAAGTCATACGTTCGAAAGGTTGGTCTGAAGCACTCTTAGCTATACCTTATCCCACTTGACTCCGCTAGGGGCCATGACTGTGATAAAAGCTTGTGTAGATTGCATGCTATATAACTAAATATCTGTAAAAAAAAAAGTTGAAGTACACTCCGTGTTAAATTAGGCATTTTTTATTTAAAGATTAAAATATTCACATAATTAGACATTATTACACTGATGGTTGTTAGATTTTTTATATTTTTTCCAAAGGAACATCAGCTTCGAAATATTACAGGCTTAAGAAACTATTTAAAAAGAGTTTGGGTGAAGGAGTTGGTGAAACTATGGCAGGGCGAATCTATTTTAGCTGCAATAAAACAAATCAAGTAAAATCGCAGACCACAGGAGCACATTCATCACGAAATCATAATTGTTGATTTTCCTAAATATTATTATTGATGTTAAGTCGACTTTGCATCGAGGTTTTTTAATGTTTTCTAACTTTGAGGCAGCTGCATGCCAAATTCTTTATAAACACTCAAAAGAAAATGCTCCACTTGATAATTGCTTGTATAAGGTCAACAAATTTTCCACATTAAAACTCAAAGCTTAAACCTAAAACAATCATACTATATATTTATATATCATATAATATATATTTTATGTTATATTTAAGGTAAACAGACAGGCGCGGCTCCAGAAAGGCGTCCATTAAGCGTTATCCGCATTGTAAACGCGCTGCTTGCGCAGTGTCCAAACACATAAACGCGTGAACTAATGAACAACAATTTGTTTTTCTATATTTTAAGTGTAATGCCAAGCCAGGTGACTTGCACGACCCACCTTATTTCCCTGTGCAACGCATTTATTGGGAACCCCTAATATATAATTATCCTTTAAAGTGAAGGAATAATGGATGCATTGGAGCAGTTTATGCATTATACTTTTGGACATGAAGTTGCGAGTTTTGCATGGATTCGATATAAAATAAAATATACAAGGTTTATATTTAGTTGTTTGCAATTTGAAATGTTTTTACCAGATATTCCTAATAAATGTAACTTGAACTATTTCTGAAATGTTTCTTTAATAAATAACACCGCTATCTGATAAAGCAGCGAAGTACCTATTACATAAAGTGAACAATTGATTGTCGAGCAATCGATATCAACCTATTCAGCACCATCGCCATGGACAGCACCTGGTAACGTCGTACGTAAGAAAGTATACCTTAAGAAACCCGCTAAGGTACAGTTCGGGAAACACGCCTAGAAAAGGTAAACCTGTAGTTAAGGTTTAACTTAAGAGTCTTCGTAGCGCGCTAAGGGAGAACGTTATCGGGAAACGCAGCCCAGTTCCTGGGTATCCGTAACCCCTGTGGAGAGAGACAACAGGTCTCTCAAAATAGACACAGAATGAGGTTTTATTGTTTTATGGTCCAGCTCCAAAAATAAACTCTTGTCCACCTGTCCTACAGTTTTCATTAATTTTACTATTAGTTGGATTGGGCAGGACTACACAAAAGGACATTTAATTACAAAAAATGCCTTGATAAAAAGGGCATTTTGGTCACCCAGGGGTAAAAGGGCAGGTGTACGGTCGGGCACCCTACGCCCCACCCCCCCCCCACCCCCACCAAGCACGTCCCTGGTCGGAGTTTACTAAAGACACGGAGTGGACAATTAGCGACTGACCTTATTGCATATGCATTTGTAGGAGTTTCCTTTTCAGACGCAAAATTTATGTATTACCACTACAATCTGCACTTTTTTGGACATTGTTGTTCAAGAGGAAAACTTAATTTTATCTTCCACTACTTCTGTCTGCCATCTAATCCATAACAAATAGATATTTGTTACAGATTACAATTTATTCTAACTGGTTCACATGGTAACTGTTTATTAAAACTTTCTCAAGGTCTCTTTAAAAAGTCCCTTGGGAAGGAATAAATACTTCTACTATTAATCCTAATGGGTCTGAAACTTTTTTATAAATCAATTACTCATGAGTAATAATTATATTTAATTCTCTCAAACATGCAGATACTCTGGAGTTTCATGTTCGCGGTTCTGGTCCTCTGGTTGTTCCTCTGGGAGGTTCAGTGGTTCTGCCCTGCTATGTTGAAACTCCTTTAGTAATGGAGAGGGTGAAGGTGGAATGGACAAGAACAGATTCAGAGGCTCTGGTTCATCTGTTTCAATATGGAGATATTAGACCAGAGGCTCAACATCAGGATTATCATGATAGAGCTCATTTCTTCACTGAAGACATTAAACATGGAAACTTCTCCCTCCTGTTGAAGAATGCAAGAGAAGAAGATAAAGGGATTTACAGATGTAAAGTTTACAGTAACAAGGGTGCTGACAAAACTTTGGTTAAAATAAAAGTTGTTGGTAAGTGATGATCATTTTTATAATGGCATTTATTTTAAGATATCATTTCATAAAACAATGCTTGTACTATTGAATCAGTCTTACCTGCTGTCATACTTTATCTGTTTTTTTTTTTAGAATATTTGATAGTATCAGGATCAAATCAGTCCATATCTGCATCTGTGGGTGATGACATCACTATGAGCTGCTCTGTGAACTCTCACATCAAACCTGAAGAGATTAAAGAGGTTTCATGGAGGAAAATAAATAAAGATAAAGAAATCCTGGTTCTTCTCTGTGAAAACAATGAAACTTTACCAGAATTATCAGATGAGCAATTCATAGACAGAGTTGAGTTCTTCACTAATGAAATCCACAGAGGAAACTTCTCTCTCAGACTGAAGAGAGTCAGAACTGAAGATAAAGGAGTTTACATCTGTCAAGTGTTTACTGGACGACTTTCAGCAAACACAACTGTAATACTAGAGACACTGGGTGAGTTACAGAAAACAATCCAGACAAACATATGTTGTATTGATTTTTTCCAATAGTAGAAGAAATGGCTATTTAAAGCTCCCACAACACACACTGCTTCTGAATATATAATGTCAATCTGGAGTACCTATAGAGGAGTATTTCATCTTTCATATCTTCATATATAGTCTTTTGATCAGATTTCTAAGACAGATCAGCTCTAGCGATTCTTTCCGATAACATATGAAAAAACTTTGGAAGTTACGAGCTGCGGGAAAAGTGAGTCACGAGGCAAGCAACACTTTATACAACCCTGGATAACTTATGATTCACTACATGTGCGGGACATTTACATTGTATGCATTTATGCGCTGATTTCCAACATAACACAGAAGTCTTACTTACCACATGCAACTCTTGAGACTTTCAAGTGTTAAACAAACACACACGCAAAACTCCGCTGCTACCCCTGAAACTTTTACGACCCCTGGCAAAGTGCATTTGGCACAGAAATACTCGGTAACAAAAACTTTGTTAATAAGTCAAAATGCATGAAATACCATTGAACCACCCCTTTTAAATTATTTCAACTTTATATTTATAATTTATAGCAACTTTTTACCAGTCAAGAAAGTTTAAACGAATTGCAATTGTAAGTTTAATCAACCTAAATTTACAGTATATAATGATCCATTCATTCTATCCTTGCCACTTGGGGAAGAATAATGCATTTTAAGGGGGCATTTTATGCAGCCTTCAATTTGGCACACAGCTACAGAATCATTTAAAATGTTTTAGTCGGAAAAAACACTCTTTCAGGCCAGTCTTTTTAGACAACTTTTTAGAAGTTCAAAATTGATAACAACATTTTATGGATTTTTTTCACTAAAGCTATTTAAATTAGACACATCATCAAGTATACTGCTGTGTGACATGCTTTTAAATCATGAAGACATCAACATAAACTAAATTTCACTGAACCCAGAAAACTGACAGCGCATTTATTACATTTACAATTACATTTACAACTACATTTGAATAAATAGATTGCATTTCTTGATGAAGGGCATTTAATTTAAATTTGCAAAATAAAAACAAATGTGTATCCTGCATTGCTTTACAACTAGATCAGTGCAATATTGCAGTTTATGTCTTTTATATATTATTTTCTTATATAAATGGTTAAGAATTGGCAGCTTTTAAATAAAGCTGTAATCAAACTTATATTTTTTAAAACTGGTTGTAACTGTGTGTGTGTGTGTGTGTGTGTGTGTGTGTGTGTGTGTGTGTGTGTGTGTGTGTGTGTGTGTGTGTGTGTGTGTGTGTGTGTGTGTGTGCACGCGCGTGTGTGTGTGTGCGCGCGTGTGTGTGTGTGTGTGTGTTGCAGGTTTCTCAGCTCTACATATATTGGTGTTGATTCTCTGTATTGCTGCATTTTTATCAGCTCTTCTGTTCTGCCCTCTCACATACTGTACATTAAATAATAAAGGTATGCTTTTCAGCCGGGAACAAGCTTCATAATGTTTATTGAAACAATGTTTTGCAAATACTTTTCGTTTTTACTCAAGGCATAAAGCTGCTGCTTCATGTTTGTCTTCACTTTTGCCCAAATATTATGATGTTTCTGGCTTCGGTCCTCTGGTATGCTGCTGAAGGTATTTCAATGTTAATTAAAACTCATTTATCTAAATCTATTTGACAATTAATTCATTTTTTTCTAAAAATGTAGGCCTTAGTGTCTTAAAATGACAGGCAGACATTTATTATTAAGTTATATTAAATATTTCTAACATTTTATCAGGATCTTGGCTTGAGACAGTCTCTTGCTGTACGCTCTATATTTTGAGGCCTCTGAGGTTGTTTTGGGTTACACCTCATATCAGTGATTTTCCAGGTTTGTCTTTTTTTACAAATTAAAACTCGGATCTTTAGATTTCTCATAATGTTATTTTCTAATAGGTGTTCATTTATTTTACAGTAAATTCATTCTATAATATGTCATCACCGTTACAGTTCTTTTATTCGCACTTACAAGATTTGATCTTATCTTACAGACACAATTATTAACCATATTAAGTCTTCACATGCTGATCAGTATTTTCCTGCTGTTACGGTAGTAATGTTTTCAGGTTGGTACAGTTAATCCATTATTAAAAATATTGTTATGTTGACATTTTGTATTAGAACAAAACTATTGGTTACAAATTCAATTAATTGAAATAATTTTAAAGTAACAACCTTTTAAAAATCTATTCATTTACTATTTGTTTCTCTTTAAGTGTCATTGTTAAAGTTGATGTAGTGCTTTGTTTATTTAGTTTTTTAAAATGAGATATTATATGTCTGTGCTAGCTCTGTTAGCAGAACATTTTAAAGACATCAACAAAGTCACTGTTGTCTTTATCTGTGTATCACTGGTCCTGGTGTGTCTGAGCTTCGTCATACGTGAGTGATGTCATCTCAAATGTTTTTTTTTTTTACGTTATAAAACCTTAAAACAGTCAGAATGTTAATTATGCTTATTTAAGATTTTAATCACTTTCCAACTTTTCAACTGACCTCAATAATACAATGTAGGACAATGTGAATGTCAGACTTTGTTTGGATACACTTTCTTAAAATGTAGCTGTAGCCTCCAAAAAATATAATAAAGTTAAACATGTTTTTTATGCTTAGTTTTCCAGGATATGTTGTGTTCATATTCTGTTTGTGTTTCTCTCACCTAATCAAAAACTTAGATTGATGCTATTCAAGCTTTACATTCAGAAGAGCACTTGTTATCCAGTATAATAATGTTGCTTATCTTTGATCACAATAAAACTAGAATTCTTTAATGTAATAAAATCATACAAATATTTGTTTTTTCATTTTTGTGATAGATTTGGCTAGATGCTGTGTGAAGTTGCTCTCAGGCTTTGGTGAATCATGTCAACTAAAGAGCAATGAAACTATTAAGAGTGTTGCTGCCTGGTTGTGTTTTTATTTGCTGTCTTCAGCACAACTCTGTCTTTTTATCTACCGTGTTGACTTCTGGACAAGTAAGCAATAACATTTCAGACTCTAGCGGATGGTGAATTAGTTGTCCCCTTCTCTAACTGTCTCTTTTTTTTAGGATTGATTATTGTTGCAGTGTTGCCAGTGTTCGCTGGTTCGTGTTTTTTACAAGGGTGTTGGACTAACACAAAAAGGCGCAGGATGTTAATATTCTATCTGCTCTATTAAAACTGCATTTATCAGCAAGCTTTTTTGAATATAATGTAGGTGATATTATGTGTGATTTTTTTTGGTAGTGTTTTGACTCTCTTTGCTTCTTATCTTTTTTAGGGTTTTTCTATCTAGAAAAAGTGATATGGATACTGATGTGTTTGTTGAGTGTGTGGATGGTTTACTCTTACATTGAATTCCTGAGAAATAAAGAAGGTATGCATATTTTTATTAACTGTATTAAAACTTGATTTTATTAAATCTCTGTTTAACATTTTTTAATTGTGCATCAATTATAAAATACCTACTTATGTTTTCAATAATAAATAAGGCTGTGGTTGTGTCGACAGGTTATGTAGGAGTGGTTTGTATGGCTGGATTTTCTCAAGCGTTGTGGGTGAACATATTTTCTGAAGTCCCAGTCAATTATCCGAGTAAAGTATCAGTTTTCTTCTTTCTGCTTCTTTTGTTGTTTTTCAAGCATAAGATCTGGATTAGTTTTTTGATTACAGCAAAGTTTCAGTATTTCTATTCCAGCCTAATTAAATTTTCACTTTATAATGAATACTAGTGTTGGCGTAGCAAAGCTTTCTTAAACCACCAAAGCTTTTAGCACATTTTTTTTTAAAAAGATTCAAATCAAAGCTCGACGAGCTCGATGTCACAAAATGTTTTCCAACCATTTCAAAAGCAAAAAATTATGAATTTATGGAAAGATAAATAAATGAATTAATCCATATATTGAATACATGACAACAATACATTACATACTCATACTAACTCAAAGCAATAAAGATTTTGTATTATGGGTGTGGAAATAACAAAAACAATAATAAAGGATGTAATCCAGGTGCATGCACACAAAGTCATACACATTCCAGCTTATTACACTACTAATCAAAACAATATATAAAAGATGAAATGACTGCTGATTGGTGGGCCTCTGTGCACATGACCGATATATGAACCGATATAAGCTTGAATAATGATACAATTAGCCATAACAAATAAAATATGTTACACTATGCTGACACGAATGGGATAGTATAGGCTACTTCATGATATGATATGAAAGATGTGAAATAACAAAAAGTTGCCTATCGGTCATTATTCATTTTAACAATCTAAATCTAGGATCATATATTAGGCTCGGCTCGCTTCACCCCAAAAGCCAAATAAATTATCAACTTCTATCAACCTATAAACTTTTGCAATGCAACAGAAAAGGAACAACGCAAAACAATACATATTAACAACCCACAGAGGCACATTCTGTTTCAAGCAGTTTAAACCTTGAATCAAAGTACGAAGCAGTCACGTGCCTGTGTGAAATGAAGCTTCGGGCAGTCTATAGAAGTAATTTTTTTACAGAACATATTTTAATATTTTTCTATTAGCATTACACATTTCAAAGTAAAATGTAAATGTAGATTTGTTTACAGCTACTTACAAGATTACCATAATCAGACCAGCATCACTTTACAGACATTTGCAGAAAGCTTTACATTCTTCAGCATACTTTTACTAACTTTGCATAAAACCAGCACAAATGTAACTTTTTATACGTGCTAAATAGGACATGTTATAAAAGCTAATAAAACAATAATACCAACAATTAAACTTTAAATCACAAGAAGTTATTGTCATATTTCTGAGATTTCTGCTGTTTTCAATAGAAAACTGGTATTGTAAAGTAAATAAGTGCAATAATAATTTTTAACAAAAACGCTTCACTCTGCTCTACAGCATTTTGGAACAAAAACGTTTTGTTCCTGTTTGGATCAGTCGGTCTTGTTCTTGTGAACTCTGTGGCACTGATGACAGACTTAATATTTAAAGCTGGTGAGTTAATGTGACTTTATATTGATATTCTTAAGGTCATGATAAAGAGCATGTGCTGGTTGCATCTCATAAGCAGATCTACATTATAAGATACTATACTGTGCATTACACTGTTAAAAATGTGTTTTCATCCTCAGTTAACGGTAAACGTCTTGTTGAAGATCAGAGAATTGTTGTCTTCCCATTTGAATGCCTCTTTACCGTACCTCTTCTGATTTTACCCATTTTTACACCCTGTGAGTAAAAGTGTCATTTTGTTGTATTAGTGTATATGTGTTGTTTATGCTAAAAAAAGTGAAAGAAGTGGAAACCGCGAGTGTCCACTGTGGTACTGCTTGTCCAACCAACTTCAGCAAATGGTGTACTCCATAAGAGCAGGTAGCTTCTCAGTAGCAGATACTGCTGGCTTTCGAAGTGAGAAAAGCACCTGCTGCTTATATCCCCACGCGGTGGGGTGCCGCCGGTAGATGCAAATACCTGCATGCCATGTTCATTGGCGTTTTAGTAGTTTCTCGAAGTAAATTGGTCTCTCTAAGCGAGTTCACAATTCGACGGTCACGACATGACGTCGTAGTGACTGACTGAAAGGGAACCGCATCCAAGTGCAATTGTCCTGGAACCTAGAACCCGAGCTTTGAGATGGGGCACAGCAGCAGCACCCGCTGCTTTCATGTCAGTCTACAAAAGTCTCCAACCACGCCAGAAAAGATTCGTCCTAGTTGCTTTTTTTAAATAAAGTCGCTAAAGTTGCTAAATCTAGCAACAAAGTAACCAAGTTGCTCAGACTTTTTACACTACTCGGAGTCAGACTGTGCATGCTTGTTTGTGAACTCTGCCTCTGGTTGGCTTACGATGGAAATTAAGCCAATCATCATCAGTTATGTTTCTCCCAACACACACACACACACACACACACACACACGAGAAAAACAGTGTGTGGCTTAGACAGGGCCGGATTAACAAATTCTGGGCCCCTGGGCACAAAGGCATCATGGGCCTCTCCCACCCCTCTTCCTATCAACTCAACCTCAGCTAGTTATATATTTAAAACTTCGTGCTGATAGGTCTGGCACACATCTCTTACACCCATGGCAGTCTTTTCAAAGTCTGAAAACTGATCCCGAAGTGATGCCACAATTGACAGCAAAGAATCCAGTAGTTGCACAGCAGTCTTTAAATCAATGTCACTTTTCTGCAACAGCTCACTTTTCATCTTAAACCTGTGTAGGACGGCATTCCAGAAATGGGCCATGAAGGCTGTTTCCAAGCGTTCCATTTTGTCACACAACGAAGTTGCCTCACGCCGTCTATCAAAAGCGTCATGCATGTCTAAGTGATCTAAGTCTGGGGTTGAATCAACAATCACTGAAAAATATTTGGCATGCTGCAGCTCAGCTGCAATGACCCGCTTTATTTTCTCCCCCATTAGCACAATGAATTCCTTGCATATTGTAGAAGACAAATAAGAGGTACTGCCTCTACCCTTCTGACTATATTTCTGAATGTGATCAGCCAAAAAGGGATTAAACTGAGAAATCAGCTCTAAAATCCCAAAATAGTTTCCATTGTGCGCTGACCCTAGAAGCTCATCGTCGCCACGGAATGGTAGGCCTCTCTCACTTAAAAACTTTATCACCGCAACAACGCGCCTCAGCCAGCACCTCTTTCCAATACTTGCTCTCTCCCTCCACTTGCCGCACAAGTGATGCATCAACAGTACCAGTTGCATTACATCGCTGTGATAATGCAATCATGTTGGTTTTATGCTGTATGCTCTTCTCATGTTCAGTTATACGATCAGAGTGTTTCCAATCGCTAAATCCTGTTATAAATACATTTGTTTTTGTAGACAAAACCTTGCAGGCAAAGCAGAACACATGTCCAGTACTAGGTGAGTAAATTAGCCAATCCCTTGAAACTATTTCTCCATTTTGTAAGCGGCAAGAAAATAAATCATTAGTTAGTGAACGTTTCCTACCGCCAGCAACGTCCCGTGTTGACGCTGGATATTTGGCCGCTCGGTTTTGGAAGGCAGACACCCCGCTTTCAATTAACGCTGTTCGAAGTCGCTCGTCCATCGTGCCCCACAAAGACGGGTCATTTATTTTCCACGGGTTGTGCTTGAGCTGGTTGCACTAACCTCTGGGACCGTGTCGCGTGTAGCACTGCTTGCTCCAGGTGGTGGCGAGAGCGTCTCCGGCGGCTCGGGCTCGCAAGCGGGACTGGTGGTCTCACAATCAGCCTCACTGCTAACATTAGCAACAGGTGCCTAGTCTAACGAGCAACTAGCAACCAGCAACCTCCTTTTTAAAAAAGCTGTCGATAGAAGGCGCACTTTGTAAAAGAGCTGCTCCTCTCGCGTCTTTCTCCTTTTTTTGTTTTCGCTTAATATATCCGCTAGGAGTGCGTCAATCCATTTTTTCTGGTTTTGTGGTCTAGCTACGTTTTTTTCTTAATTTAGTCAAGAATTGACATTAAACCCGCCCTCCCTTACGATTGTACCAATCGTAAAGGGCATGTCTTCTGGTAGAAAATATTCACACTATTTAATTGGTCAATTTGTCACGCTTATACAGTGAGTGTGTACACATTAGACTGTTGACATGCACGTTTTAATTTATTTTAGTGGCATAAATGCACATTTCATCAAAATATGTTTTATGTACAAAATGTGTTTTTTGTATTTGATGTTGTGCAAAAAAAAAAAAATGCATGTTACGTGACATGTCGTCGGGGGCCTCCTGGTGGCAACTGCCCCAGTTGCCCGTATGGTAATCCGGCCATGGGCTGAGAGAGTGAGCCTACACAGGTGAAAATCACTTCAGTGAGATAAATTTTAGTAACGAACAGCATTTTAATGTCAGTAACGGTAACAGTGTTATAACGGGGAAACAGTAATTTATTTGATTACTCGTTACTGAAAAAAATAAAGCAGTTACTAACGCCAATTACTTATAACGGCGTTATTCCCATCACTGCTCATAAATAATAATGAGACACCAACGCATGATGATGTACTACTGTACAGTGCTTTGTCACATTACAGCCCATACAAATATCACAAAAAAGCTAAAAATTACAGTTTCCTCCTAATGTCAAATTAACAGATACTAACATTGTCTTCTATGATGTGAAACACAAGAGGCTGCGTTTACATTTTGCATTAACATGCGATCTCGGTGATCCGTTCACGCAGATCCGATCATCCGTATATCAGGACACGGCGCGTTTACATTTGTCACATAAATGTGGCTTCTGTATCTGGATGTGTGATCGAATCCCGTGCGGGGAGACGCGCGCTGGGTGGATAGCTGTCAATCAAAATCGGTACAGCTGTCTTTAGCCACAGGATTTAGGGTTTTCGCGCTAACAGCAATCCCGTATTGCACAGTGCTACTGAGAAGCCAACAGCAGAGAATAACTAGCAATCCCAACAGTCGTGTTGTTCACATTTTAAGCGTTATATTTTTTAGCTTTAAAAGCTTTATAGCGTCCGCACCGCGGATGAATGTCCTGTTTAACTCTACATGAACTTGACGTGCACCCGCATGCTTTAAATCAACAACAAAATCCGTGTGAAACATGACCGACTCCACTGTTTTATTCTGCCTTAATAACGGGCAACCATAAACTGTTGTTAGTTATGTTTCCTGGTAATTTTAATATGATTTAATTAAAAGAGCTAACAATTTCCTAAATTTCCTGTTCATAGTGCGTAAGAAGTAATGTAATTTACAAACACATATAAGCAGGGGCGCTGCTAAGGATTTTGGGTCCCATGAAAAGAATCTTGACAGGGCCCCCAACACAGCTGCGACTTTTTATATTAGTTTACATAAAATCATGTGCTTTTATGGTATTTTGACTACCAATGGGGTGAGAAAATTTTACTTGAATTAAGTGTTTAAGAAAAAAGAAATCTTATTTCACAATTTTTTTTCTCACCCCATTGGCAGATAATTTTGCTTGTTTTAAGGACAATTTCACTTAAATTGTATATTAATTTGTCTTAAAACTAGACTCATTTACTTCGGTCATTTTGCTCATCAAGAAAAAGCATCTTAATTTAAGAATTTTTAGATATTTCTACTGAAAACAAGACAAAAATACCAAGTAAGGAAGTCATTTTTTTCCAGCATTTTCTTGACCTTACATGAGGAGAAAATTGAGTTCCCTTATCATACACTTGTAACACTAGAACGGCCACCAGTAGTTATTTTAACCGCAACATTTAAACTTATGCATTGCAAAAAATGATTTTCAAGAAAAAAATTCTTAGGGCCCTATTTTAACTATCTGAAACGCAAGTCCGAAGCGCAAAGCGCAAGTGACTTTGTGGGCGGATCTTGGGCGCTGTTACTATTTTCCCGGCGGGAGAAATAAGTCTTGCGCCGGGCGCAAATCAATAAGGGGTTGGTCTGAAGTAGGTTCATTATTCATAGGTGTGGTTTGGGCGTAACGTCAAATAAACCAATCAGAACGCTATCCAACATTCCCTTTAAAGGCAAGGGCGCAAGTTCCATGGCGGGTTGCTATTATTATGACGGATTTGACAGGCGCACGCCAGGAGCGGTTCACAGCCGAGGAGACCGACGTTCTTGTAAGAGTAGTCAAAGACAGAGAAGTTGTTTTGTATGGGGATGGGAGAAACCCGCCCAAATCAGCGTCGGTTAAACAGGCGTGAGAGGAAATAGACGCAATTGTCTCATCAGCTGCGCCAAGCACTACATTGATGTCAGGAGACGCTGCGTCCACCCTCACCGCTGAAAGGGTTTGGGGGCTTTGAAATCGGACACAAGAAACGCAAGCAAGGTCCAACCCCAAAGTAAACTTACAAATCAAGTTCATATACATTAAGGTTTCTTATGAAAACATTTTAATTATTATTTAGATAAAATAAAAGTAATACAGCCACACAACAAACTTATGAAAATATTTTAATCGTTATTTGCATGATAATTGTTTAATGCTGCCACACAAAATAAATAAAAACTATCACCACAATGCTCACCACAATGATTTCCCTTATCTCATGTGTTAATATTTTTTATTGTAACAATTTATGATTTAATGATTTCCCTTATCTTCTATTTTTTATTGTAACAATTTATGATTTGCAAAAATAACTGTTGCATCTGTGTAGATTAGATAAGCAATGCGCGTTGTGCACGCTATACATTATGGTCAAGCATGCGCCCTTAAAATAGCATAATGAACCACGCGCAACGCGCCACTGACTTTAGACTAGTTTTTTTTGGTTAGTAGCGCAATTGTTTTTTGAAACTGCAAAATAGCATAAGAGGTTTGCGCCGGAGCACGCCTCCTTTTTTGCGCTGAACCGCCCAGGGAGCGCAAGTTCATTCCCTAGTTTGCCGACGTGCGTCTGTGGAGGGAAAAACCCGCTGTGCGCCGGTGCAAAATACGAAATGATACATGCGTCACTGACAAAGTCAATTGCGCTGGGTGCAAGATAGGCCCTTAGTATTTTTTTCTTGTTTTCAGTAAAAATATCTAAAAATTCTTAAATTAAGATGCTTTTTCTTGATGAGCAAAACAACCCAAGAAAATAAGTCTAGTTTTTAGACCAAAAACATTACATTTAAGGGATTTTGAGCATAAAACAAGCAAAAAAATCTGCCAATGGTGTAAGCAAATTTTTCTTGAATTTAGTGTTTAAGAAAAATTTTCAAGATTTTTTTGCTTACTCCATTGGCAGATTTTTTTGCTTGTTTTATGCACAAAATCCCTTAAATGTAATATTTTTGGTCTAAAAACTAGACTTATTTTCTTGGGTCATTTTGCTCATCATGAAAAAGCATCTTTATTTAAGAAATTTTAGATATTTTTACTGAAAACAAGACAAAAATACTAAGAATTTTTTCTTGAAAATAATTTTTTCCATGTGGTAATTATCTTTAACACTAGAACGAACAAGGCGTCATTTTGACCGTTTGAAATTTGCATAGTCAATAACTTTGTCTAAATAAATCACGTGCATAAATAAACATGCTTACTTGTCGAAAAATGCTACCGTAGAGACCTGGGGCCTCGTGTAAGCGTGCGTGTTAGCACAGAAAAGTGCCGTAGGCTACGATCATTGTCACGGACAATTTAGGCCTACTTACAAACCCACCTTGGTAACATAATGTCGACCCTTTGCCTCTTTCACTTCTTATTAATTTCTCTTTCCGTTTTTGACTTCTAGATTTTTGAGGCATTTTCACTTCCTTGTCAGTCAAGTTGATATTCTGCCGGCACTATAAGTGAAGTCAAGCTGTGTTGCCTGGATTATACAATTTGGGCGGACTGAACCATTTTATAACAATTGAGAGGGGGGAAAGGGGCCCACAGACATTTGTGTTTCCTAAACAAATAAATTTTTTGATACCAGGAAACAGCAAATAGAATAATTTAAAGTGAATAATTTTTACTATTAAATATTTTTAGCACCACAATTTTGGGGGCTTCTCTGGGCCCCCTCTTACTCGTGGGCCCCGAGAATCGTCATTGTTTACCCCCCCTTTACAGCACCCCTGCATATAAGTAACCTTGCATAAAACCAACACTGAATAAATGTATTTGGTTAATGTTATTATGGTTTGTACGTGTTTTAAAGTAACTTAAAATATGTTAAATGGGACAGAAACAGCCGATTGACCAGAAAGAAGCGCAACATTCACGTTGATATGTCACCATGGAAACTCAAACATTATAACGATCCTGAATTCTGCCATTAAATATTAAATCTCTCTATGAATAGGAACATATAACATATGCCTGAATAACTTAAATACAGTCAGCAGTGTTAAAATGCTTTTGAATATCGATTTATTAAGATACTTTTAAGCGTAGCTTCCATTGCTCCACAAATATGAATGTATGCGTCTCTCACCTGCGCTCCATGACCTAACGTCCTTTATTTTTGAGTTGTCAGTGAGAGGAGATGATAGTGGGCGGGGTTTTTTGTGATGTTGACCTGTTAATGCAGATACGATGGCTGGATTGCGTTTATATTACTCTGAGATCCGATCACAAAGCGTCCTCGACTACCTCTGCATCAGGACACACAGATCGGATAACATTCCGATCACAGACACGTTTACACTTGTCTTTTCAATGTGTATGTGGACAGCATCCGGATACAGGTCGCATGTTAATACCAAGTGTAAACGCAGCCTCTGATAATATCTAAAAAAGGTGTTGGTTAGTGTTTCATGACGCTTTAAACATTTTAATTTAACTAAGGCTTACAGTAGACCTGACTTTAGTTAAGCCATGGTCTGTGAAACCAGCCCTTAAAAGGCATAGTTCACCCAAAAATGAAAATTCTATTTTCTCATCCTTATGTTGTTCTAAACCTGTATGAATTACTTTTTATTGTGATGAGCACAAATGAAGATATTTTGATAAATGGTGGTAAGCACACAGCTGATTGTTACCATTGACTTCCATAGTAGGAAAACAAATATTATATAAGAAATGTGATAAATGATGAAGAAGATATTTTGTTAAATGATGGTAAGCACTCAATTGATGGTACACATTTTTAACTCATTTTGTTTTTTACTGTGGAATTCAATGGGTACCATTAGCAGTGTACTTACCATAATTTCTCAAAATATCTTATTTTGTGTTCATCAGAAAAAATAAATTCATACAGATTTACAACAACATGAGGATGAGAAAATGATTTTTGGCTGAATTATCCCTTTAATCTTTTATTGCATTTGTAATTTAAAAATCCTGTTAGAGAGAATAAAGTTGTCATAAATTCAAAGTACTTTTAAAATAGCTTTTAAATAGTAGTAATCATTTATTATACTGTCTTTGGTATTTGTGCTGAGACTGAGACTTTGGTATTTGTGTCTGCTTTCACACCTCAGGGACAGCTGTCACATCAGAATCTCAAGAGGACTCTCTGGTTGGTAAAACTTGGTATATTTAATATGATTTCTAAGCTACATTAATTAAAGAATCACTGAGAGTCCAAATAAATACATGTCAGCAAAAGCAGAAAGATTTGTTTCAAATGTCTTCTCTCTAACACAGAACTCAGCAGATTTTGATGGGACTTTTAACCAGAACTAGGCCCAGGAAGATCTTTAGAAATGGATGTTGTAAAAGTGCCTTTGCGCAGGAATGAGGAAAAGAAGGATATCACCTGACCTGACCTGACCGTAGGTCTCTCAGCATAATCTGTATTAACTGAATTTCGTAACACTGCCTATGAAGGCTGTCCAAAAAATGTTTCTCCCGGAGCTGCCTTCGTGCCACCAAAGTTATAGATGGATCGTTTTCCGCCTTGGCTATCTCAAGATTCAATGTGCGCCTGTGACGTCTGGGTATTTTAAAATAAACATTCAGAACTGTAGTTAAATCAAAGTGTATATTTTGCCAAACTAAAGGCCCATGTATGCCCTTGTGAAAAAAGTTCACTTTGATATATTTTTATAAAGTGCACTTATCACACAAAAGTATACTTTATCCAGAAATTTCCCCAGCAAAAATGGGACTTCTTATGCTCACAGTTTAAATGCAAGTGCAGTTTATGGTGCTATAGACACTCAGACTATACTGAAACAACATAGTCAAATATAACAGAAAATTCCCAATTTAACATCTTCCCTTTCAGGTGGATCTCTATGACTCCTTAAGAGTCCAGATACTAGAGACGTGTCTGAGCCCAAATACAGGCATAAACCTGAAATGCAGGTGATAGGTGTGATAATGCTTAAAGGGGTCATATCTCACAGTAATAAACTATTCATTATATGACCTCCCGATATAGCATCAGAACTAAAATTGTGCAACACAGATTACTTTAAGTTAAAATCCACTCACTCCCAGGCATGAACATATAATGCACATATTTTCACCATTGCAACAACATAACACTGTACCTGGTATAAGTTTTAAAACTATCCAGGCTTAAAACATCACACATATTTATGATTAATGACTTAAAATCCAAACTCGAAAGTTTGTCATACATGCAAAACCATTTAGCATCTCACATAGGAAATCACAAAACTCCTCATAATGCTAATCTACTTTTAATATAAAATCTATGCATTTTTCTTTTAAACTACGTAAAACGTTACAGTGTATGTAGGATATATGCATGGTAGTCATAAATTAAGGTTTTAGTCTCTGATTAAATAAAATAAAAGTAGTACTCTACTTGTAAATAAGACCTCTTTGAGAATAAGATAAGTGACGAATTAAGCCATTTGACGTGGTTGCAAACATGTCTAATGACATTAAACTTTAAAAAAAATGGTTAGATCTGAAGTGCTGGCATTTCTATCGATCAACAACATGATTCTCAATTAGACACACAACCATTGATTGCGACTTTGCCAACGTATATATATAGAATTTGTGAACAATGGTTAAATAAGAAATTCAGAATCTGTTTGTGTAAAGTTTTCTTGGTATGTTTTAATTTGCTTTACTGAGATCTTAGAACTGGTTAACTTGCATTTCAGTGTTCTGAACTAATAATATAGTCATATATCATATACATATATAATTGTGCAATACGTTTAAAGTGTACTTTTCAATGTACTAACATGCAATTTATGTGAACTAAAATACACTTTAATGTCTGTTGGAAATACATTTAAATATGAATTCAATGTAATGTTTTCAAACAACTAAATGTATATTAATTGTAATTACTGACAAATATATCACACTTTTATTTTAGATTAAATGCAATATGGTAATTTTTTTGTGTGTGTTTTGAACCATTTAACTGCCACCTTAATTTATCTTATGTAACAATATTGTACATGAAATATGTATTATGTAAGCAGTAGGGTACGAAAGGCTGTGCTGTATTGTAGAATAGGTAACGGCTGAAGGGCGTTTCCCACAACCCCTTCCGCCGTTGCTTATTTTACAATGCAGCACTTGCCTCGAGTACCTTTTTTGCTTTTATAAAACAGTTACCACACAATATTAAAATAAAAAATGTATTAGTGCAACTTTCATGAAGTAAAAAATAAAAGCATTCCTTCCATTAGAAAAAATAGTCCCTGACCGTGAACAACAACGTTCCAATCTATAATATGCATGAAAGCTCACATACAAACATCAAACCGTTCTCAAAATGATACGTGTGGTTGCAAAGGTGTTGCTAAGGGCGCAGTGATAGAACTGTTGGGTAAAGCGGTCATAACCGTGTTTTATTGTGAATAAAGCACAGCTATTGACCAATCAGAATCAAGGATTGGAACTAACCGTTTTATAAGTGTACAATGTACAAAAAAAATGAAAGTGATGTATCATTTTTGAATACGCAAATGATTTGGTATATTTTTACATACTTCCAGCTAGACTAATAAGTCGTAACTTGAAGAGTGCTTTTTTTGGGAAAACTAATTTGGCAGTATATTTTAAGTTTTTAAGTGTATTTTTATAAGTGAACACAATTTAAAGTGTACACTTGTTAGTGTACTTCTACAGTATGTGCTAAAGTGGAAAAATTTTTGGTATGCTTAGTACACTTTAAGTATGATGTAAAAAGTAAACAGTTGGATCAGTACACTAGACTTGTTCAATTGGTAACATCCCCAAAAATATTTTTTCAACTTTTCAACTAAATTAAGTTGGTTTAAACAGACGCAAAAACAATAAATTTCAAATACATATTTTTATTCACAGCATTCATAATTTACAGTATTTGGTTTTAAAAAGGAACAATTACTCATTGATTAATGATGTCAAGATGATGAGGTTTTCTAACATCTTTCTTCAACTAAATCAAGTTTAGTCTGACTGATAGTTTTGGCCTGATGGCAGTCTGAAAAAGCGAGAAAAGAAGTGTTTAAGACAGCGCATTTATTTAAGACTGCCCATTTAGCATATTAAATCTATAGTTTACTAGCTAAAGAGAACAATGAAAACTTAACAGTTAGTATATTTTTACATAAACACAAGTTTTACTAGAATGTCCTCATATACATTACTTTGGAAAAGTCTTAGGCCACCACCACCAGACTTGTTGTTTTATAAGTTTTAATGTCCATCCATATTTATTTTTCAATCTATTTTATTAAGATACAAACAGAAAATACAGGAAATATGTACAAGTGTTGACCTCTCTTGGCACTAAACACTGTGTGTTTTTGAGCAGAATGAAGTACAATGACTAATTTCTTTAAAATGAGAAATGAGGATTTAATTTCATTTAGGTTTAAGAGATTCTGCAGTTTCCTGTTATTGCTCAAGTGGAAGGGAAGTTTACCCTAAAAACTTGACACATCAGTTTACATTTTTGACAGTTATAAATACTATATACACATTTCCTGTGAAATATAATTGAAACAAATATATATGATCACTATAACATTGCAAAAACAACTTATCTAATTCTGGCATGGTGGCCTAAGACTTTTGCACAGTATTGTATATAGGTAGCGCTAAACACCATGCACATCTGTGGTTTCTAAACAAAATATTTGTTTCCAATTTTTTTTCACTCCAATTAGTTGTAGTTCTTTGTTACTTCTATGCCTAATAGAAAGAATTCATACAGTATATTTGTTTTCTTTTAATTTTTCTGTAATAGAAGTGTGCCATGTGAAGTTGCTGTCCATTTCTGGAGAAATATGTAGAAGGATGTTTGATAATGTGAAAAGTTTTTGGCTACTTTTATTATGTCACATTGATCTATACACTCTAAAACAAATGTTTTATAAGTGGTTCACTGGCTCGTAACCATTTTTAGTGCTATAAAGTAGCTAAAGCACATACACTATGTACCACCTGTGTAGAACCAAGTGATGCTATATCACTGCTTATGGTTCTTCATGGTGCTATATATAGGTGCTATAAAATTAAGCTTCTTAAGTGCGATTTAGCGTGCATTTATATTGCATGGTATTTGTGAATTTTAGCTTGCTCACCTTACTTCTATAAAATGTTAAAAATATAAAAATAAATAAAGCAAATTACTCTTAAAACTTTTTTGTCATGCTTCTGAGGTCTTTGTTTTTGGTGGATTGTTAAATAGTTTAATACATGCACTACAGTTTAATTGTTTATTAAAAACTAGACACAATATGTGTTAATTTAACACATTCATTTTAAGAGTGTATCTACATTTTATTTAACAATACTGATTATGCTTTGTGATTCAGGTCAGGAGGTCTCCTTGTCTTCTTCATCATTGTTCCCAGCTTCAGCAGGAGTCCCATCAGATTCTGGTAAGGTCTGTGTTAAGGAGGAGACATTTAAAAACAAATCTTTCTGTTCTTGAAATCTCATTCCCTCAGAAATGTCACTTGTTTTCTTTATTAATGCAATTTTCTTACAAATCATAAATATATAAAATATACTAACCTTAGATTCCTATTCTGACAGGTGTCCCTGCAAAGTGAGATCAGATCAGTATTAACTCATGATTTGCGCAGTGTTTTATTTTCCCTTCAATGTATTTTCTTTTAATTTAATATTTAAATATGTAAATGAACCAAAAGCCTGCACTGTGTACAGTATCATTTTCTGGTGTTTGCTTTTGTTTGCAGTTTGTTGCTTTGTGCTTATTTTACTAACACTATTTTATTATGGTATTGAAATCATGGTGATGTTTTAATAGAACCCATTTTTAATTTGATAAACACTAAACATATAAATATGTAAAACTACATTTTGTTATACTAAAAATGAGTTGTTTTTAATTTTGGTTTTTATTTTTTAGGAAGAAATAACATGAATAGCATCCTTTACTCAAGAATCAAAAAAGCAAAACATAAACTACTTTTTTTGAAACATTACAGTTGCTGAATTAGTTGGTTTCTAGTAGTCGTAGTTTATTTAAAAATATAGGAAAATTATTATTTTAGAGGTTTTTAATTCATCTGTTCCAGAGATAAATATTTTAGCACTTGCGTGCAAGTTCTGTAGCCAAGCAGAAACACAGTGACACTTGTTTTGTTTATATATTTGTTTTGTTTTTTAACTTCTTAGCTTAATATAGCTGTAAACTGATTTTATAAGACAGTGCCCCCACGATTCTTGTAAGTTGGCGACAGAAGGGTTTCGTACAGACTGATCTCACAGGAAGTCGTGTTAAAATCGCAAAAAAATTTGATTAATTTATTTGTGTCCATGGCACGAAAATCAACTTTTTTTTCATGCCTTGAGCATGAATTGCTTTTTCGTGTCACTTGCACAAATTTCACCAAATAGTTTTTTTTTGGTTGGCGTGGCACGTGACGACTCTCTTTTTCATGTCAAAAGCAGTAGGTTTTCAGTTTCTTTGTTTTAAAATATGCTTTTAAATTTTAACATGCAAAATTCAATGGCAAAATTTTTTACCATCCTTAATAATATAAGACGCTTAGTGGGTTGTTTACTTCTTTAGATAAGAGCATAAAGCTCAGTAGTCTACTGGTGTAACTAGTGTACGGTGCACCATGTTTACAAGCACACATTTATTATTAAAGTAGTTGTCTCATATTTTAAATCAAAGCCGTTTTTTTCTTATTTCATATAACTTCAGAAGTTAATTTCTACAGAAAAATGTGTCTATTTAATCTCTTAAGGAGACATTTCACAAGACTTTTTTAAGATGTCAAATAAATCTTTGGTGTCCTCAGAGTATATATGTGCTGTTTAAGCTCAAAATACCATATAGATAATTTATTATAGCATGTTAAAATTGCCACTTGAGCAAAAATGTGCCGAATGCAAATGACCTGATCTCTGCACTAAATGGCAGTGCTGTGGTTGGATACTGCAGATTAAGGGGGGGTATTACCCCCTTCTGACATCACAAGGGGAGCCAAATTTCAATTAGCTATTTTTTCACATGCTTGTGGAGAATGGTTTAGCCTACCAAAACGAAGTTATTGGGTTGATCTTTATACATTTTCTAGGTTGATAGAAGCACTGGGGGAGCCAATTACAGCACTTATAATATAAAGAGTTTCGTTGCAAAACGAGATAACCACCGTTTTTTTAATTGTTCAGAAATCTCGTTTTTTGGTTATGCATTCCAATTAATTTCAATGCAACTGCAGCTGGTTTGTTTTGATTTAAACCTTCATAACTTAAAAAATACAGCTAAGTAGCACCATAAAACAAAATAATAACATCATAACATAATAATAAACATGTTTTGACATGTTAAAAAATGGATTCATCTCGTTTTGCAACGAAACTCTTCATATAATATAACACGGAAAAAGTCAGATTTTCAGTATATGTCCCCTTTAAAATAATTTCAAAAACATGTCAAAATATTTTTATGCCTATGCATTCATAAGAAACACTGAATGCTCAGGTTTTGCACTTTATATAGTAATGAACGTTCTTATTTTTATCAATAAAGTCAAATAATTTGTAAATTCACATCGGATCTGGGCTCTTGAATTAACTCTTTTAGGGTGTTTCTCGCGGGAGCCACTAGATGGCGCAAAAGGACAAGTTTATTTTCTGTTATTTTTTGTTTTTCGGTCTGTAAAATTAATTAAGAGTTTAAATCAAGACTGGGTTATTGTTAATCAGTTTCTTTTTTTACTTTATCAATGTAATAACATACATAACATTTATGTAGTTTAGTAATAATTGTTTTAGTTTAATCTAAAACTAACTTAAGATAATTACAACAAACTAACCAATAGATCCAGTTTTTACATTTTGAATGCTGCAAAGAAAACAAGTTTATATTAATTTTTCAAAGCACAATCCTGATGTTTCTACATGTATTTTAGGAACAATTCAAAGTTGAATTTTGGTGGCATAACCATAATCTTTAATCACATCCGGTCTTGGCATGTCCTTAGTTTTTTACATTGCTTTTAAGTGACTAATCTCTCGTAAGTTTTTTTAACGTACTGAACTGAAAAGTTTAAACTTTAAAAAAGGGGACCCTAAGGCTTCGTATTAAAAAAGTGTTATAAAAAGCCTTCAGTTAAACATGGCTATATTACATTAAAAAAAAAAAACATTAAACTGGGCAGCAGGTTGCTTGGATCCCCCCCCCCTTTTTTTTTTTTTTGACGTTTTGTATAAGAGCACCTTCAATTTTTTTCTAACATTTCTTCTGCTTTTTCTGAGCACTTTAGATTTTTCCTGATTTCCTGAAAAAGTTTAAAGTTTACTTTAAGTTCTTCAACTAAAAAAAAAAAACAAACCTATTGCTTCTTGTTCATGTGAATGATTCAGAAGAAATGTAACAGATAGAAATTGGTTTAACAACTGTTCTATGTTGTAATGGCGCCCTCATGTGGTTTAGTTGTGCAGACAGAAATGCATGGTGTGACGGAAGATGAAGTATTAAAGCGGTTGCCATGGGGAATGCACGGTGTTCTCCAGCGTAACATCACTGAGAGGATGTTTCATTAAATTTGGCAGTAAACCGATTTGCATCCATCATTTGAGTCGGTGTGTTCTTTCCGTGTGTCTTCTAAGTTCAGTCTGAATATCTCTCTAATTACCTCCGTTCCTGATTCTTGTAAGACATGTGACTCGCACAACACAAAACAACAACAAAATGCATCACACGTGGCCAGGCACATTTCCGCCTACAATAGTCAAAAGGAACTTGTTGTGTCGTATTGACGGATTTCAAATCGTTCTTTTGACACGCAAGTTTCGTCTAAATACACGTGAAGATGAATTTCCTGCATTGTATTTTGATGCTTATCTTCGTGATACATGACGGTATGTGTTATAGTATTATTTTATGGAATTTATTTACTCATTGGATAAAGTGCTTACATGGATTTTAGATGTCAATTATTCTCTTGCTGTTGTTATTTATGTTGCATGCTGTTTTTTCTCTCTGTTTTTGTTTTTATTTCTAATGAACACAAAAGAAGATATTTTGAGAAATTATGGTAAACACCCAGCATTAAGTGACCATTGACTTCCATAGTAGGAAAAAATGTAGTATTGTGATAAATGATGAAGAAAATATTTTGATAAATGATGGTAAGCACACAGTTGACGGTACCAATTAAATTCCATCATATTTTTTTATTCCTACCATGGAAGTCAATGGTGACTTACTGCTCTGTGTTTACCATCATTTCTCAAAATATCTTCTTTTGTGTTTATCAGAAAAAAAGAAATTCATACAGGTTTAGAACAACATGAGGATGAGAAAGTGATGACATAATTTTCATTTTAAAGTGAACTATCCCTTTAATCTTAGTTTATTTGTCTTGTGATCATCACGTTGGTTTTCAATTTCCTGTCTACAAACCTCAGAGGGAGGAAGTGGCTTCAATAGTCAGACACTGCACACTTTTCACCTTTCTGGTTTTGTTTATCAGCTCATTCGTTGAGAGCTCCAAAAACTTGACTTATTTTACAGGAAACAACATAAACTTAACACATGAAATGTTATTTTATTTGTTCATAATCTCACAATAAACACAAAAAAAAGTCTGAATTTTATTGTTTTTTTTTAATAAGTTTTTGGCCTATTACCGGTTTGGTCTATAGATGGGTTGCTCGGCGACGTCATAACTTCTTACGCGCAACCGAGAGTCAGAAAGAAGAGACGTGCATTGTGTTGTAGGCTAGTAGCGGTGTCTGTAAGTCAAAATGCAAAGGAGATATTGTGTGGATAATTGTACAAACAGAGTCAGTGCTGGGTGCCTGATGTTAACATACCAGTAGATGCGACTATTACGTTACTATCCTAAGATTATAATTCATACATGTACATGTATCACAGTAACACTGCAAAAATAAAGACAGAAAAACAGATCCAACTAAAATCAAGTTTTATTTATATACAAACAATAAAGAACACTTCAATAATTAAGGTTGTTGCAGTAGCGGACCAGCTCACCAATCGGGCTTTCTGCCTCCTGGATGCGCACGCACCCTGTAATGTTTGTAATAAGGCAACCCATCTATGAACCAACAGAAAATTCAATTTGATTCCGCTAGGTTTCAGTAAAGAGGCGAAAAGAATCAACTTTAATTACATTCTAAACAAAAGTTATTGAGATCTAACTGAAAGCAGGCATGTGGAAGAAATAGATATTGATGCATTTTTTTTTTACTTGTGCACTAAAGACATATTGTTTGGCCATGTCTGCTCACAGAAAAGTGAAAAAAAGTCTCATTTTGAAGAAAACAAGCTAAAGTAAAAGCTTATACAGCGTTTTGGGCTCTTAGTATCTCACAAAAGTGAAAGTGAGTTCCAGTGAAAAGAAGTCTTAATGCTTCATCATATAAAGACATTTTGAAAAATGTCATCCTCCCAACTTTGTGTGAACAGTTTGGGGATGGCCCCTTCCTGTTCCAACATGACCAGTGCACATAGCAAGTTTAATAAAGACATGGATGAGCGAGTTTGGTGTGAAGGAACTAGACTGACCTGCACAGAGTCCTGACCTCAACCCAATAGGACATCTTTGGGCTGAATTAGAGTGGAGACCATGAGCAAGACTTTCTTGTCCAAAATCAGTGTCTGACCTTACAAATGTGCTTTTAAAAGAATGGTAAAAAAATCCTCATAAACACACTCCTAAGACCTTGTAGAAAGTCTTCAGAGAGGAGTTGAAGCTGTTATAGCTGCAAAGGGTGCAGGGCCAACTCCATATTAAGCCCTATGGATTAAGAACAGGGTGTCATGCTCAACAATTTATGTATTTTTTATAAATATGATGATGCAGTTTAGACCCATCGGTCTCCATCAAACTGGAGATATTAGACCAAAGGCTCAGCAGGATTATCATGATAGAGTCCATTTCTTCACTGTGACCAGATGTTGAGTTTAAACAAGTATTTTTAATATTTTCAAATGTTATAATGCACCAAAACTGAAAAATGTGTAATGTCTAAGAAAACATAAGTTGGATCACTTATTTAAATTTGTTATCAGTTTACAAATTTGACAACTGTTGATGTTTAGATGAAAAGTTAAGATTGTTGTGTTGAAATCAGAAATCTGTGGTTAAGAGGAAATCTAAATGGTCCTGTAATCTTCCCCAAATATGGTAAAAGACCCTCAACCATTCCCTTTAGAAGAAGAGGAGTGAATTCTAAACCAGACCCCTTAAACCAGCAGTCATTCATAGCCTGATAAAAACCTAAATTATGCTTAAATTGTTGTTTCTAATGGGTCTGAAATGGTGGTTTTTTTCTTAAATTATTCTCAAATATTAATAATTATTCTCTTAAACGTGCAGATACTCTGGAGTTAAATGTTCAAGGCTCTGCTACTCTGGTTGTTCCTCTGGGAGGTTCAGTGGTTCTGCCCTGCTATGTTGAAACACCCTTAGTAATGGAAAGTGTGAGGGTGGAATGGACAAGAAAAGATTCAGACATTCTGGTTCATCTGTTTCAAAATGGAGATATTAGACCAGAGGCTCAACATCAGGATTATCATGATAGAGCTCATTTCTTCACTGAAGACATTAAACATGGAAACTTCTCACTCCTGTTGAACAATCTGACAGCTGAAGATAAGGGGGTTTATAGATGTAAAGTTTACAGCAACAAGGATGCTGACAAAACTTTGGTTACAATAAAAGATGTTGGTAAGTGATGATGATCATTTTAGAACGGCATTTGATTGATTAAAACAATGCTTGTACTATTGAATCAGTCTTACCTGTCATACTTCATGTTTTTCTTTTAGAATATTTGATAGTGTCAGGATCAGATCAGTTGATATTTGCGGATGTGGGTGATGATGTCACTATGAACTGCTCTGTGGACTCTCACATCAAACCTGAAGAGATTGAAGAGGTTTCATGGAAGAAAAGAGATAAAGATGATGAAATCCCGGTTCTGCTCTATCAAAGCAATGAAACTCAATCAGAATCATCAGATGAACAATACAGAGACAGAGTTGAGTTCTTCACTGATGAAATCCACAGAGGAAACTTCTCTCTCAGACTGAAGAGAGTCAGAACTGAAGATAAAGGAGTTTACATCTGTCAAGTGTTTACTGGACGACTTTCAGCAAACACAACTGTAATACTGGAGAGACTGGGTGAGTTAAAGTGAACAATACAAACCTGATAAACATGCTGTGTTGATTTTTTGCAATACTAGAAGTGGTTATTTACAGTAGGCTATATATCAAACGGGCTTTTATTACACACTTTATATTAGAGTGTGTTACAATTAAAAGGCTGGATGCCTTCAATGGACGCTTCGTCGAAGGCAATGACTTGGTCTTCGAAGGGCACAGCCTCAGAAATTCACAAAGAGAACTGTAGAGAGAGTCTAGGATCCATAGTGTAAATAGGAGTTGCTACAAATTATAAAAATAAAGTTGAATTAGCTTAAAGGTGCATTGTGTAACTTCTAGAAGGATATTTTGACAGAAATGCAATATAAATGACATATTTATCAGTGGTGTATAAAGACCTTACATGATGAACTGTTTTTGTTACCTTAGAACGGGGGTGACAAACTCTGTTCTTGGAGACCTATACCCTCCTGTGCCCGGTTGCATGAAAGTCCTTAAGCTAAGAAATCCCTTAAATATAAGGTCAAGGGTGCCCTTAATTAAAAATGGGTTGCAAGAAAAACCCTTAGTGAACCAATAAGGCTGTAAATATTTACCCTTAAATGCTAAAGTATTACCTAAGTTCTGCTATAGAGACAGAGCGCAGTTATGCAAATTTGAAAACCACGCCCACCGGGGGTGGAAAGCGATCCAACAGTCTCCATTGACTTTGTATTGCGAGAAGCCGCCTCCTTGTCATTTCTGGCTTATAACAAAAAACTGAATGATGCCTAAAAGCTGCTGTGTGACAATATGTACAGCTAAAAAGCCAAAGAACACAGAAATAAGTTTTTATAAGCTGTCGAGCCGTAAAACCCAGCTTTTAAGGAGAATAAAGTGGATCGCCGACTACGTTTCCCCCTAGTGGACACAGTTCTACTAATAGAAGTACTATGAAAAGTTGCCTTTTTCCATTTCTGTGTCTAAACGCTCGTTTTTTGGGGTCGACAGCTTATAAAAACGTATTTACAGATTAAACTTAAAAACAGATTAATACATAAAAGCTGCTATGTGACAAGGTGTACATCTAACAACCCAAACAAACCAAATACGTTTTTATAAGCTTTCAACTTCAAAAAAACGAGCGTTTAAAGACACAGAAATGGAAACAGGCAACTTTTCATAGTACTCCTATTAGTAAAACTGCGTCCAATAGGGGGAAACGTAGTCGGCGATCCACTTTTTCTCCTTAAAAGCTGGGTTTTACGGCTCGACAGCTTATAAAAACTTATTTCTGGGTTCTTTGGCTTATTAGCTGTACATATTGTCACACAGCAGCTTTTAGGCATTATTCAGTTTTTTGTTATAAGCCAGAAATGACAAGGAGGCGGCTTCTTGCAATACAAAGTCATTGGAGATGGTTGGATTGCTTTCCCCCCCGGTGGGCGTGGTTTTCAGGGTATGACGCGCTGCGCTTTGTCTCTATGCGTTGCTACAAAGTCCTTAAGTCCTATTTTCCCTTAAAAACTTAAGTCCCTTAACGTCACACGCGATGGCTGATTTTATTGTTATTTAAGAAAATGAAGTACCAACGCGCATTTCTAACGATCGAAATAATCCCTTAGAGAAAAGTGATGCGCATTTATTAGGAGAATAGCAGTTGATCGTCCGTCAATCTAAAGTGCTTCAAGTTTGAATTACTTTGAGGTTTTATACATGCGGCACTTTACAGTCTGTTATTTGCAATGTTTCATTGTACACAAATCCGCCTTTTGTTGAGCTGCGTGCGTTGATTTGTTTACGGTTTGAGATTTTGTAACTATAGCAACAACCGCTTCTCCACTGCCGTGTTTTGGCACAGACTACCGTAAAATACTTAGTATAAACACTTAGGTAAGGGTGACAGTTAAGACCTTTGTTGCAACGCTCTTAAATAAATCCCTTACCTCATAGATTTTTACTCAGGGAAACCCTCACTTAAGGAGTTTCATGCAACCGGGCACTGAATTTTAGTTCCAACCCAGCTTCAACACAACTGACTCAAATTTTTAGGTAACCCTGAAATGCTTGATTGCCAGGTTCAGGTGTGTTTGATTGGGGTTGGAGCTGAACTCTGTAGGACAGTAGATCTCCAGGAACAGGGTTGGTCAACACTGCCTTAGAATAAGGCGTTTTATCTACATACACCACAGGTCTCCTTATGTGGAAGTTATCAATATGTTTAGCCCTAAACAGACAAACTGTTCTACAGAGTGCGTTTCATCCCCATGTTGTCTCAGACGAAGACATGTTTGTCCTGTGGCAGCTACCGTATGTTTTGAAATTGAAGGGTGAGCTATTGGTTGCAATTCCCAATCTCACCACTAGATGCCGTTAAAATGTATGCACTGTACTGTCCTCAACATGTTTTAATGGTTTGACAGTCAGATAAACTCCCTTCCCTCACATGACTCTGAAGACAAGAAGTTTATTTATCCACAGGTTTAATGGTCTTGGGTATGGAGTGAAACTACAAACAAATAAACATATTTCAATAATCATAATAATGTCCACAAATTACCAACAATTACAGCATTGTATCAACATCCACAATAATGTAATGTTCTGCAATACAAACGTAACAATTTGAAAAATAAATAATGAAAAACCATGATGCTAAACACAATGTGGCTAATGCAATAAATAATAATAATCTTAAACCATAACAATTTACATTTATATACAAATATAATGTACATCCATGTCAATCAAACAAGTACTTACAAGTGATGCTGTTGCAGGATTAAAAATTACACAAATATATGGCGCTTAAAGAGAGCCATCTTAACTGATGTCCACATGGAACACTCACTACTTCCTGATTCACTTAAATACCAGAAATCACAGAATTACTGCAACATCAACTTGCCACTAGATGGCGCTTTAAACCCTAAATAGATTGAACAGGTTAACTAGTGCCATGGATAACATTAAATAAATACAGACATTAAATAATTAAATGTGTTACTAAATTAAACACAAAATAAAGAATCTGTAACATTAAACTTGTTCCAGCACACTCCCCGTCTGACGTGGATTACACGTCACTACTCACGAGTCATTTAGATTGATCTAATTTTGTTTGTCAGGAGTAAGAAGAAGGATTGTCTTAGTAATAGGCCGTAGGAATACCTTTGGGCCTTCCTTTTTAAACACCTTGACTTCCACCTTACGAACTTTGTTGTCCTTGCTCGGGAAGACTTGGGTCACAACTCCCATAGGCCATTCATTCCTTTTTTGTTGTTCATCCTTCAAGAGCACAATACTTCCTACTTCAAGGTCAATCTTACTAGAAGGCCACTTTCTTTTTGGTTGCAAAAGAGTTAAGTACTGCTTTTTCCATTTATCCCAGAAAGTTTGTGCCAAGTGTTGTACCTGTCTCCACTGTCGATTATGAAGGTTTTTGAGTATGAATGGGTCATCTGGGTCAGTTGACACTGGGACAAGAGGTCGAGCATTGATTATAGCAGCAACTTCTGCCATTAAAGTGGAGAGTGTCTCATGTGTTAGTGTTGAAGGTCCAAGCTGTTGGAACATTGCATCTAGTATCCTTCTCGCAAGTCCAATCATCCTCTCCCAAGACCCACCCATGTGAGATGCATGAGGCAGGTTTAACTGCCAGATACAGCCTTGATCCACAAGAAATTTTTTAACAGAGGTCTTGTTGAGATTAGATGAAATGTTAAGCTCCTTGCAAGCACTTATAAAATTTGTTCCTCTATCTGAACGAATGAGCTTCACAGGCCCTCGAATGGCAAGAAAGCGGCGCAAGGCATTAATGAAGCTAGATGTATCTAAAAATTCAATTAGCTCAATATGCACAGCTCTCACACTCATGCAGGTGAATATTACAGCCCACCTTTTGCTCTGAATAAGACCACCTCTGGTACGTCGTGCCGCCACACCCCATGGGCCGAAAACATCTAATCCCACATTCGTAAATGGAGGGTCAGTGGACACACGATCTGCTGGAAGGTCAGCCATTTTTTGAGTCTGAGGTTCTCTTCGTAATCTCCGGCATGTAACACATTCATGAATGACACTGCAAACACGTCTCTTGCAGCCAACTATCCAATAACCAGCAGCACACACTGCACCCTCTGTGTAATGTCGTCCCTGGTGTTGGACTTTCTCATGATGATGTTTAACTAAAAGTGTTGCAATGTGATGTTTCCCAGGGATAATAAGGGGCTTTTTTACATCAAGCTTAATCTGTGCTTCTGCTAATCGTCCTCCTACTCTTAGCAGGCCGTCTGTGTCTATGAATGGGTCTAAGCCTTTAAGGAGGCTTCTTTTGGAGAGCTTGTTTCCTGTTTCCAAGTCCTTATACTCTTGGGCATATGTCTCCTGTTGGACTGCTTTGACGATAATTCTTTCAGCACATAAGAGTTCTTCAACTGTTGGAGCATTGGAACAGTAATGCCAGCCCTTGCAGCTTGACGTTTCTGTTGTAGAACCTTTGTGGAACTGACGAGATATATGAAGAAGACGTGCAATGGCATGAGTGATAGACTTCCAAGTGGAAAATTTGGAGAAACGTTGTGTTCCAAGACTCTTATTCATCATTGTGGTCTTCAATGTGGAGACTTGAGGACGTACCTCTTCATCTAAAGAAGGATCCACAAGCTTATATGTGTTCTCTTCAGGTAAAGTCTGGGGGTTGTTTTTCAGAAACTTTGGTCCGTGTAGCCAATTGGTGTCTTGGAGATGAGCAGCAGAAACGGACCTTGTTGCAATGTCCGCTGGGTTCTCATCTGTATGAACATACTTCCATTGATTTGGATGTGAAGACTTGCGAATCCGAAGGACACGGTTACTGACATATACATAGAAGCGCCGGGTTTCATTATATATGTAGCCCAACACTACCTTACTATCTGTAAAGTAAGTAGTGTCATCCAAGGGTATGTCAATTTCTGAAGTAATGAACTCTCCCAGTTCCACTGCCAGAACTGCAGCACATAACTCAAGACGGGGAACTGTTTGCTCAGGGCTGAGTTTTGCCTTACCCATGATGTAGCCGACATGGTTTATTCCACATGAATCTGTCAATCTGAGGTAGCCCACTGCAGCTATGGCCTTTGTTGATGCATCAGAGAAGACAAATAACTCTTTTCGTGTAGCTGTAGAAGGTGATATGTGTGTGTAACATCTTGGAATCTGAAGCTTACTTAAATCCTTAAGAGAAAGTCTCCACATGTCCCACTTTTCTTGCATTTCTTTGGGAAGAGGGGAATCCCAGTCATCATTCTGGTTATTAAGCTCTCTCATGATGAATTTACCCTGGATACTAACCGGAGCAACAAAGCCGAGGGGGTCAAAGATGCTATTAATGGTGGACAGGACACCTCGACGAGTAAAGGGTTTTGCATCAGTAGCTATTTCAAAAGTAAAGGTATCAGATTTCAGACTCCAATTCAATCCCAGACTGCGCTGTGTAGGAAGTATATCAGATCCAAGATCCAAATCTTTGAGATCACTGCCATGATCCTGAGATGGGAAGGCCTCTAGAACTTCTTTGCTGTTAGAAGCTATCTTGTGAAGCCGTAAGTTGGAGCCGGCTAAAATCCTCTGTGTGTTTTTTAGCAGGTCCACTGCTGCCTTGACTGTAGGAAGAGACTTTAAACCATCATCAACATAGAAGTCACGGTTTACAAAGGTCTTAACCTCAGACTCACCACTTTTAACGGACTGCCTGAGACAATAGATGGCAACAGCCGGAGATGGACTGTTGCCAAATACATGGACGCGCATGCGGTACTCAATGATGTCTTCAGATGGATCATTATTACGGAACCACAGGAACCTTAGGAAATTGCGGTCTTCCTCTCTCACCAGGAAACAGTAGAACATTTGTTCAATGTCAGCTGTTATGGCCACAGCTTCCTTGCGAAATCGCATAAGCACCCCAAGTTAAAAGAACATCATTCAGTGAGACATCCCCATGACGGGCACTGGAATCAAAGACAACTCTTATGTTCCCAGGTTTTTTAGGGTGATATACCCCAAAGAGAGGCAAATACCAGCACTCCTCTCCTTCCAAGAGAGGGGGAGCTTCTTCAGCATGTTTGTTACTAAAAACTTTACCCATAAAGGTAAAGAAGTGCTGCTTCTTCTCTGGGTTTCTCTCAAGATTCCGTCTCAAAGTTGACAACCTTTTCATGGCTTGACATCTGTTGTTAGGGAGTCTGCACCTTGAAGCTTTGAAGGGCAATGGCGCCACCCAGCTGTTGCTTTCATCTTTCTCCAATTCTTGTTCCATGATGTGAAGGAACGCCAGATCATCAATAGATGGGGCCACTTTGTTGTCATCACAGGTAACCTTAAACACTTCTTGACCAAACTGAACACCTTTGTGATTGTAAACAAGTTGCTCCATAGAACACATTCCATTGCCATTTCTCCAATCATTACTGTTTCTCTCCTTCACATGAAAAACATTTGGACAGGGATCAAAGATGGATGGTCGTTGTTCTTTTGTGTTGGTGAAAAATGTACTCACAGTAGTAGACTTGTGAATGCCATTAAGACAAACATTGCCAACTATCACCCATCCTAGGTCAAGCTTTTGTGCATAAGGAGCATCGTGAGGACCGTTCACCTGTCTGCGAACCTTATGGACTCTGATAATGTCACGACCCAGAAGAATCATGATACGAGCATCTGGATCTAACTCTGGTATGAATGGAGCTATAGGCTTCAGATGAGAGTGATAGAGTGCAGCATTGGGTGAGGGAATTTCTGCCCTATTATCAGGAATGTTGTTACACTCTAACAAATTTGGTAGGGAGAGGATAACCTTTCCATCTACAGACTCAATTTGGTAGCCAGATGCTTTCCGACCGATGGTCTCTGTCACTCCAGAACACGTTCTAAGGGTATACGAAGTAGCCGGGCCATTTTCTTTGAAGGCATCAAAGAATTCAAAACGAGCCAACGACCTATTGCTCTGCTCGTCAAGGATCACATATACTTTCAGTGCTTTCTCAGGCCGGTCTTTAGGGTAAACTTTCACCAAGCTGATTTTTGAACATGACTTATTACTAAGGTCATCTTTGCAAACTTCAATGCAATGAGCTTCCACTTCGGTTGGTGGTGTGGAAATTTCCTCCCCGCCATGCTGTGGTGAGGAGGCAACTTCTTGAACTTTTAGAGCTGGGCCTGGATGCAGTGCAGAAATGTGTTTCTCACTTCCACACTCAGAACATTTAGTCAGAAATCTGCAGTTCCTGGCTATATGTGTAGTGGCTAAACAACACTTAAACAGATTCTTCTTTCTTTCAAAAATGCTAAACGTTCCTCCAAAGGTTTTTCACGGAATGAACGACATTTCCTAAGTAAGTGAGGTCTTTTGTGAATAGGACAAAGTCTCTCAGCATCCTCAGCTTTCCGTTCATCTGTGTCAAAATGAACAGGGGAAGATACACTTATCTTGTTAACTGAGACTTCTCTTGATTTGCTTGGCTTCCAGCTAGCCTTGTCTGCCTTATGAAGTGAATCTGTTTGAATAGAAAAGTTGAACCCTGGGTCATTCCTTATTCTAGCTTGCTGACTAACAAAGTCAACCAAGACCTTGAAGGGGGGGAAAAGAAACACCATACTTCTCTTTGTAACCAGATCCATGTGACAACCACTTTTCTTGTAGATTAAATGGTAGCTTCTGAACTATGGGATTGATACCCCTAGATGTGTCCAGATATGACAGGCCTGGAAGGTATCCATCAGCCTTTGCTGATTCTATTTCCATAAGAAGATCACTCAATTCGTGAAGCTTTGAGTAGTCTTTGCTAGAAATTCTTGGGAAATGCTCAATACGCTTGAAAAGTGCTCTTTCGATAACCTCTGGAGCACCATAACACTCTTCCAGTCTAGTCCATATCATATCAAGGCCCCTCAATGGCTGATTAATGTGTACAGACCTCATGCGTTTAACATGCTCAGCTGATTCCTTTCCCAACCAACCATTTGACTAACAAGTCCATTTCTTCACTCGGTGTCAAGTTCAAACCACTTACAGCATTTTGAAAGGAACGCTGCCAGGCTCTGAAGCTTTCAGGTTGGTCATTGAACTGTATTAAACCAGTATTCACAAGTTCACGGCGAGCAAAATACCTGACAAAGTCTGAAATGTCTGTCTTATCTTGTTGGGAAGGTTGAAGTGACGGACTTGCCATTGGGAAAGGTGATGTGGTGCTTTGGGCGAAACGTGTATGCTTTCTGTGCTGTTTACCACCTTGAGTATTACTAGAAGGAGGATTCATGGCTGGTGAGAATTGTGATGGTTGATCAGAATCTTTCTTTGGTTGCATGTGATAGAATTCAGCATCGTTTGAGCAACTCTCTGCCTTGAAACTTGTAGCATAAACAGAATGTCTTACAGGTAATTCTGTGTGAGGCTGTATGGTTTCATCTTGAGGGAGTGTTTCTGTCTTTGTTGCTGATTCTGTGACTGCATGTAGATTCATCTGTTCAACGTATTCAGATGTCCGCTGCATAACATCAACAGGAGATGTTTCCAGTGGAGGATCTTGTTTACTATGGACGCTTGTGTCAACAGCTGCTTCTAAAGCTTCTGCTTCAGCTACGGCTGCAGCAGTTTCTCTCTCTAACACCATTTTATCCATTTTGGCCTCCAATTTGGCTTTCTCCACCTTTATTCTTTCCTCCTCATCTGCATACATCAAACGTGCCTTAGCTGCTTCAGCTTTTGCTCTGGCCATTGCAGCTGCAGCATTTGTAGAAGAGCTACCTGATCGTGAGCCGGACGAATATGATCTGGTTTTAAGTGAGGATGTGGACTCCATTGTGCACACAATACCCATTCAATTTACTTGAATCTTCACAAACTGCAGCTGTAACTTTTCCTGCAGCCACTTTTTCACTGTACTGTCCTTAACATGTTTTAATGGTTTGACAGTCAGATAAACTCCCTTCCCTCACATGACTCTGAAGACAAGAAGTTTATTTATCCACAGGTTTAATGGTCTTGGGTATGGAGTGAAACTACAAACAAATAAACATATTTTAATAATCATAATAATGTCCACAAATTACCAACAATTACAGCATTGTATCAACATCCACAATAATGTAATGTTCTACAATACAAACGTAACAATTTGAAAAGTAAATAATGAAAAACCATGATGCTAAACACAATGTGGCTAATGCAATAAATAATAATAATCTTAAACCATAACAATTTACATTTATATACAAATATAATGTACATCCATGTCAATCAAACAAGTACTTACAAGTGATGCTGTTGCAGGATTAAAGATTACACAAATATATGGCGATTAAAGAGAGCCATCTTTACTGATGTCCACATGGAACACTCACTACTTCCTGATTCACTTAAATACAGGAAATCACAGAATTACTGCAACATCAACTTGCCACTAGATGGCGCTTTAAACCCTAAATAAATTGAACAGGTTAACTAGTGCCATGGATAACATTAAATAAATACAGACATTAAATAATTAAATGTGTTACTATATTAAACACAAAATAAAGAATCTGTAACATTAAACTTGTTCCAGCACATGCACACTACCTTTAAGTTATTTTCAACCTTTACATTTTTATAATTTATTGCAACCCCTCACCAGTCAAGAAAGTTGAAATGAATTGTAAATTCAAGTTGATTAAACTTTAACATTTAAGTGCCGCTCGAGGAAAGCAGGATGCATTTTGAGGGGTGTGTAACTGATGTGTGTGTGTTACAGGTTTCTCAGCTCTACATATATTGGTGTTGACTCTCTGTATTGCTGCATGTGGATCGGCTCTTCTGTTCTACTCTCTCACATACTGTACATTAAATAGTAAAGGTATGCTTTTTCAGCTGGGACAAAGCTACAAGACATTTATTGAAACATTGTTTTCCAAATACTTTTTATTTACATTCTAGGCATAAAGGTGCTGGTTCATGTTTGTCTTCAGTTTTGCCCGAATATTATGATGTTTCTGGCTTCAGTCTTCTGGTATGCTGCTGAAGGTATTTCAATGTTAATTGAAAATAATTTTTCTAAATCTATTTGACGATTAATTCAGTTCTTTCTAAAAATGTATCTCTTTGAGAAAACGCTTCTCTGCCAATGACGAGTTTTTATAAACGGGTTGCAAGTTTACAAACATTGCAGGGTGCGCGCGCATCCAGGAGGCAGAAAGCCCGATTGGTGAGCTGATCCGCTACTGCAACAACCTTAATTATTGAAGTGTTCTTTATTGAATAAAACTTGATTTTAGTTGCATCTGTTTTTCTGTCTTTATTGTTACTGTGATACATGTATGAATTATAACCTTAGGCTATTAACGTAATAGTCTCATCTACTGGTATGTTAACATCAGGCACCCGGCACTGACTCTGTTGGTACTATTTTCCACGCAACAATTCCTTGGCATTTTGACTTACAGACACCGCTACTAGCATACAACACAATGCACTTCTCTTCTTTCTGCCTCTCGTTTGCGCGCGCAACCAGTTAATGACGTCGCCGTGCAACCTGTCTATAGCAATCCATATTTCCGCTATTATCCACCAGGTGGCACTCTTACCCAACTTATAAAACTTTGAAGCACCCACTAATCCAAAAGCAGTAAATTCTCTGTGTATGTTTTGATCATCACTCTGAATCTGATCTCTAACAAAAGTCTTTTACAAAAATGCAATTACCTCATCTTCTTGCTCAAAATTTTTTATTTTTGAAAAGCCTACACATATTTAAGAGGTGATAAAAAGAGAACAAATGAAAGCAGATTCAAATCAGATTGTCTGTTTTTTCATTTGATATTGTTTGATTATATATTTAAAGAAGAACATATTCTGAAAGGCTTTTAAACTTTTGTTAAAATGCTGGTGCTGGTTGGCAACTTTTTTCAAAAAACGCTGGCAGGGAAAGAGTTAAAATGACTATGCAAATGACAGCCAGACATTAAGTTCTATCACTTTATTTTCTTAATACTCTGACATGTCTTCTAACAATTCTAACATTTTTTCATGGGTTTCAGGATCTTTGCTTGAGACAGTATCTTTGCTTGAGACAGTCTCTTGCTGTACGCTCTATATTTTGAGGCCTCTGAGGTTGTTTTGGGTTACACCCCATATCAGTGATTTTCCAGGTTTGACTTTTTAAAAAATTAATACTCAGATCTTTAGATTTCTCATAATGTTATTGTCTAATAGATTGTATGTATTTTTATTTTACAATAAATTAATTCTATAAAATATGTTATCACCATTACAGTACTTTTATACACACTTACAAGATTTGATCATCTCTTTTTCCAGACAAATTTATTTACCTAATCAAGTCTTCACATGCTGATCAGTATTTTCCTGCTGTCACAGTAGCAATGTTTTCAGGTTGGTAAATCCATAATAAATATTGTTATATTGACATTTTGTATTACAACAAAGTAATGGTTACAAATTCAATTTACATAATTTAAATCACAAGAAAAAAACTTCTAATCTATTAATTTATTCTCTTTACGTGACATTGTTAAAGTTGATGTAGTGCTTTGTTTATTTATTTTTTTAAATGATATTTATATATATATTTTAATTTGTTTGTGCTAGCTCTGTTGGCAGAACATTTTAAAGACATCGACACAGTCACTGTGATGTTTATCTGGGTATCACTGGGCCTGCTGTGTCTGAGCTTTGTCATAAGTGAGTGAACTCACCTCAAATGTGTATCTTTTTTAAATGCACAAACATTATAAAACATAAAGATATGTTAAGCATTTTATAGAGGAAGCCATTTTATGCACTTTTGAACTGAATACAACCTAAATATGTCAGCCTTTGGTTTAATACACTTTCTTAAAATTTACTTGTAGTCTCTAAAGAAAACACTCAAAAACAAGTTTTTTATGCTTATTTTTCCAGAATATGTTGTGTTCATATTCTGTTTGTGTTTCTCTCACCTAATCAAAAACTTTTAGATGGATGCTATTCAAGCTTTACAATCACATTTATTGAGAAGAGCAATTGTTAAGTATAATAATGTTGCTTATGACCACAAGAAAACACACAAAAATAGTTTGTGACTTTAATGTAAGAAATTCATACAAGAGTACCCCCTCTTAGAGAGTTCTTTGCCATGAGGTGCCATGTTCAACATCCAGTGGTCAGTATGAGAGAATTGTACTAAAAGCATCAAATTTGAAATGTTGTAATACAAGATACATTTTATGGTCCTGTCAAGCAGATAAAAATGAAGATATTTGCATGGTTAAACAAGGCCTACATCTATTATCATATGCTGAAATATGAGGGATGTACTCACGTTTGTCACATACTGTGTTTGTTTTTCATTTTTGTGATAGATTTGGCTAGATCCTGTATGAAGTTGCTCTCAGTTTTTGGAGAATCGTGTCAACTAAAGAGCAATGAAACTATTAAGAGTCTTGCTGCCTGTTGCTTTTATGTGCTGCCTTCAGTACAAGTCGGTCTTTTCTTCTACCCTCTTGTTGGCTTCTGGACAGGTAAGCAAGAACATTTCAGACTCTAGCGGATAGTGAATTAGTTGTCATCTTCTGTAACTTCCTCTCTCTTTTATAGTATTAATTGCTGCAGGGTTGCCAGCGCTCGCTGGTGTGTGTTTTTTACTCAAGTGTTGGACTGGCAGAAAAATGACACAACAGCGCAGTATGTTAATATTCTATCTGCTCTATTAAAACTGCATTCATCAGTGAGCTTTGTTGAATATAATGTAGTTGATATTATGTGTGATTTAGTGGTTTAACTTTCTCTGCTCAGTTTTTTTTTATCTAGATAAAGCGGTATGGATACTGATGTGTGTAATGAGTGTGCGGATGATTTACGCTTACATTGATTTCCTAAGAAATAAAGGAGGTGTGAATATTTTTATTAATTGTATTGAAACTTAATTTTTTTATATTTCTTATTTAAAGTGAATGTTTTAATTGAACTTACTTTTGTTTCTAAAAATAAATAAAGCTGTGGTTTTGTTGACAGGTAATGTAGGACTGGTTTGTATGGCTGGATTTTCTCAAGCGCTGTGGGTGAACATATTTTCTGAAGTCCAAGTCAATTATCCGAGTAAAGTATTCGTTTTCTTCTTTCTGCTTCTTTTGTTGTTTTTCAAGCATAAGATCTGGATTAGTTTTTTGATCACAGCAAAGTTTCAGTATTTCTACTACAGCCACTATAATTCAAATTTCACTTTATAATGAATACTACAGTATACTGTACTAGGATAGACATTTTTTTAACAGAATACTATTAAAGCTCCCATAACACACATTGTTTCTGCCCATCTCATGTTAATCTTGAGTAGTAGTAGTATTACATTCTTCATATCTCTGAAGATTCAATAAGGCTGGCTTACTTGGAAAGCTGAAGAAGACTTTCTTCTCCTTCCATCCAAAAACACACTTCTTTTGTGCCATTATTGAGTCTTGATACTTGTCCTGTGACAAATATGCAAAGTGCATTCGGCACAAAAATACTCTGTCACACGGCCACCTGCTGTTTAAAAAAGTCAGAATGCATGAAATGCCGTTACCCCCCCCCCCCAAAAAAAAAAAATTCTATTGGCATATAAGTAAAATGTAATTGTAAATTTGTTGACAGCTACTAACTAGATTAACATAATCAGACCAGTATTACTTTACAGACATTTGCAGAAAGCTTTACAGTCTTCAGCATACATTTACTAACTTTGCATAAATCAGCCAGCACAAATATAACAATATTTAAAAAAATATATATATATAACAAAGTGTTGAAGGTGACACGTTATAAAAGCTTAATAGCGCTTTTGCACTATCAGGCCTGTGCGAGCCAGGGCTTCAAACGGGCCTCACGGAGCCAATAGCCTACGACCTCCAGCTGTGTAGTCAAAATCAAGACGCGTTAAAGTAAATAAGTGCAATCATTTTTTTTTACAAAAACGTTTCACTCTGCTCTACAGGGTTTTGGAACAAAAACGTTTTGTTCCTGTTTGGATCAGTCGGTCTTGTTCTTGTGAACTCTGTGGCACTGATGACAGACTTGATATTTAAAGCTGGTGAGACTTTATATTGATATTCTTAAAGGAACACGCCCAGATTTTGGGAACTTAGCTTATTCACCGTATCCCCCAGAGTTAGATAAGTCCATACATACCTCTCTCATCTCCGTGCGTGCTGTAACTCTGTCTGACGCAGCCCCTCTAGCTTAGCTTAGCACAAAGTCTAGAAGTGAATGGCTCCAGCTAGCAAACTGCTCCCAATGAGTGACAAAGTAGCGTGAACATTTTCCTATTTATATGTTGTGATTTGTAACTCTGGGGGATATGGTGAACAAGCTAAATTCTCAAAATCTGGGCATGTTCCTTTAAGGTCATGATGAAGAGCATGTGCTGGGTGCATCTCATAAGCAGATCTACATTATAACGGCGCATTCACACGGGGCGTAAGCGTTAACGCTTAACGGAAGGCTTGTCTGAAGCGTGCCCAACAGCCAATCACAGTGGCCGCTACACATGCTCCGTTCTTCCATAAACGTAATTGGCTGGCTCTGTCTAGGTAATTAGCATAAGGCGATCTGATTGGCTGACGCACGCGTTGCCGCTTGAAAAGTTGAGAAATGTTCAACTTCTGCCGCAAGCAACGGCATTGACGAGGCGCCAACGGATCCACACTTCAGTTCGGCAACTCATGACGTCACCCATTAAAAGTGAATGGGAAGCGTTAACGCTTACGCCCCGTGTGAATGCGCCGTAAGATACTATACTGTGCATTACACTGTTAAAAATGTGTTTTCATCCTCAGTTAACGGTGAACGTCTTGTTGAAGATCAGAGAATTGTTGTCTTCCCCTTTGAATGCCTCTTTACCATACCTCTTCTGATTTTACCCATTTTTACACCCTGTGAGTAAAAATGTAATTTAGTTTTATAGTGTATAAACAAAATGATTGCATTAAATGTGTTGTTGATGCTCTAGCAGTGTATTATTGTGCTTTACTATTTAAATGTGATATTAGGCCACACCTTAATTAGCTGTTGGAGCTAAACTCCAACTTGGTAACCCCTGCATTAGGAGGTTATTTAGTATGATTAAAGCTACTATAACATACATTCAAAATATACATACAAAATGTTGGGTTGTTTTAACCCATGGTTAGGTCAAATTTGGACTAAGTTATTAATAACCCTGTGCTTAGTTGTCCTTACCCAACTCTGGGTTAAAACAACCCAGCTTTTGGGCTGAATTTTCCTAGCATGGCAACAGTTTGTTCAAAGTTAAATGAATATTAAACATTAACAAGTCTTTATCTTTACAGAATAAAACTAAAATAACAGCCTCATGCAAAGCATTATGGGAACCAAAATCTGAAAGAAAAAACAGAAAAAGGCTGATTAGGATTTCTGGTTTCCAGAATGCTTTGCAGCTCCAGTGTCTTTGGTCTTCTTTGTATTTACTGAGACTGATTAATACATTGTCTGCTCTCACACTTTAGGGACAGCTTTCAGATCAGAATCTCACCGGGACTCTCTGGTTGGTATATTTAATATGATTTGTAAGAAAGCTACATTAATTAAAGAACAATGAGTTTAATAAGATCCATGTCAGCAAAAGCAGAAATATTTGTTTCAAATGTCTTCTTTCTACCACAGGATTTTGATGGGACTCATGCTGAAAAGTGGACAGATTTTAACCAGAACCAGAGGACAGGAGAATCTTTTGAAATGAAAGTTGTAAGAGTACCTTTGAGCAATGAGGAGGAAGAGGAGGATATCACCTGACCTGAGGTCTTTCAGCCTAGTCCGTATTGTGAGAGGTCCTTTAGGCATATATCTTTTTTGTTACTCCCAGATAACAACCGCATATAATTAATAACAAGCCTCATTGGGCAGTTTTATGCTTATAAATATATGGCTTAAAGGAAATGTTGTGAAATGTTTCATTTCTTAAAAATGAGCTGAAAAAAGATCACGTTATACTTACTGTGTGGCGAGTAGCTGTGTAATAAGCAGGACAATGTACAACCAGCTTGTTGATATCCTAAATAAGTCCATTCAGGGTTATACAAGACTCATCTGCTTAAGTTAATGTAAACGGGTAGAAAAGAAGCATTAACTCTTTCACTGGGTGCTTCCGAAAGTGCTAAAATACTGCATCCCAAGTTGGGGAGACATCCATGCACATCCGAATACAATGATTGCTGTACATCCTGTTTTGATACCATCATCAGGTCGATTTCTTAAAGCAGCATAAATGTATTCTTCGCTTCCCTCAATTTCGCATAATTCTTTGCATGTGCGGGTAATGTGATTGGGAGCCTGATCTCGTTCGGAAAAGTAAAATGGCAGCCAAGAAAGCGCTGAGCACTGTTTTAAAGCAAATATATAAAATGTTCACTTTTCACAACTTCATATGCATTTCTAGCTAATTGTATATTGTAGTTTTGAAATATTTGATTAGTTACCACAAAGGCGCTATTTGTTTATAATTCAAAAAGAATTTTGTTACGCTGCCTATTTAGGTTGTCCAAATGTGTTTTCCTGAGCTGCCTTCATACCGCCAAGGCAATAAGTCACTGCCTAAACTTTCAGACATTGTATCAATGCAGCCTATGACCTGCTAATTTTGTACTTTTAAGTTTTAATGTATTATGTCTTATTTATGATGTGAATACAAAGTGTTTTATTAATATTATTATGCTTTAACTTTAAACAAACATTTGCTAGTGAATAACATTCATTTATATTTACAGTACACTGTAAAAAATAAAAGTACATTTTACGGTAGAAAACTGGCAGCTGCGGATGCCACAACTTTACTGTCAAAAATACGGTAGTAACATTATTGGTTTTACGGGATTGCATTTTTTTATAACTGTCTATTTAACATTTTTATGTTGCTAAAAACAGTATATACAGTATCTGTCAAATTCTTTATATTGTAATATTTAATGTGTAATGTAAAGGTTTATGTTGTAATAATTACGGTTCATTACCATCTGACTATTTTATAGTTCAGAACTGTCTAATTTAAATGCTACACTGTAAAAAAATCCATAAAAAATGGCCAGTACTTTTTCTATTATGTTTACGGACATTTCCTTTGATTCCTTTAAAATTCTGTAGATTTACAGTACATTCTCCGTAGTCTTTATGGACACTTCAATTCGCCTATGAAACGCAACAATGGTGACAATCAACAACAAAGCTTCATGCCGCAATGCATGCTGGGTACCAGGATTGTAAAAAACCTATTCATAACTCCCATGCATCATACATTGTGACATGACAAAATTGTGCAACTTTCTTACCATTTACTGTCACCATTGTTGAGATTTGTAAACCAATTGTTGATGTATCTCTAAAGCAAAAAAAAAAAAAAAAAACTAAAGCAGTCTTGTTCAAAACAGTGCCATTTTCACAGAACATAATTTTTTGTGCTTAACTCTTTATTGTTCTTTATCATTTTATGTTTAAATGATAGGCATGACATATAAGCAATCCATCTAGATCATGTGATAGTTTTTTTTTTTTTTTTGCTGTGTTATATAAAATTTATTGTAAATCAAAACATTTCTCAGGTAATATTAACTGCTGCACTTTTTGTATGTTGAACACATTATTTTGAGCAAAACGCAACTGCGATTTACAGCGTTATTGTGAATTAAAATGACTTATTACCAGGATTTAGGTCATACCACCCATTTCAAACCATCAGGTAAATATGTAAAAACAGTGTTTTGTTGTATTTTCTTGTACTTGCAAGTTCGACTTGACTTTATTTTGAAATTTAAAAGTATAAATATTTGTTTGAATATTTTAATAAATGTTTTTGTTTCATGTCCTGTGTGGTTCTTTGTTTCAGAGATATTGCAGTATAACTCCGCTCCAAATGATAAGATTTCATGAAGGCAGACATTGAAAACGTACTTAGAATATCCCACAACTTAACCTTCTGCTGATAATTTATTTGTACTAAAAATAAGAATAATAAAATGAACTTTTATGCTTGTACAGTATAATGTACCGTTTATTTTACAGTAAATGAACCAGCCACAATAAAACAATAACACCTATTACAAACCAAAAACAAAGAATGTAAAAGAGACACCTGGTTTTCTTGCAGTGTGCAAATGTTGAAAAGGATATGAATCATTGCAGTTGGTTAGCTGTACTAGTTGGTTTTTAGTAGATTATTTTAAAATGTAGGACACCAAAATCTTTCTAGAGGATATTGTATTTAACTGTCCCAGAGATACATGTTTTTCCTCTTGTTTGTAGTTCTTCAGAAACAGTAATTCACTGTTTAATTCAGTAAATCGGTAACTGGTCGATTCTTTGACGTCATACGGCGTTCAGTCTGCGCAGCGCCGCATCAAGCACTTCACCAATATAACAACTGCTATCTGATTGGTCGTTATCGCTAAATCCCACCCCCACCGCTAACCAAATTGGTCCAATCAGCATGGGCCTCAACCAACGTCGTCCTTTACAGCCAATCAGTTACGTGTACGGATCGAACGTCACTATACGTAATTAATATTCATAAGTTGTACAATCACACACGGAACTGTGGAAAACAACCGAGCGTTGAGAAAAGTGAATGAAAAACCGTACGTTTGTAGTTTTTCTAGTTTTAAAATACGTTTTTACCTTTTAACAAGCAACATTCAACGACAAAAATGTCGCTATCTGTAATAATATAAGGCGTTTTGTGCGTTAACGTTGTTTACTGCAGTTTGAATCGAACATTACGTTAACGTTACTGTTTTGATGTATTATCTTTCTCTAAATGAATAATATGTGTCTTTCTGTATACTCCAGTTTGTTTATCTTAGTTTATTTCACATCACAAAGCGTTAATTATCGTAAAATAAAGTTTGTATTGATGTCTGGTCAGTTGAGGTTTGAAAATGAAGTTTTATCGATCTCATTAAGCTGTTGATTCACGCTTAGTTGTTTTAGAAATAAATTGCATGTTCTATTAAATAAACTAACCCAATTACTACACTACAGTGAAGTATTGTTTAATATACTTCTAATCTGATGTGTTTCACTGAAGTAACCAGTTAAAAACTTAATTAGCCTACTGTTTGTACAAGTTACTGTATTTACTAGCGAGTGTTGGTCCTATTAATTGTATTGTATTGTATTGATATATTTTTGCGTTTTTACCAGAGCAGAATGATAGTTGCATGCCTTTGTCCGCAAATACGTCATCATTGTAGTGCATTTTAAACACACACTTTGATTTTATTTGAAGTATCTTTGCAATGGGGCAAATATTTTGCATGTAGTGTAATATTCTCGTGTATATGACTAGATTTGCTTTATGATAGTATTGAGATCGTGAATCTTTTACAAATTTGGATTTTTATAACATGACTCCTATACACTGGCACATTTCTGACAGACTTGTTTGTCAAGAGGTGTTATTTTTGTTATTTACGTCATCATTGTTGTTTCAGGTCTCATATACATCATTTGAAAGTTTTGATGGCATCTGCAGAGTAAATGAAGTGAGGTGCTGAAGAGATTTATCATCATCTGTCATCTGAAACAGAATGGAGAACTCATCATCCAGAGATGAATACAAGATCCAATCATTTGATATGGAGACGCAGGCGCTCCTCAAAACCGCTCTGAATGATCCAGGGTCAGTTGATCTGGATAAAGTATCCAGTGTTATAGTCGAGCAGTCTCTGAAGGACCAGGCCTTTAGCAGAGAGGCTGGACGAATCTGTTACACTATAGTCCAGGTAAACACAGTACAGACAAACATATAAAACATCACGATTAAACTAGAGAAGAGATAAAAGCAATTGTATTTGTATACTGAAAAGTATTTGTATAATTTCTGTAGCATTTGTCTTGCCATTTTATCATAATATTAGGTTTGTAAGTAGGGTTGTGTATTGGCAAGGATAATATATCACAGTGGATAGGTCACGATACAAATTGATATCTTGATATCCTGCAGTACAATATATACACTCACCTAAAGGATTATTAGTAACACCATACTAATACTGTGTTTGACCCCCTTTCGCCTTCAGAACTGCCTTAATTCTACGAGGCATTAATTCGACAAGGTGCTGAAAGCATTCTTTATAAATGTTGGCGCTTATTGATAGGATGGTATCTTGCAGTTAATGGAGATTTGTGGGATGCACATCTAGGGCATGAAGCTCCCGTTCCACCACATCCCAAAGATGCTCTATTGGGTTGAGATCTGGTGACTGTGGGGGCCATTTTAGTACAGTGAACTCATTGTCAAGAAACCAATTTGAAATGATTTGAGCTTTGTGACATGGTGCATTATCCTGCTGGAAGTAGCCATCAGAGGATGGATGGGTACATGGTGGTCATAAAGGGATGGACATGATCAGGTAGGCTGTGGCATTTAAACGATGCCCAATTGGCACTAAGGGACCTAATGTGTGTCAAGAAAACATCCCTCACACCATTACACCATTGCATTAAGGAGAAATTGAACAGGTTTTTGTAATAAACCTTTAGGTGAGTGTATTGAGATACATTTTAAATACAATACAATTTGTGTGTGTATCCCTTGCGTTATTGTGGTATGTGCTTCACAAATACATGACAAATAAAAGCGTACATTAAACTGAAACATTCATAAAACTGAAGTAGTGAGTTTGCTATAAAATGGTCAGATACTAGAGGTTAAGAAAAGAGATGCGTACACGAAAATCTAAAAAGAACTTGTTGTCTAGAAGCCACAAAAAAGTTCAAAACGTTTTCCAGATCAAATCTTCATTAGATCTCGGAGACGTATAGTTGAATTATTTTGAGCTTTCGGCCCAATGTTCCTGTGCGGATCTCCTTCATTTTTATTCTTAGTTTTATTTTTGGATCTACGTGCCAGCAGAAGTTTTGTTTATCACATTCGTTTGGACTCTTTTCTGGTGATACGCTTTTTCAGTCTCTAACAAAATTATCATAATAGTTAGCTTTATCAATAGTTTTGCACAGCCCTAGTTGTAAGTTCGTTTACTGTAATTTAGTGTATTAGTGTTTTCTGTATGGATATAAGTACATTTACATTTATGCATTTGACAGACACTTTCATCCAAAGTGGCTTAAAGAGCATTTGGGGCATGTTAAGGCCGAAGTGTAGTGTTTTTTTTACGCGTATGTAGGGGTCCGTGTACAGTGCACGCTATGCACTTTTCGTCACCAGAAGAGTAAGCGCGTACTGTAAGGACACTGACGGATTTTTGAAGCCTCGCGTATGTAGTATGTTGGCCACGAGAGGTATTGCAATTTGTCGCAATATGCATGCATCGAATATCAGCACATGTGTATGAGTCTAATGAAGTATGCTTTTTTAAGGCTGTGCATTTGACTGTGCCTGTATGCTTGCGTAAAACAGACGATACCCGGGGTTTAGTGTGTTTGTTCCCTGGCAGTTGAACCCATGGCTTATGTTATGCTTTTTGTTAGACCGAAGTACAGTCTTTTTATTTGACTTGTACACAGAACTTCGACGCATGCCCATTGTGACGAAATACAGTGCATCTCCTGGGCTACATACCACATTCTCATAGGTGCATGTGCAACTTATGTGCACATTGTATTCAAGGTTTCAAAAATATGGCAGACCCATGCGTACACACATTTTTTTACTATACTTCAGCCTAAATGCTTTCCCAGTTGAGCTACAGGAACACTAGCCAGTCATTCCTGTTATATGGCTACGTGTATGAGAAGCTCTGCAATGAAGCTACAGTGTGATTGTACAAATGATTGTAAATTGATATTAAAAAACGTAAACTTGATCTCATTGCAGACAGAAGCCAAACAGAGCAACAAGTGTGTGTTTCGCCGTCAGCTGTTAAACCGACTTCAGCAGGAGTTTAATGCCCGAGAGGAGATAAGGAGGAGATCCACTCAGGAGTGGGTTTGTCTTGTGTCCTTCATCTGCAACATCTTTGATTACCTCAAGGTGAATCCCCATCTCATGAATGGTTGCCATACATGTTTACACAAATCACCTACAGTAGATTACAATTAATGCATCATGAAAATTTAAAGATTTACTGATTTTCGTTTACTATAAGATAATAAATACATGTGTTAATTTAAGTAAAGTTGTTGGCCTATGTTTAACTTCTGGTTCTGTTGGCTGTAGGTGAATAACACGCCCATGGTGCCGCTGGTTCAGCCTGTGTATGACTGTTTATTCAGATTGGCACAGCCTGATGCTCTGAAGAACGAGGAGGAGGTGAGGTTGCATGCTTTATGCTAAAGGATTAGTCAATTTTCTTAAAAGAAAAATCCAGATAATTTACTCACCACCATGTCATCCAAAATGTTGATGTCTTTCTTTGTTCAGTCAAGAAGAAATTATGTTTTTTTTAGGAAAACATTCCAGGATTTTTCTAATTTTAATGGACTTTAATGGACCCCAACACGTAACAGTTTTAATGCAGTTTAAAATTGCAGTTTCAAAGGACTCTAAACAATCTCAACCGAGGCATAAGGGTCTCATCTAGCAAAACAATTGTCATTTTTGGCAAAAAGAAATAAAAAATACACTTCTCGTTCTCCTCTGGCTGTGTGACCAGCCAGCGCGATCTCACGTAATATGTCATCACGTCAAGAGGTCATGGATGACGTATGCGAAACTACGCCCCAGTGTTTACAAGTGTGGAGAAAGAGGACCATTCCGATGTTGTTGTATGTGGAATGATACTAATTAATGTCTTTGTGTTAGTTTATTGTTTAAAATGGTCCACAAATGTGCGTTTCAAATATATGTAATGTGTGACCTTTTGACGTCATTACGCAATTACGTGAGGTCGCGCTGGCGCATCACACGGCCAGAGGAAGAAGAGAAGTTGTGGTTTAAAAGTGCATTTTTTTTTCTTGTCAAAAATGACAATCGTTTCGCTAGATAAGACCCTTATGCCTCGTTTGGGATCGTTTAGTGTCCTTTGAAACTGCAGTTTTAAACTACAAAACATAATTTCTTCTCGAGTGAACAAAGAAAGACATCTACATTTTGGATGACATTGTGGTGAATAAATTATCTGGATTTTATTTTAAGAAAAAGGACTAATCCCTTAAGCGATCAGCAATTTTTTCCATTAATCATTTTTTATGTGATCGATTCAGTATTGACTCTCAATAAATAGTTTTTTTTAAGCAAACGTTGAACATAGAATCTCATTAACACTACATTGTCACCTATGTGAAAGTTTTCCAAACTGGGGTTTGGTAACCCCTGGTGGTTCGTGAGGGAATAGCAGGGGGTTAGTGAGTTGATAGAAAATAATTAATTACAATTAAGTTATACAATTTAAATTATTAATTTTAAAATAAAAACTCTAAAGAAAACATGTACATTTTATTTGTTTAATTAATTAAGTGACCATTATATAACACTACAATATATCATATCATAGAACTGAGATACAGTTATGTACTAATCAAAGAAAATGACCAAATAACTTCATAACAATAACAAAGTAACATACTATTAATAAACATACTTAAAAAACATTGTCAAGAATTTAAAGGGGACATTTCACAAGACTTTTTTTTTAAGATGTCAAATAAATATTTGGTGTCCCCAGAGTATGTATGTGAAGTTTCAGCTCAAATACCATATAGATAATTATTATAGCATGTTAAAATTTCCACTTTGTAGGTGTGAGCAAAAATTAGCCGTTTTGGGTGTGTCCTTTAAAATGCAAATGAGCTGATATCTGCACTAAATGGCAGTGCAGTGGTTGGATAGTGCAGATTAAGGGGCAGTATTATCCCCTTCTGACATCGCAGGGGAGCCAAATTTCAATGACCTATTTTTTTCACATGTTTGCAGACAATGGTTTACCAAAACTAAGTTACTAGGTTGATCTTTTTCACATTTTCTAGATTGATAGCACTGGGGACCCAATTATAGCACTTAAACATTGAAAAGTCAGATTTTCATGATATGTCCCCTATAAGTCATGGGGGTTCTGGTGACAAAAAGTTTAAAAAGCTTTGTTATGTTATAACGGAGATGTTTAAAATAGTTTAGTATATTCTCTCTCTATTTCAGATGGACTGTCTGGTATTACAGTTACACCGTATCGGAGATCAGCTGGAGAAGATGGATATGCAGCGCATGGATGAGTTGTTTTATCTTCTGAGGGACGGGTTTCTCCTGCAGGACGATCTGAGCTCAATGGGTCGACTGCTCTTGCTGGAGATCCTGGAGTTTCGTGCGGGAGGCTGGACCCTCAGTGACACCGCTCAGAAATATTACTACAGTGAAGTGACAGACTGACACCTCCACCAAAATTCAAGGAACCAATGGAGGAAAAACACTGGAGGCTTTATGTTTTAAGGAAGGCTTTGAGAGTTACTAGGTATGTGGGTTGACAATAGAGGATTTAACCAAGGTTAGGGTGTTCAGGTGTGTTTCTGGTGTTCTGTAGTTTTGATATGGTAAGTAGTAAGATGGCTCACTTTCTCCGTAAACATTCCTGTGGTCTGTAATAATGTTACAGATCCCAACATTCCCGAAACAAACTATTAGTGTGTGCTGTAATGCCGTTCAATTAGGGTTAAGCAACACTTTTCTGAAGATTGTTGAACCACATCTGTTTTCTGTGAAAAATAATCATTTGTAGCCAAAGTTAGGCAGCTTTTTTCAGGAAATAAAAAAGTTTTTTGTGATCATCGAGGTCTTTAATAATAAGTGATAATGAGATTTCAGCTCATGAATCTCTGCTGAAAATGTTTCAGGCCAAAAACATATTTGCTGTTTTTAAAGGATAAGATGAGAAAAGTTTAGCAGAAGCAATATGATTCCTATGTGTGGTTTAGTGTTTAAATGCAGTACATCTTTCGGGTATATTTTATACTTTTTATATGATGTTAACACACATTTAAAAACACACAAGTGATGGACCAAAGCAAAAGACATCATAATAAATTTAAGAAGTGCGCATATTATTACAGTATCACAATGTTTATTTCCAGTGGATTACCATCCATCAAATAAGGACAGACTGGATTGAAATGTCACAAAATAAAATAAATAAGATAAAAAAAATAAACTTTATGTGTTTTAGCATACATTAGGAAAGCATCTTTCATCATTAAAAGTGAACATATTATGAAAATCTGACTTTTTTCCATGTTTAAGTGTTATAATTGGGTCCCCAGTGTTTTTATCAACCCAGTAACTTAGTTTTGGTAAATTTTCTGCAAGCATGTGAAAAAATAGCTCATTGAAATTTGGCTCCCCTGTGATGTCAGAAGGGGATAATACCGCCCCTTAATCAGCACTTTCCAACCACTGCACTGCCATTTAGTGCAGAGATCAGCTCATTTGCATTTAAAATGACACAACCAAAATGGCACATTTTTTCTTACACTTACAAAGTGGCAATTTTAACATGCTATAATAATTGATCTATATGGTATTTTGAGCTAAAACTTCATATATGTACTCGGGAGACACTGAGTATTTTATTTTACATTTTAAAAAAGTCTGTGAAATGTCCCCTTTAAGCTTTGTTTATTCTCGTGCTTTGCGCCGCACCGCGCGTGGCCAAACCAATACAAAGTAAAGGATAAAAGTCGTTCACTAGAACAACCTTTGGGCTTGTAGCATCAAAGCTTGATGTATAAATATGAGAACATCAATAAAGCAACGATCTCTTAAATATGTCGTTATTAAACATTATCATTTCATTAACATCTTTACTAAACAAATGATGCCAAAATCTCAAGGTTTGTATTTTACCCCTCATCCGGTGGTACATTCAATACAAATATAAGCCAATAATTCTGAATTATATGTAAAAGAATGTTTTAAATGGCAATGTTTCCACACTTTAATAAGGGGTGGTTTACCGGACAGATTTTAGCTTAAGTTTTAGTTTAATTATGAAATATAACTAGTTTTAACAAACATTTCTAACATTAAAAACCTTACTAAACCAAAGGCACTGATGTATTTTAAGATGTGTCTGTGCAAGTTATAGTTTAATACCTGTCTGGGAAAAAAAACCCTGCAGATAAATAGTATATGCATGGATCGATCAAAGCGATATGTAACGACAGGCTTGCTTGCTCAGCCAGAATTGTCTCAAGGCTTGTCATTTTTGGATGTGGAGCTGCGTCGAGTATAAACAAGGCTTTACTCGCCTTCATGTCACTCATATGACTTAATTCTGTGGAACTTACCCAGCAAGCAATTTTGGCTAAAACAAGGCAAGATTTGGGCTGTTAGTAAAAGTTTATGGACGTCTACCATAACCCAAGAATATACGATGCGTATATGTTTACAACATGTAAAAGCAATGAGAGCAAACACCTTTTGACTTTGCTTATAGTACTTCTCAAACTTATTTTGACATAAACAGCATGTAACCAAATTCAAGGTTATTTAGGGTAGAAGTGGGTTATCATAGTCTGACTATGTTGGGTCTGTAGTTAGCCATCATTTCACTCTCGTTTTTTGCTTGCTGGGTAATGTTTTTTTATGTTTCCATATCATCAAAGTGAATTGAGACCCCCAAATAGACAGAAATTAAGGGGTCAATATAGGTTGCACCTTCATATTTGAAATTTCATGAAGTATAGCTTTTTGTGACATTTAGGTTCAATTTTACTGCAAACCTTGCCTTAAAAATGTGTGATTGTTCACTTTCATTATGTAAGGAGCTTATTCTGCTATAAATTACACCCTTTGTGTTTGATTATAGAAAATCATATGGATGTAAAAATATTTGAGCGTGAGTGAATTACTATTTTGGTTTGTCGATTTGGTTATTTCTTTTAAAGGAAAGGTGAAATGAAAATTCTGTCATTTACTTCCTCTCATATTGTTACGAACCTGTATAAATGTCTTTGTTTTGAATAACATAAAGGAAAGATATTTCGAGGAATGTTTGTACCCAAACCGATCAGGGCACTATTGAATTTCGTAGTAGGAAAGAATACTACTATAAAAGTCAATAGGGCCTCTGATCGGTTTAATTAAAAACATTTCTCAAATATCTTCCTTGTGTTCAGGAAAACAAAGACATTTATACAGGTTTGTAACAACATGAGAGTGAGTAAATTATGAATTTTACTATCCCTTTAGCCGGCATTTTTTTACCACTCTCTTTCTGACTGGACTGTAAATGTTATCACAAACGATTACAAATAAAAGTGTCTTTGATTTGTTGACCGTTTAATTATTTTAATGTCAATAGATCACTTTTTTGACACCTAAAGAATTCTGAGACTGTATACATCTTATTTTTATTTTTTTATACAAAGACAATCTGCACGTATGATTCAAGACAACACAGTTACTTCCATTGACTTCTGTTTGGATCAGTGTCCATCAAAACTCTTGATGCAGCCAGTCAGAAACAAGAAGGTCCCATTTTTGTGTTTTGTTGTGAGAGTTTAGTTTGTCCGTCTCTTTACCACCAGCGGTAGTGAGCGTATGCCCGGTTGGCTTCGGCCATCTTGTGAAGGTCGTGTTTTCGCTTCACTACGTTTCCTTCGTTAGCAAAGGCAGCCAGCAGCTCCTGTGAGAGTTTTTCATACATGTGTGTGCGACGATGTTTGTGATCTCTGCATTCTGCGATCATCCACTTCATGGCCAGAAAACGCCTTCGATTATCTGTGAGAGGAACGGGCACCTGGGAGATAAACACATGAATGTGAGTATCAAGATTTGATTGTATTGTGTTAAATGTTGATGACTATGCATTCATATTTGTTTTAAGGAAGATACAAGCCACAACATTTTTACTTTGAAATGATACAAGACTAAGTAAAGACAATTTTTGGGTAAACTATTACAGTTTAAATACATGTATGCTAAATTGTATATGAGAGTGTGTGTTTTACAGACATAACTTTGTGAAGGTCAAATGTTAAAACATGAATATTTACCTGGTAAAACTTTCCTCCTTTCTGAATGCTGGCCAGACCAATGATGGGTTTGCAGTTTTCTAGGGCCTGATGGAAGATGGCGTATGGATTACATTCAATGTCTTCTCTATTAGATGGAGATTTGTGGTATTTCTCCACCTGTCTCCTCTTTATGGTCTCCAGTGTCTAAACCGATACAAAAAGCAGAATTATATCAAGCTGTAAAACATATCAGACTTTATGTAGATGTCTTGTGCGCTGTGGTTTCATTCAGACCTGGTTCATGATTCCTCTAGCAAGGATTTTATTGCCATCTTCCATCATCATGTTGATGAACTTACTGTTGAGGAGTAAAGATAATTCACACGTGTTAGATGATCTATACAGAGATTATAAATGATGATATTTATTGTTGTTTGTTAAACTGAAGGTGTTTACCTGATCACAGGGTCATTGAAAGGAGAGCTCGTGGCGCTTGACCCTGCAGCTTTTATTGGTCTCACTGTTTTAAGTTCTCTCAACTCTTTCTGTTCAGGACTGAGATCTGATTCTGGATCAGCGTGAGCATCTTTACTGGGATCAGGATCCATATAATATGGATTATACCGACTCCACCGCACAAAACACAGACTGAAAAGAGTTATCAGAATGATATAAGAAAACAACACAACGTGATGTCAATGCAAATTTAGGTAACAGATGTAAACACATTTGCTATTGTAAAGAACACCTATAAAAAATGTAAAACTGAATAAAACAACAATTAAGTAGCACAGTTGTGAATAAATTATTTAGATTCTAGATTGGAAATTAAGGAGAAAAACAAGTAACGTAAAATATTTACCTCGATGTCCAAGGTTTTAAAAAACGTCCGATGGAGGCAGCCATTTTTAAAATGATGTAAAAGATTGGTCTTGGATCAGTCTAAGCGAACCAAACTGTAATGTTTACGTTTGCGCGAAAGCGAATCACTGATCTGAGATCAGACGTTAAACATCAACCTGATGCGACCGTTATAGGACCTCTGCTAAAGAAGGCTGTCTAAATGGCTGCCTGAATAAAATAATGTATTTGATTATTGAATATTGAAAATAAAAACATAGTTTAATGATTTTCGTTTATTAGCTTAACATATTTATATATATTTTTATGTTTTAGAATTATTTTTTCGAAATAAATATTGATTAGGAAGTTTATGTGAGTTAATGCGGTTTGAGTCAAACGAAACCCTGCATACTATGGAAGGCCAACAGGGCAAAAACGTGTTAAAAAATACGTGTTAACACGCACTACGTGTTAACGCGTAAGTGCGTGTTAACACGTAAATCACGTGTTAACGCGTTAGAAATCATGGACATGGAGTTTTACCACCATCTAGTGGTGTGGCGAATCTGACCTAAATACACAGAACCGACAGATAGATAGGATTGTAAATTGAAGTATTTTATCCTAAATATATATTTTTAAAAGTAATTAACAGTGAATAATGATCATAAATAGTTTACAGCTTGGACTACATATAATAATTATAGTATCATTTAATTTTGTTATAAATAATTTTGTTAGCTTTGTGAATTAGGCAATAGTCCCAATTTCTATTTACTTTGTGTCTAATGTCTTGTTCTTTTAGTACCTGCCTATGGAAAGAATTTTATTCTTAAAAATAGAGGTGTTAAATGATGACACAGTAGTGTCACACAATTCTTATAAACAGTAGAGGATGATTAATATTGCAAGAAAAATTTCTTTAAACACTACTTAACCACAGGTAATTTAATTAAGTTTATGTTAATAACAATTGGTTAATAGCAAGATTATGAACGTAAATGGAATGTATGCTCAAGCAGATGGTACATCTGCATCATTTGTGAACACACACACACACACACACACATTATGATGTTCTACGTATGAAGTCTTTGAACTACCTGCCATCATGATCTGATTGCACTTAAAGCTAATTCAGCTAGTTTATAAATGCCTTATAAAATTTGTTTTTCACTAGTGTCATACACATATCCTTAATAATACAGTATAGCAATACCACACTATATAATTACAACCAATTTAGCATATGAACAACAGATGGAACTCTATATGTATGGCCTAATGGGAGAACATCAATGTCATTGTATAGAGCAGTTAGGCTTTAAAACATGCTTTTTGAATTTAATTAATAATCTTATTTTGTCTGAAGGAGGCTCTCTACTACAAACCTTTTAAGCTTTTTTTTTTTACTTTTTGGCACGCATTGCCTCAGACAAAGTTTCAATATCAGAAAGTATGTGTCATAGATCAATCTGAGGCTTCCAATGGATTAGTCACGCTCAGACTGTTTCTTTGTCATAGTAACTAGAACTACTCTGCAGCAGATACTAGAACAAGTATGCAAATGTAATAAACTTTTGATGCTTTTTTTCTGTGTATTTTCTGACCTTGGGTGTGGATCTAAGCAGTGTTGATTTAACTCTGGAGCTTTTGCTGAAATTAGAAATAGTTTCAACTACCCTAACCTAAAGGACTGAGTGGCAAGGTAAGGAAAATAACAGGACAAAGAGTACACTTCTATTAGTAATCATAATAACTTCTTACATTGAACTGATTATACTTTGATTTCTGTAATTTTGTTATTATATTTGTGTGTAAGTATGAACAGGGTTGGGAGAACTACTTCAACATAATTTCCAATACAGTTACAAATAACCTTAAAGAGATGCAGTAACCTAATTCAAGTATCACAAAATGAAAGTAATCAAGACTTACCTTTAGACTACTTCAATGTCAAATATGTAAATAAACTTAATAGAAAAGCATCAGAAGAGTCTTTCAAACTCCAAGCAGATATGAAACAGATAGGCTACTCACTACAGGGGGCTGCAAGAATAAAACATTTTATTTTTGATTATGCCCTCGATAATTATGATAATTAATGTTGATTAATAAACTACATTAAAATGCTTAATTGCATTTTTATAGGTAATTCATTTTAAAGGCTAAAACGTTTGAATGGTTTTTGCTTGCTTACTAATTTAAGACATCACACTGACTTTCTGAGTGACATGGAAACAAAAGGTTTTTCAAACTTGGACTAAATTGTATAGAAATTGGCTACACTGCACAATAAAACTCCCTTTATAATGGATGACGTGGGAATTACTTGGCCCGTCTGACCTTTGGATTATAATCAGTACAATCAATGTACAGTAGAGAACACAGCAAAATTGTATTGGGAGCAATTTAGGGGCGGTTTCCCGGACAGGGATTAGACTAGTCCTAGACTAAAATAAATGTAAGAGCTGTACAAACTAAAAAAAAATGCATTGACATATCTTAAAATACATCAGTGCTCTTTGTTTTGCCTTAAAATGCACACAAGTAATGTTTTTAGTAAGGTATGTTTGTTTATTTTTTCCTAATTAAGCTTAATCTTGGTTTAAGAAAACCCCTGTCTGGAAAAACACCACTTTGTTTGTCATTTAGTGTTTTGCGTTCATATTCTTAACTTTGGACATAGATTTATTAATATATTATTAAAATGATAAGATCATTAATGCATTGTCGGTAAACCATGCTTTCAATGAAACTGGCTTTAAAAACAATAACTCGTTTTAGTCATTTGTGCATTGCATGTCGTTACCACTGTAATAGATTGTGTATTGATAGGCTGAGACTGCCACCTTGTGGATCATTATTGTAAAGGCCGTTGTTATGTTAAGTTTGTGAGAAAAACCTTATTGAGCCTTTGCAGCACCTGTAGTGTGAGTCTGTTAAGAAAGAAAGTAAAGACGTGTTTAAGTCGTTCTGCACACAGCCTCTTTATTGTTTCCACCCGATACACTACAAATGGCGACGAGGATATTAAACGAATACCACTGCGTCAATGAACTGTAAGAGTCACGTACACTGGTCGTAGTAAAGGAATAAAAAAAAAAAGTTTTTTTTTTCCGAAGGAACCAGGCACGTGTTGTATTAGCAGTTAACATTGGAAATCAGCATGGCTGTGCCAGTCGGTCGTGTGGATGAATACAATGACGCGAAGGAGGATTTTGAGTCATATCTGGAGCGTTTGGAACAGTGGATGTTGGCAAATGAAATCAAAGATGAAAAGAAGGTGTGCGTGTTTCTCTCGGTGATTGGAGCTGATGCTTATAAGCTGCTGAAAAATCTGGTGTCTCCGACGGTGCCGAGTACTATGGGGTATGCTGATCTGGTGAGAGCGCTGAGCTCGCATTACAAGCCGGCACCGATTGTGATCGCGGAACGGTTTCGATTTCAGAAGCGTAACCAGAAAGAGAGTGAAACTGTCTCTGATTATGTGGTGGCTTTGAGGCAGTTAGCAGCTACCTGTGTTTTCGGACAGTACCTGGATGATGCACTGAGAGATCGTTTTGTGAGTGGATTACGCTCGGATACCGTGCAACGCAGGTTGCTGTCTGAAAAGGATCTGACCTTCCCGAAGGCTTGTGAGATTGCAGTAGCAATGGAACTGGCGTCAAAGAAATCGATGGAATTTTCTGGGCACAGCGAGCCTCAGCAGGTAAATGCCCTGTCTAGTGCAAGCTTTTCTGATAAGGGGAGGAAAGGACAGTTTAGACGACAAAATGATAATAAAACACAAAGCAAAGGACAGAAAGGAGTAAAAAAATTACTTTGGACCACAACAGACATGCTACCGATGTGGGGGGAAACACTTAGCACGTGACTGCAAATTTAAAAATGAAAAGTGTCATACCTGCTCCAAAATTGGACACATAGCCCGTGCATGTAGAAAGGGAAAGGCCATTTCTCAAACTCAGTATGTAGAAGCTGAAGTAAATACATCCAGAGGGGACGAAGAGGCTGAACTTTTTGGATTGTATGCAATATACTCCACCTCACGCTATGAAAAGGGGTACACAGTAGATGTCGCACTGGATGATAAAAGAACAACAATGCTATTGGATACAGGGTCCGCTGTGTCAGTGGTATCTGAGGATTTCTACCAGACAAATCTAAACCATTTCAGTTTAAAACCAGCCCCCAAGTTAAAGCTAAAATCTTATTCAGGCCAAAGTATCGCTGTTCGAGGATACATAATGATTCCAGTGCAGTATGAAACACAGCAAGTCACCCTTCCTCTGGTCATTGTAAAAGGAAGTAGACCAGCTCTGATTGGTAGGAACTGGTTAAAGGATTTACACCTGAACTGGAAACAGATTTTCACTGTACACAGGGTGCTTACACAGGCAGACGGAACCCTAGGAGTGAACGAGGTGTTACAACGCCACCAGGCAGTGTTCTCTGAGAACCCGGGCTGCATAGAGGGTTTTAAAGCCAAAATCCGTATAAAACCAGGCACCACACCAATCTTTTGCAAAGCTCGCCCAGTTCCTTATGCATTGAAGGAAGCAGTCGAAAAGGAGCTGGACAGGTTGGAAAAAATGAAAGTGATTTCAAAGACGGAGAAAAGTGAGTGGGCCTCTCCGATTGTCACTGTACCAAAGGCAGATAAAACAATCAGGGTTTGTGGCGACTACAAGGTCAGTATTAATCGGTGTATGGAAGAGCAGACATACCCACTACCTAACACCGAAGATTTGTTTGCTACTTTAGCAGGAGGAACATTGTTCAGCAAGCTTGACCTCTCTCATGCCTACCAGCAGCTGATGTTAGACGAAGAGTCAGAGAAATTCCTGACAGTTAACACTCATAAGGGCCTGTATACTTTTCATCGCCTCAGCTATGGTGTTTCCAGTGCACCTGCAATTTTTCAGTCTGTTATGGACCAGATTTTACTAGGCCTGGATCATGTGACTTGTTTTTTGGATGATATTCTCATCACGGCTTCATCTGAAGAGATGCATTTAAAAAGACTGAATGAAGTGCTTACACGTTTGGAAAAACATGGTGTCTGAGTGAAACTGTCTAAATGTCAGTTTTTTCAGAGCAGTGTGGAGTACCTTGGACATCGCATCGACCAGGATGGTCTGCACCCCACAAATGAAAAGATAGCAGCCATAAACAAAGCGCCGGAGCCAAAAAATGTCACTGAGCTGAAGTCTTTCTTAGGTCTTCTTAACTATTACAGTCGTTTCCTGCCGAACTCCTCCACCATTCTCCACCCTCTACACACCCTGCTGAGAAAAGAGGCAAAGTGGGTATGGACTTCTGAGTGTGCTAAGGCATTTGAAGATGCAAAGCAGCTATTACAGAAAAATAATGTGTTGGTGCATTACGACACACGTTTGCCACTTCGGATTGCGTGTGATGCGTCACCCTATGGAGTAGGGGCAGTGATTTCTCATGTCATGAAAAATGGAGAGGAACGGCCTGTGGCTTTTGCATCAAGGACATTAACTGAGGCTGAAAGAAAATATGCCCAAATTGAAAAGGAGGCACTTGCCATAATTTTTGGAGTTAAGAAATTCCATAAATACCTATATGGGAGGAAATTCACACTCATTACAGATCACAAACCGCTGTTAACTATTTTGGGACCAAAGTCAGCAGTTCCAACTTTAGCAGCATTAAGGATGCAACGCTGGGCTCTCATTCTTATGGCATACAGTTGTAACGATCAGCCCTATCAGCCGAGTTACAAATAGTTAAAAGGGGTCAGATCTTACTGTGTGAGGTTAAAACAATGTTAAAAGGATGACAAACAAGTGAAATGAAATTAAATAAGTGTATTTACAAGATCACAATGAACTTAAAACAACACATTAAAACTTAAGACTGTTAAAAGAAAGGAATACAAGAAAACCAAACCTAAAACAATCTAAAAGTTCAAGCGTGTTAAAAGTCCAAATGTGCAAAGTGTTCTCCAGTGTATATACAATCCAATGATAGTGTAATCCACAAAAGATGTCTGGAAGGGTAAGTCCACAATGAAAGAAACTCCTCAATCCAGCAGTGAATTGGCTTTAGCATATGCTACCCATGTGCTCTATGCTACTTCCTTTTATAGGGTTACTTCCTGTTTCCTGTCATGTGATCACTCACATGACAGGTAAACCATATCAAAATAAAAGACATACACACAAATTAAAAGTAAGAGATAAAATGGAATAAAATGGCTAAGACTACATGTAAAACCTAGTTAAAACTCAAATATACATAAAATCATAAAAGATATATATTGAGCGGTTAAAACATGCGTCTTGTGTGGCGGTGTCGCGTGGTCCCCCCCCTTGGCTTGCCGCCTCGGGGGGGGGGCTGGTCCTTTCGGGGTGCTGTCGGCCGTTGTCCGTCTTGTGGGTCTCCTCTTGTGCGTGTGCATTGGAGTGTCTTTGTGGGGGATTGGTGCCTGCTGGGCCCTCCCGCGTCGGCGCTGGCTTGCCGGGGGAGTCTGTGGAAATACGTAAGAGAGGTGGGATCCAATACCAGACTGGGCATCCCTGGGTAGATGGCGCCGCTCCTCCCGGGGTCCTGAAGCACCCAGCTCTTCTGGCACGCCGCTCTCCCGGGTATTTCCTCCTTTCCGGCTTCGTGGTCTGATGGTGAGAAGTAGCTGTAGCTGGTGATGAACATTGATGTTGAGGCTGTGAATCTGGTTTGAGGCCGATGACGGCATACTCCTCGTTTTCCACACCACACCCTTGGCAGTTCTTTACAAAGGTCCAGACGTCTTTGCGGATGGTAGGCCACCAGGCCACCTCCAGGATCCTGAGGAGAGTCTTTAGTCGACAGTGATGTTTCTCCTCAGTCCTTGAATGGAGGTGCTGTATCGTCCGTTGGACCAGGGCCTGAGGGATAATGATCTGTATCCTGCCCTGGTCGTTGTCCTTCTGGATCTGACGATACAGCAGGCCCTGGTGGCTCCTCACGCTGATGTTGTTGTTCTGGGATGTGGGTGGAGAGATGGTCAGTTCCTGGAGCATGACGTCATCAACCTGCATGCTGCTGAATGTGTCTCTGGAGAAGGGGAGAATGGAGAAGATGTAGTGGAAATCTGGCCCTGCTGATGTAGTGGCACAGAGTTCTCGGTCAGTGACTCTGTTGAAGATTCGTGAAGTGTTCAAGGTGATGTCAGGAGGAATACCAGGGGAGATCGTGGGTGGTGCTGGGCAGGCAGTTGATGAAGGTGGGGAGACAGCGGCTTCTGGATGCTTCTTTTGTTCCAGTAGCTTTGCCCATTTCTTGTCTCGCCGTTTAAAACAATCAACCACCTCTCTTTCCAGTGTAGCCACGGCATCCTTCACAGATTCCTCCAGCTTACAAAATTTAAAATCCACAGCCTCTCTAAAACACACTTCACGGTTAAGATTACTTTCAACAGAGTCTTTAAAATCCTTCTCCAGTTTTAAAACAATACTTTTAAGATATGAAACTTCAGCACGCAACAATTTACATTCACATTTGTGTAAAACCTGTTCATCATTAAAACCAGCAGATGTTTTAAAAGAAGCAGCATTTACAGAGTTATTCATCATCTTTTAACAATTCTCAACACAGTGTTTACAATCTTAAAAGATCCCCGTACGGGCCACCACTATGTAACGATCAGCCCTATCAGCCGAGTTACAAATAGTTAAAAGGGGTCAGATCTTACTGTGTGAGGTTAAAACAATGTTAAAAGGATGACAAACAAGTGAAATGAAATTAAATAAGTGTATTTACAAGATCACAATGAACTTAAAACAACACATTAAAACTTAAGACTGTTAAAAGAAAGGAATACAAGAAAACCAAACCTAAAACAATCTAAAAGTTCAAGCGTGTTAAAAGTCCAAATGTGCAAAGTGTTCTCCAGTGTATATACAATCCAATGATAGTGTAATCCACAAAAGATGTCTGGAAGGGTAAGTCCACAATGAAAGAAACTCCTCAATCCAGCAGTGAATTAGCTTTAGCATATGCTCCCCATGTGCTCTATGCTACTTCCTTTTATAGGGTTACTTCCTGTTTCCTGTCATGTGATCACTCACATGACAGGTAAACCATATCAAAATAAAAGACATACACACAAATTAAAAGTAAGAGATAAAATGGAATAAAATGGCTAAGACTACATGTAAAACCTAGTTAAAACTCAAATATACATAAAATCATAAAAGATATATATTGAGCGGTTAAAACATGCGTCTTGTGTGGCAGTGTCACACAGTTATGATATTGAGTACAGAAGATCAGCTGATCATGCCAATGCTGATGCTTTGTCTCGCCTACCCAGTGCCTCATTCGACAACACAGGAGAAGAGGGAGGTATTTTCTACTTCTCACATGTGGAAGAACTACCAGTGGATGCAAGGGACATAGAGAGAGCCACTTTAAAAGATCCTACACTGAACAAAGTGTGGAGCTACACAATGAATGGATGGCCAAGTCATGTTCAGGCGGAAGCACTGCGGCCTTATTTCATACGCAGGCAGGAGTTGTCAGTGGAACAAGGTTGCGTTCTTTGGGGCCAGCGAGTCATCATACCCCCAGGCTATCGACAGCGCTTGCTGGAAGACCTGCATCATGTGCACCCAGGTATATGCCGCATGAAAGCTCTCGCTCGCAGTTACATGTGGTGGCCTGGCTGCGATGGGGAAATTGAAGAGCTTGTGAAAAGTTGCTCTATCTGTCAAGCTGTTCAGAAAATGCCAGCAGTTGCACCGCTGCACCACTGGAGATGGCCAGAAAGAGTGTGGCAGAGAATTCATATTGATTTTGCTGAAAAGGACAAGCAGTATTTTCTGGTGGTCATCGATAGTCATTCAAAGTGGTTAGAAGTTTTTCCTATGTCTTCTACCACCTCTCACAACACCATTGAAGTGCTCCGAAGCCTGTTCTCTGCATATGGACTGCCAGAAGAGCTGGTATCAGATAATGGTCCACAGCTGGTGTCGAGGGAGTTTACACAGTTTCTAGAGAGAAACGGTATCAAACACACTGCGGTTCCTGCATATCATCCTGCATCGAATGGAGCTGCAGAGAGGTCAGTGCAGATTTTGAAACGTGCACTTACAAAAGATGTGTTGGAAGTGGAGAAAAAGGGTTCCTTGTCACTCAGTCATAGACTTGCAAATTTCCTGCTCATGTACCGCAGTACACCCCACACAGTGACGGGACGGACACCAGCTGAGTTATTTCTGAAACGCCAAATACGAACCCGTTTCAGTTTGCTAAGGCCCAAGCTTGCCAGACGGATTGAAGAAAAACAAGCCACTCAGAAACTTCATCATGACTGTGGTGGCTCATCTCTTCGCTTCTTTCAGGAAGGGGAAGCGGTCCGCGTCCGAAATTTCAGGGAAGGAGTGGAAAAATGGAATCAGGCAAAAGTACTAAAAAGACTGGGAGCTGTCACATATGTGGTACAAGATGGTCAGAGGCAGCGCACAGTGCATGTTGATCACATGTTGCCGTGGCGAGGGAATGTGGTGACACTTCCACAAAGCTTGCCCTCACCAGTGGTCGAAAATGAGCCGCCAGTAACTATGGACTGTGTTTGTCCAACTGTTTTGCCCAGTGCACCTGTGACGCAAATACCACCTCCTGTTCTCAATAAACCCACTGAACAAGTTGTTGAAGAGTCCTCTCCCACAGTAAATAAAAGCTCTCCTGAGAAACGGCGGTACCCAGAGAGGGTCCGTGTACCACCTAAAAGATTGGATCTATAACTGGCAGAACTTTTGTAGGTAAATGTAAATCTGCAGTGCACATAAGCTGCCAAGAGACATTTTGCTTTTGTTGAAAATAAGAGTTAATATTTTGCTATAGTTTAGAATTAATTGGGGCAAGTGATTTATTTTGGTTGTGAGATTGAAAGGCAAAGTTTGTTATTAAGTTTGCTAATTATTCTAAACTACAGAAAGAAAATGTTCTTGTTTAAAACTAAAAGGGGAGGAATGTAATAGATTGTGTATTGATAGGCTGAGACTGCCACCTTGTGGATCATTATTGTAAAGGCCGTTGTTATGTTAAGTTTGTGAGAAAAACCTTATTGAGCTTTTCCAGCACCTGTAGTGTGAGTCTGTTAAGTAAGAGAGTAAAGACGTGTTTAAGTCGTTCTGCACAGCCTCTTTATTTGTTCCACTCGATATACTACAACCACTAATGAGCACAAGATGGCAGATGACTTCTTCGCCACTATCATTTTGAGTCGTATTTTAAAGGAAGATTTACAAGCAATAGCATGCAATGATTTTACTATAGCCAACTTATTAAATGAAGATCCAAAATTAGGAAGTCAAATGCAGTTTGAGATTTATTAAGAATAGTGTGTTATATAACAGGATATAGAAGAGGCAGATCATTATTTTCACACTCCATCACAGCAGGTGGCGGTATGCACCTTTAAAGTTGGTTCGTAACCCGCCATTAAACCAAAAGAAGAAGATGAAGATTGTAACGTCAGTTGCTGCGTCCGAAAACTCAAGGCAGTGACTCGTTGCCTCGCTGCCTCATAAGGAAATGACTTCGGAGGCATGAAGGTAGCTCAGAGAAAGACTTTCGGACACACTTCAAAGGCAGCGTGTTTGAAATTTAAACAGAGAGCGCCTTTGTGATAACTAATCACATATTTGAAAACTACAATACTAGTTTCTCGCTAGAAATGCAATTAAAATGTGTAAAAAGTGAAAATCTACCTTTATTTACACTAAATTGGTGGTCCAGTCGCGTCCTTGGCCGCCATTTTATTTTTTCGAACTCGGCCGGACTCGACCAATCACATTCTTAATGTACGTCCACGCATAGGTATCTCAGGAGACAGGAAGTAAACCAAACATTGAATTCGGACATGCCTTGATGCCTTGCTGCCTTGGAAAGCTGCCTCAGAAGGCAGCAATTTAGAGTTTTCGGACGCAGCCAGCGTCAGTACCCGATCCGTGCCGCCTGTCCAATCTGTTTTGCGCATGCGCATAATTGTGCGCATGCGCAGAAGCTCAACTTGTTTTACGACAGTTTACGACCCTACCTGATCTGTTCTACGCATGCGCGACAACCGGAGTTTAAAAATAGTGAAGAAATGCGTCATATAAGAACACCGGCGAACATATGGAGGCTAAGGTAAGTGACGGAAATGTTCGTTCAAAGGTTTTTAATGCAGATATACAGGCGTCTTTATGCATAAACAACAAGGTCGCTAAGACATAATATACAGTATTTCATATCATCATGTAGTAGTTAGATAGACTAGCTGGCTGGTTAGGCTTACAATGAAATGCAGTGTGTCCGGTTACCTGAAAACTTCGAGTGTTTAAACTAACATTTATTTGATGGTGTATTGGCCCTGACTAGATTCGTGTGACATGTAGGCTAAACCACAATCCTTGTTGATACCAGAGGTGGACATTACTTAAGTATTTTACTTTCTACATAAAACTAAATGTTTAAGTATTCCTTTTTAATCAGTGTTTTACTTTGGAAAACATACATTCTAAAGTATATTATCATAATTTTTACTCCACTACATTTCGTAATTTCAAGTGTTTGGTTTCCCTACTGAAAATCCAGCTAAAACCAGCATAAGCTGGTAGCTGTTTTTTGCTGGTTTAAGCTGGTCAGGCTGGAAGACAGCTGACCCACCAGCTTTGCCAGGCTGGGAGGACAAGCTTAAACCAGCTACTGCCACCTTAAAGCTTATGCTGGTTTTAGCTGGATTTTCCAGTAGGGGTGTATTTTAATCTCTATCTGTTTATCTTATTTATGTTTATTGTTTCGTCATGTCATCTTTGTTTTAATCCCTTTCATTGTCTGTGCATGTCACATTAAAAATGTGCAATATAAATAAAGTTTATTTAATTTGATTTAGTCTTTCATCATTGTATCTATGTGTTAACATTGTAGCAGCATATGGTGAGTGAAGATATCTTTTTTTTTTAGTCATTCGTATAAAGGACCAACATGGACCAGTAGTTATTTCATGCTGCCCTTCGGCAGTACCTACTAAGTGGGATGTCGATGTCGCGGTTGACTGGAAGAGAGTCATGCGGGTGGCCAACCACTTCGTTGTAGATGGTAAGTTAGTTGAGATAACATTGGACAGACAGACAGACCAATAAATCAATAAATTAATAAATCATCTATTTTTGCAGGAAATCATCTTTTGTATACTATTATTTTCTTTTCAGTGTTTTACATCTGCTCTTGGTTGTTTCCATTTAATGAATCTCGCACTGCATACTATTGTTTGCTTTGTGACGAATTAAATGTTATGTTTGTAGGTTTGTCCATGCTGATGGCTATGCAGCATAGTTGAAGCAGACCTGTCAGAAAACATCTCTAAGGTGCTATGAATCCTATGACTAGTAAGTAGAACCTCAAACTAATACATTGCTGTTCAAAGGTTTAAGGTTGTGGTTTATTTATTTAAAATGCACCCATTTCATTGCTAAAAAACAACGTTATCTTGTGTATTTGGTATAATACAATGTGTTTGCGTGGTTTCTAGTAAAAAAAATATATTTTCCACATACCGTACATTTTTGTAGGTTTAGATTTCCCTCCTTCCTCAAACGCATTGATTTTGTACAGAACTCATTGATTTAAAAAGCTAATTGACCAGCTAATCTGTACATTGTGACGCTCCTTACCATGTTTAAAAAAAATTGCTCGCAATGCTAACAGGAGTTAACTTACAGGCCAAAGTGGGAAGAATTATGATAATGTCGGTCTTGGCTACATCACTAATCCCAGGAAGTAAACTGTTGCCTACAATCCGTGTGTTTGTAGTCCAATAAAAGATATTTACATTGGAGGCAATAACTTGTGTCATCGTTTACTTTGGGGTTTATACCTTTAGCATATCGTTAACATTTACTAATACACACTTACACACCAAAGGAAATGCAAAAAAGTGAATCAGACCATAGTTGCACTTTAACAAAAACAGTTAAACTGTTTTTTAACAAAAACAGTTAAGAGTTTACTCCTAAACTCTAACAGTCTTAATTAAGAAAAACACCTTTTCTAAGCCAAGCATTCACATACACATCTTATGACCTTGTTCTCCAGTGATGAAATAAGAAGTGCACATAAGCTTTTGCTTGAAATAATATGAACCACAGTAATCCTCATCCTTCTAATTTTCCTTTCCTGTTTTTTTCCCCATCAGGATACACATCCTAAAATTACTAGAGGTTACGGAAGCTCCTTTTTGGATCCAGCTTCATTTGTGAAGACTTCAGATGATGCCAACACTCACAGAGGCTTAAGACGATGGCAACAATAGATGGACATACAAAATTGCCAAATATAATATTGTAATTACTGCCCCAAAGCGCAAGTTTGCCGATTTTTAACCCACTTTATATTGTTACAAATACAATAGATGCTAACATTTGAACAGAAAATGTTTCCTCTTTATTCTTGAGTTAATTGTGCTGATTTATTCCCATTTTTTTATCCACAATTCTTTGCCAAAATGATGTTTTGCATCATCCAAATGGTTCATTTTCAAATTACAGACATTGTAACAACACAAAGTGGGTTGAAATTCTGCCAACTTACCCTATAATAATAATAATTGTCTTTTAACTGAACAGGACTTTAAACACATGACTTGTATTAACTTAGAGCTATTGTGAAATTAATATTGTTTTGTTTCCAGAACATTCTCCTCAGTGAGTCACTGTTACCTCAGACTGATTAAGGGATTTTTTGTAACCTTGAAACATGCATTGGTTTTATTATGGTAAAACTGCATATCTTATTTCAAACCAAGGTTTTGTAACCATGGTTCTACTACAGTAACATTATAGTAATGCTGGAGTGAAACTGTGGTAACCATATTATTTTAAATCATGGTAAAGTTTGTGGTTACTAAAATGCACTTCTATATGCTGTTGTAAGAGCATGATTATTTATTATTTATTAATAAACCATGGTTGATTTTATTTTTACTGTGGTTTTACTGCAAATTATGGTAAAAAAAATTATAGATAACTTTTGCATGGGTACAGAAAAAAAAGTGTAAACTGAAAGTCACGTTGGTTAAATGCATCTGATAAATGTAAATGGATTTGTATATTTATTCTGTTTACTGAAAATAATACATTTGCAGTTGCTATTGTATATTGTTTATTATTCTGTTGAAAGACATTTTGGTTAGAGTGATTTAACGATTATGAACCATTAGCCGCTGTATGTTAGCTGGGATGCGGTTTCGGATAATTGCCTTCATTTAAATATGTCTTTAAAAAAAGTCTTCATTTAAATATGTTTAAAAAGAGTCTTTATTAACTACACAAAAGTGTAGCCTACAAAAATACGCTGCCAGTTGTTATGCTTGGCCGTAAAGTGTTTCAACGCATGCGTGGTACCAATCGCACAGTGAAATGATGACGTTTTCTACCACGCAATTATGCGCCTGCGCAAAACAGATTGGACAGGCGGCACGGATCGGGTACTGACAGTCAGCTCCTCGTAAGCATTAGGTAAGTGCTCGCTCACAAGCTTATGAATAATTATATTGCAGCGAATGCGTTACGACAGGCACTGTCATTGTGTGATTAATTAATGATATAGTGATCCAAGCATTACGTCGAGTTTGCCGTAAGCTTACCTCATAGCCATCATAAGCCAGGTACGCTGACGGAAGGGTATGTAACCACACGGAAGAGCCAAAAAGTACTATTGAGGAATACAAACACAAAAGAAGCAGCAGTAACAACAACAGAAAACTGTTTTGTTAGATAAATGGCCTTGGGCAAAAGTCTTTATAACTGTAATCACATAAGTTAGTGGAAACAGTGTCAGGCTTTCCCAGATGGAGATAATATAGTGAGGTAAAATTTTAGCGCTGTTTAAATGAATGCGTTGTGTTTGTTATTCATTTAAAAATATGAACATAAAGTTATGACTCATGACAAACTGGCAAGAGAGTTAATAACACAGATCTGTCCAAATATGAGGGAAACTATATTCCTTTGTAGCCTACTGTGTAGCATTATTAGAGTACGTTGGTCTATATAATTTCCTTGTTGATTTTACATTAATACTATGATTTTACATTTGAATAACCATTGTTTCAAAAATCATAAAAACAAATCTGATTCTAGTTATTACTAATACAAGCAACTTTTTATGGTTTTCTATATGCTTGTCTTTCACAGATTATTTACCTAGTATTTATTCACAAGATTGACCGAAGCTGATTTAGATGACCAAATTATGAACATTGTGACCCACCCTGAGGCTGTAAGAGTGTGCCTGATGAGAGAATGCATACTTTTATAGGACTTAATATACTCAAGAAGACCAAGCGATCCTTATGGGACTGTACATGCAAAGCAATGTACTCCAGACCGCACAACTGGACACATACAAGTACTTTTTAAAAAGCTCATTATTCTTCTTAACTTAAACATGCATGCTTATTCTTTCTGCTATTGTCTGTTTTATTATTATTAAACAGTTTTGTTTAAAATTGTTAAAACATCTTTATCCTTTTTCAGATTATATTTTTGTTAAAGATTTTTATTATCTACATGTCATGTCTGTGTTTATTTCAAGTGCAAACAGTAGAACTGTCACAAATGAATATATCTATGACTTTGCACCTGCACTTAATTTAGACATTTTTAAGCATTTTAGGTCAAAATCAGAGTGTAACTTTTACTTTTCATACTAAATGAAATATTCAGCCCCAAATAGCACTTGATTACAGAAGAGTTTTCACTTGTTAACCTGACCGATACAGCAACCATCACACCAAACATTCCAAAACCTGTTTCATTAGATAGAAACAATCAATGAATTTGGGCAACCAGTGTCTGATTGAATACTATAGCTAAAAGTGTGTCACAGCTTTGTTCTGATCGGTTGTTTCTGTTTATGTGTTTTGTACGCTGTGTGTTTTGTCATTGGTTTGTTTTGACAGGTGGCCATGCACGTACCAGTCATTGTCTTAAGCCCAGGATACACTGCAAGATTTTTGCTCTCCTATAATATCATTACCTTATCACACTGTGCGCCATGGATCATTTAAACTTGGGTACGACAAGCATGTAGACTGTATAATGATGACACCTATTGACTCATAGGTTGTGACGACTGTGACTCCAGTTAAGTGCAATGTCACCAGCATGTGCTTTTGTTAAACAAATACTGGTACGCTGGTCGACATAGGACCACCGAAGAGCCACGATCACAGAAATTGCCACAAATGTTTCACAATGGTAATCTTTCGTTTGGGACCGCCAAAAATCATGCAGTGTATCCCAGGCTATATTCTCCCCTCCGTCTAGTCATCATCTCATTAATTATGAGATGCGCTGTCAGTGCTTTTTCTTTCTGACTCTTCTCTGTTCTCTCCAGATTGTGCCCTGATGCCATCTGCCCCGTTCTCCCAGCCTCATCTTCCCTCTCTATGCCTAGCTTCACATCGGTTGGCTCTTCTTTGGCTCTCTTCATCCCGTCTGCCTGCCTCGCTGCTCTCCCTGATAACATTTCCTGACTGATGCCTTGCACTCTGACTCTTTCTGCAAGGTGCCATTCTCAGCAGTGACTCAATTTAGTGCCATCCTGCTGCTTGGTGAGTCTCTGCATTCTGGAATTGAGATTTTCATTGCCCATTCAATAAACTGTTTTGTGCCTACAGTTGAGTATGTGACTTTTTTTTGACCAAGTGATGTAAGTAAGGTCTCAACTTTATACCTTTTAATATTGATTTCTAGTTACACAGTTGTCTTTATGATGGGCCTAGCATTTGTCTGTATTTCTGTTTCCTATGTCAATACTACCTATTACAATGTTTTTGGTTGAAAACAATTATAGGCCTTTGTTGCCAATGTTTGTTGTTTATGGGTTTTATTAATAATCAAATATTAAATAAGATTCATTTATAACTGAGCAAAAAAATTAATCCTTTTGGAGTTTATATTCCATTATAATTTGCCTAATTCTTACTAGAGTACATGTAATAAAGTTCTGTTTTCTTTATCATTTATGTTTTTACTACAGTACATTCTGATTGTATAAAGTTATAAGACTTAACAGTTTACAGGCTGTGATGTGCATTAGGCCTACATATACTAACATTCCTAGGTCATCCATTTCCCAGGGCAGCACAATAAACTTTACCATTTATGTGTTGCAGGCATTGCACTTCTGAGGTCATCACCATCTTTCTTCAGCCAACCAAAATGATTCTCACCAACCACCCCAGCTCTGCTAAGCTTGATGTTGGAGGTCTGCTGTTTTTGAAGCAGGGGACCACTGTCCATTAAAGGCTTCATAAACCATTTAACAAAATCACATAAGATAGGGTAGTTCATACTCCATGCGATGTGCCATACAATGGAAGGGCCATGTTCCTTATCACATCTGGATACTGCAAAGCTCCTGTCTCCTCAACAATTAACGAACTAATCAATTATTAAATGAAGAAATGCTATGTAAAAGCAAAGATATTTCTTCCTGTGGAATTTGAGTCTTAAATTTAGTAATTACTGTTTTATGGCATAAATAAAAGTTAAATATTATATTATTTTAAAAGCATCTTGTATCTTTTTTCATTCCTAATGTATTCTACTAGTAGTGTGTCAGGCACTTAAACCCTTATGAAAAAAGTAAAGGAAAATAGAGAGCATCATATCAAAACAACTGTTTATTTGCACATGCAACAATAAACTATGGTATACATCTCTGTTTTCATTACAATATTGAAAAGGATGAGTATTTGGAGTCTACAGTACTGCTTGCTCCATCTCCAGCAAAGATAAAAACATCCTAAGAAAAAGGACTCATTCACATAGTATTCCTCTTTTTACAACGTGACACATTTTGCACAGACAACACAGCATCTGGAGGACGTATATGATCCTCACCAGTGTTATTTATTGTTTTTTCCTGTGTGTGTCTAATGATAATAAAAAAAATATAATTGATCAATTATACTTTGAAGGATAAAGCAAAACTACTATATTTACTATAAAGCTATCTAAACCAATAGCAGCTTCATAAGACTTAAGGTGGTTATCAAAGGGACTAACAAACAAATATAATGCATATGGGTTGACCTGTGAAAACATAATGTCCTGTTTTCATTTGTCAGTTACCAGTTAGGCTTTAGAAACATGATAAAGTATTTAAAAATATAGTTTGGAGAAATGTGTGAAAGTGGTCATGAATTTCAAGGGTTGAACGATTATAGTTAACTGTTTAAAAATATGTAGTTGTAGCCTACTAATGCTTTTATAAAATGCTCAAAATATATTTTAGATTACATCCTGTGATATCCAAGCCTTCTTTCTTTCTGTGTTTTCAAAGCTCCACACCAGTAGGTGGTGGTAAAGAAAACCGTGTAGGTACGCGTTAACACGTGATTTACGTGTTAACACGCACTTACGCGTTAACACGTAGTGCGTGTTAACACGTGATTTACGCGTTAACACGTAGTGCGTGTTAACACGTATTTTTAACATGTTTTTGCCCTGTTGGCCTTCCATAAATTTCACACACGGTCGCCACGACGTAAGTTTGGTCATCATATTATGTCGACGTTACGTACACTTACGTTTTTGCGTTAGCTGGGCCACAAAAGGGAAAGTAAACAAACTGAAAGTAATGTGGTCTGCCGACATTTTATGATAATTATGATTTCTACATCAGAGAAACGTTTTTACGATTATTTATAGTAAACATGTATGGTTGATTTGTCTTTAGTGTATTTAAGATGCACGTGCTTTACTGTATTTTTATTTCAGCACTGCTGATGATCGCTGATGGTATGTAATATCTGTTTATCAGAACTTTCACGGATATCTTTCTTTGTCTGTCAGTACGTTGATATTTCAACAACTTTGTTTTTAAATTTAATGTTTTACTCGTTGAGGTTAAAGGTTGCATTGCATTATACTGTCTAACTGAAATGGAGGCAATATGCTATAAAATCAGTATAATGCGATTTACTGTGGTCCGAATTTCTACACTTAACTAGCTTAATGGTTTGTGGGGTAAATGTTACTGTCAGTTCATTCTGGGAAGTTTGTGATTATGAAAAAAAATGCAAAAATTAAGGATAAACCAATGGGACTTAGTCCTCTCATTTACAGTAGCCTCCAGCATTTATCAGACACACCCAGTTCAGTCTCTGTTTATAATCTAATGATTTGAAGCTGGTGTGTGATGGAGACAGATAACATGTGCAATGTTGGGAGCTCCAGGACAGAAGAGAAGAACGGAACTATGAGGTGTACAGTGAAACAATAACAAGTCTTTAGTTAAAGGCGGAGTCCACGATGTTTGAAAGCCAATGTTGATATTTGAAATCACCTAAACAAACACGCCCCTACCCCAATAGAATCTGGACCTTCTGTTGATAGACCCCGCCCCACACATACGCAACCCAGGCAACGATGACGGTTAGTAGACACGCTCCTTACTGTTGATTGGCTATAAGTGTGTTTTGGTAGTCGCTCAAACTGATTTTGCCAAGTGGTTGATGTCCTCAGGACAACACAATGTGTTGACCCAACGACAACAATTTTCTAAATAAAAACAAAAACAACCCCAAAACCCAACCCAAACCAAAAACAAACCCAAAAAAAAGAGGGACAAGATAAATAAAAAACAATGGTCTAGAAACAGCTAATCTTCGTTGTAAGCTTAAACTTGAAACAAACTATAATCTTATTTCTGAAATCTGATTGGTTGATTGAAATGTTGTTCCAGGGTCAACATAATGTTGGCCTGAGGACATCAACCACTTGGCAAAATCAGGAGAGCCTTTGGTAGTCGGCCCGTCTCCTTTTCCAAAGCGTTTTTCAAACACGGAGGCGGAGTCCACGATGTTTGAAAAACGCGTTGGAAAAGGAGACGGGCCGACTACCAAAACACACTTATAGCCAATCAAATCAAATCAAATGCCGGTTTGCGTATGTGTGCGGCGGGTCTGTCAACAGAAGGTCCAGATTCTATTGGGGTAGGGGCGTGTTTGTTTAGGTGATTTCAAATATCAACATTGGCTTTCAAACATCATGGACTCCGCCTTTAAGTTAAATTTGTACAACAACCTTGTGTTATTTAAGCTTTTTGTTTGTTCCACATTTTCACCCACTTTAGGGTTTACAGTGAAGGGTCCTTCAGGTCCTCTGGTTGTTCCTCTGGGAGGTTCAGTGGTTCTGCCCTGTTCTGTTGATTCACTCTTACCCCTGGATGATCTGGAGGTGGATTGGAAAAGACCTGATACAGAGACTCTTGTTCATCTGTATGAAGGTGGAGATATTAGACCAGAGGCTCAACATCAGGATTATCATGATAGAGCTCATTTCTTCACTGAAGACATTAAACATGGAAACTTCTCCCTCCTGTTGAACAATCTGACAGCTGAAGATGAGGGACAATATACATGTAAAGTTCACACTGGACAAGAGTCTAATGAAACTGTGGTGGAAATTAAACATGTTGGTGAGTAAGAATCAGACAAATTCAGGTTAAACATTAAACAAAAAAATGACATTCTATGTTGTGAATCTATTCTATTCTGTTAAATCCTTTCAGAGCGTTTGATTGTGTCAGGATCAAATAAGTCCATATCTGTGTATGCGGGTGAGGACGTAACACTGAGCTGCTCTGTGGACTCTCACATCAAACCTGAAGAGATTGAAGAGGTTTCATGGAAGAAAAGAGATAAAGGCGAACCCATCACAGTTCTGCTCTATCAAAGCAATGAAACTCAATCAGAATCATCAGATGAACAATACAGAGACAGAGTTGAGTTCTTCACTGATGAAATCCACAGAGGAAACTTCTCTCTCAGACTGAAGAGAGTCAGAACTGAAGATAAAGGAGTTTACATCTGTCAAGTGTTTACTGGACGACTTTCAGCAAACACAACTGTGATACTGGAGAGACTGGGTGAGAGTAACAAAGAATGACAGAAATATATTTTGTGTAGGACTGCAGGATTTTAAAACCCAACCGAATGAAGTAATCAATGACAATGTCAATATGGGATAATGGTATTCTATAAGTATCAATGATTAAACATATTAATTCAGTCAAGATGTACATTATGTAACTCGTGTGTGTGTGTGTGTGTGTGTGTGTGTGTGTGTGTGTGTGTGTGTGTGTCTCTTACAGGTTTCTCTGGGTTACACGTATTGGTGTTGATTCTCTGTATTACTGCATGTGTATCTGCTCTTCTGTTCTGCTCTCTCATCTACCACAAATTAAACATCACAGGTATGCCTTGTTGTGATTTAGAAACACAAATGAACTGAAAACACAAATCCGACAGAGTAATATTTTAAATACGATGACTTTAGTTCTTGCCTGTCTGCCACAATTCTTTCATGGCAAACATCTAACACCCATCACTTATGTGTTCACCAATCTTTGGAATAGCATCAAAAACTAAATGTGTACAATTTCTGATTCTGAAGTCAAAAGCAACACTCCAACTCTCTACAATGTTCTGATTCAGAGATCTAGATTATGGGTAAATTCCAATCGGAAATTATCATCCCAATAGACCGTTTCAGCAATAACAACATAAACAAGTGGTTGCACGTAGCTTCCGGTAAACTCTGCTAAGAATAAATAACAATAAACGTAGTTTATTTATATAACACGCAAAAACACAACACATAGATTACATAGGAAACCAAAACATTTGTTATTTTCGACGAGGCATTTGTTCAAGAGATCAGTTTAGCAACTAGTCAGACCATTAAAAAAAACGAAACCGGAAGTAAAGTTCGGATCCAGACGTGTATCACGTGCTTCCAATGAAACCGTCTATACCCTATTGCCTTTGAAGGTCAGGGATCTTAATGTGTAAACTCTAGAGGAAGTTGGGCAATAAAGTTGATTCTGGACTTCATAATTTACAAAAGTTTGGGTGTTGATGTTTAAAATCAGCTTCAATGGTTTAGAAAGTGAATTTTTGTTTAGTGTTTTTATTTAGGATGGCAGGTTAAGTGTAGCCTGGTCCAACCAGACTCTCGTACGTTCATTTCATTTGTACAGAGAGTCTGGCCACAGTCCATTGCAAAGTGTTTCTTCCGTTAAGGAGGGACTCTGTTGAAGTTTAAAACTATTGTATCTGCCCAGAGTCACTCAGGATCTGCCATAACCAATCGCTAACATGTGGTCGTGACGTATATCATGCACCGAAACCGGCCGGAAACAACAAGTCAGAATAATCAGACAAACAAAACTTAGCAAACCTGGTTCTTGCTCCGGCTTTAACTTCTGTATATTCGACAGTTTTGCAACAACGGACCGAATAGCTTTTCTCACGTCTTTCTTCGCTGCCATTACTGAACTACAACTCAAACTGACGCATGACCTCAACGACATCGTTCTTAGCCACCCCCATCTGTTCGCTGATTGATGAAAACGAAACCCTACAGAGCAGTCCCAGACGTAGTACTGAAGAAGCAAAATGAAAATTAAGCGGAAGCACGTAGGAGGGCGGAGCCAGGCTAGGTTAAGTGGTCATAAAAATGATCTTAGTTGCATTGTAGGGTTTGTTTGTGAAGTTTACCCTTTAGATTTTTATTATGTTTGGGTGTTTTTAAGTGGCGTATGGTGCCTTTTTTCTGAGGTGGTAAAAGACAAAACATGTGTTCGGGGTGTCGTGTGTGATGTCAAAATATTTGTTCAGTGCATCATGGGAACCTACGTGCATCACGTGTCATATCAAAATACGTGCCTGCTGCATACATGTGCAAAGGGTTCATGATAAAAGAGTCACGTCTCGCAAGACATTAGGTGTGTTCGATCGGCAGCTGACTTGAAGCAGTGCATGCCGGTTCATGATTTTGTCCGACTTCAGCTGGCGCTGACGGCATGTGACTGTGGCGTATAGTATAAAAGTACTGCCAGAGCGTTTCGAGAGCGGCCGCATGGAATTCTGATGACAACACGGCTCTTTGTGATTGGTTGCCTCACTGATGACAATGATCACGTGCGTTTCGTGTTTAATCCAACCTTCAGTTTCACTAATAAATTCCTGTTTTCATAACAGGTAAAACTCATATACCTGAATATTTTATAGGGTGTCATGTAATAAAGTAAAAGTGAAAAGAAGCGAAAGACCAATCTCTACACTGCAAAAAATGACTTTCTTACTTAGTATTTTTGTCTTGTTTTCAGTAGAAATATCTAAAAAATCCTAAATCAAGATGTATTTTCTTGATGAGCAAAATGACCTAAGAAAATAATACTAGTTTTTAGACAAAATTTTTTAATTCATTTAATTCATTTTTAATTTAAGTGAATTTATGCTTAAAACAAGCAAAAATATCTGCCAATGGGGTGAGAAAATTTTACTTGAATTAAGTGTTTAAGAAAAAAGAAATCTTATTTCACAATTTTTTTCTCACCCCATTGGCAGATAATTTTGCTTGTTTTAAGGACAATTTCACTTAAATTGTATATTATTTGTCTTAAAACTAGACTTATTTACTTAGGTCGTTTTGCTCATCAAGAAAAAACACCTTAATTTAAGAATTTTTAGAAATTTCTATTGAAAACAAGACAAAAATACTAGGTAAGAAAGTCATTTTTTGCAGTGTATTGGTATTTTAATAATCTAGGCTTATGTTTTCGTTATTTACGCGCATTTTACTGTTGAAACGGCAAAAGATTTTTTTTACAAATTCACTTCATTCATGATGAGAAAACACGGCACACACGTCACTACGCATTGCAGCAGGTGTCCGATTTGACGGCTCCATCTTCAACTCTGTAAGGAGGTCCAAATTTGGCCCCGTCCATCCGTTTGGCCCAACGACGGAATCCAAACGAAGGGTTATAGCGCGTTCGGTCTTTTCCGGCGCTTATAAAGACAAATTAACGTTACGCAACTTTACATCTGACTCCAAGGATATAAAACGTATTGTAATATGAATCAAATTGATATAAATATAGAATTTGGATAAACGTTTGATCATTCTATTTAACTCATCGTTATATTGACTCGTTCAAGTGGATCTCAATTGTCGCTTAGAATCCTTGCATCAGCTGCTGCAGGTTCACGATCACAAACTCGACCATACAACTAATCAAGAGTTAAGAAGTTCGTCAGACCTTATAATTAAAGGCAGTCGATTCGTCGATGCTTAACCCTGTAGTTAAAATTAAGTGGTTCGTCAGACCAAAGGCAGACGATACGCCAAACTTAACCCTATTAAGATTAAGTGGTTCGTCAGACCAAAATAGTAAAAGGCAGACGATACGCCAAACTTAACCCTATTAAGAGTAAGTGGTTCGTCAGACCAACATAGTAAAAGGCAGACGATACGCCAAACTTACCCTATTAAGAGTAAGTGGTTCGTCAGACCAAAATAATAAAAGGCAGACGATACGCCAAACTTACCCTATTAAGAGTAAGTGGTTCGTCAGACCAATATAGTAAAAGGCAGACGATACGCCGAACTTACCCTATTAAGAGTAAGTGGTTCGTCAGACCAAAATAATAAAAGGCAGACGATACGCCTACTTAATCCTGGCCGTAGACTTGCGGTAACAAAGGATACATCAATTTACTTGTAGTCAATAATTCAGAGTAAGGCAGAATAAATGCAAACGTAACAATTTATTAACCAGGTAGGTAAAACATAATTCAGAAGCCAATTTACATTCCAATTCAAATACGAAACAAACGAAAAACCGTTGCATACCTGGTAAGGAGATGAAGATCTGGTTACAGATTCCTCAAAATAAAATAAAAAGAAACATGATGCTGTATCAAAGATACAGCATCATGGGGGTGCATTTCTAGATATCGAAAGTCCCGTCTAAATCTTCTACACATCTCCTTAAATAACCAGAGAACAAAACATATAGGAATTTGGTACTGATTGGTTGTTGTAAAACTAAGGGCTGTCCTTAATTTGTATACAGTGGGTGATTGGCTTATGCTTAGAATGGGAGTTGTCTATCAACATTGAATGAAGTTTCACATACTTTAACTTGAATTCTGTTGTTACATGAGTGAGACCATTGTAACCACTTGCAATGAGACATTTCAATAGAAAAGAGCTACCCTTGATTGTCAAACATCACATATCCATACAAATGGTAAATCTGCAGACAGATAGATACTCTTGATTGTCAAATATCACATCTCCATACAAATGGTAAATCTGCAGACAGATAGATACTCTTGATTGTCAAATATCACAACTCCATACAAATGGTAGATGAGAGAATAAGAATACAAATGTAGACACCCTAAAGGTGTGTCTTGAAACCCAAATGTGTCGGGAGTCCACTGTGAATCGTAGAGAGTTGCCTTCTCAGGCACTCACTTTGCCCCCATGCAGTGTCCTTTGGGGAGGTGCTATATTTATTCAGGAAAATTATCTTACAGCTCCGCCGCTTGATCATATCGGAGAACATAACAGTTCCGATGGGATCAACATACAGTAAGATGTTAGCTCTTGGTGGTGTCCAATCTCTGTAGTGTTCGTAGTGTTCAAGTTCAGTGTGTCAACCAAGGCCTGTGTGCTTTGTTCAATGAATGGCCCATTCTTTTGCGAAAAACCACCTGTTCTTAGACGTTCTGTCCCTTTGAAGAAAGTTGTCACCTCTGAACGGTGATCTCCTCTGATTTCAGACATCGTCAGGTGGGGATCATGTCATTGACAATACATCACTGTGTGAAACACCTGCACATTCTTAAGGACCATTCATTGATTGAACATTGATCAATACTGATAGACTCAGCAACATTATCAAGAGATTCATAGGGCAAACCATAAATATAATAAATAAAAAACATAGCACATGATACCTTGATGTTAAAAGTGCAAGTGGTACGGTCTCACCAGGTCAAAGATATTTGATCTATAAAATTACCATTGTTCTTTCCCACTGTTGTATTTGGAGTTTAGTTGAATTTAAATGTACTTGGTCTCTGGATATTGAAGAAGATGCAAAAGATCAGGTTAAAACAAGGCATAACATTGAGGTATGCATATTATAAAAATAAAACCCAGATAATGAAATGTTAAAATAACCTTGAGATATGCATGTTACAGATTGTATGAAGATAAAACCCAGAAATTGTTAAAATGATCTTCAGGTACGCATATTATAGATTGTATAAAATAAAACCCAGAAATTGTTAAAATGATCTTCAGGTATGCATATTATAGATTGTATAAAATAAAACCCAGAAAATGTAAAAATAACCTTCTTCAGGTATGCATATATTGGGTCATGTGGAAAAATAAAACCAGAAGGTGTTAAAATAAACTTTTGGTTATGCATACTATAGAGTGTATCAATTAACGTGATAGTAAAATATTGCTACAATAGATTTAGGTATGGGAATGGTAGCCCATATATAATAATAATAATAATAATAATAACAATAATAATAGGCAAATAATTGTGTAATCGTTCCATACACACATCTATCATGAATGTTTCGAGGGAATTCTGAATTCTCTTAGTATAAGCACCTTGTAGGCCTAAGATTAATTTAAGAATATGTTCAGGACATGTTGGGTCCATGAGCACAATTGAAGATTTAGAATCTCAGATTTCAATGTGTTTGCATGTATAAGTAGGTGTACGAGTGTAGAGATATGTGAATACTTATATAGGTGTGTATGTGATATGTTGGCTAAGTCACATTTGATATTAGGAGTTGAGATGTAAATGGTTTGATTGATTCTTGAAAATTGTTTGTGCTGTTGTTTAGTGATAAATTGAGGATCAGGGCGCCACTGGTCCTCACTTATGACAACAACAGTAAGATTATTGATTTGAGATTAAGACAGTAAGTTTGTTATTGCAATTAAAAACATAATTATCAAAGTGTGACTTTGCCATGTAAGTTTCTTATGAGTGTTGTAGTTTTGTTAATATGGGTGCGAATGATATCACTTTAGCATATGTGTTAGATTAGATGGCTCTGTTGGTGTAACAGGAGAATGTTGGTTTTAAGTGTAGTGTTCAGTTTGGAATATGTTGTGTGGTGTGTGTTGATAAACATGATAGTTTTAAATGTCTTACATACAGAGCAAATCAAATGTCAAAAATAATAGTATTAAACTTAGAAAATTGCTCTTTATCAAGATTTCAGTAGACATTAAACTGATCAAACTTCTGAAAAGAAAACCCAAAACAGATGCTTAAATTCAGACAGTTTGAAATAATGACTAATTCTTGGTAAGTGAGTGTTTGCTATGTGATTTAATTTAACTGAGGCTATGTGTGAATACCATGCTGCAACAAAGGTGAGGAGGATAAATTGTGATGCAAATTTAGTCCTGTTGTTAAAACAGGGAGCCAGTTCGATATTATCGGTATGAGGTTGTAATCTGGCTCAATAAGTCTTCCAACACCAGTGTTTTTAGTTAGGAAACATGGTAAAAGTGCTACTGGATCCTGTTGTGATGTAAAACATTTTCATTAATGCAATTATATAACACAATGTAGCCACATGGCATTTTTGTGCTCCTCTTTAGGGTCTGACTGCAGCTATACAAGGAATAGCAGAGTTTACCACATAGGAGACAAATCCTTCAACATAGAAACACATACGAAACAAACAACTAGAATGTGTTCTATAGAAATATCAATGCCTTACGATCAATTACAATCAGAAAATGTAAACGGATCACTGCAATGAGAATGTTAAACACATGCTAACTGGCTGTTAAGCCACACAAGCATGTGCCCAATCTGTATTGGATTAAAAATGGGTTAGTGATTTCCAGTTAAATGGGTTTGGTTTACTATCACAAGTGTCATGTAATCTTTAAGTGTTAAAACATGGCAACATGTGACAGCACATTCCGCCCTTTTGACACTGCATAGTGGACCAATTCTGTGGGTTTGGCCTGTGCAAGTTAGTACATTTAATGCACCACGTTTTACCATCTGAGGCCTGTTTGGCCATTATAATATAATGTATATTGCAACTTGATCACAATATAGATTATATTACATTAAAATAGTATTAATTAAAAATACTTTCATTACTGATCTCTTTTAAGGAACACCAGGCTGGTGTTTGTAATTTGCAAGATGTTACTTTATCAATGTATTTGAATGTGAAAAGGTGTCAGCCCTGGACAGACTGGTGTGAGGCACAGACGTTTATTGGTTCATGCTAATGTATTCCTACAACAGTTTCAAGACTAAGAATTGTGTGGCCTTTCACATCTCTATAAAGCTGTATAAAACTGTCTTTAAACAATATTCACAGACTCATAGGGAAAGACTAAGCCAAGAACTTTTAACAGTCCTGGTGTTTATCAAGTTCTTAAAGAACACTGAGATTGATTAACAGAAGGAAAAATATGGTTACAGACAATGTCTCTCTTAAAAGAATGTTCTCTCTTGGGAACAATGGATAGCCCGTTATCTGAGTGGGGGGTAAGCCCTTTCATCTCAGTTGGGTGTCTCACAGTGAGAGATAAGACCATTTGTGTTGGCCTGGGACAACATTATATTTTCCTGCAACAATTTTAGGTTTTGCTTAATTGTATCTCATCAATGGAGAAATACTACATTGAATTAGAAGTTTGTAATTGTAATATGACTTACTGATTCCATTCTATCCTCATTCAATCCAGAGTGATCTTTTAGAAGACTCACTCACAACAAGCAATCTTTACTAGTTTTAAATCATCTCCCTATTGCTTAATGTCCACCATTCAGTTACATTTCTCTATGCGTTGGGGATTTTTAAATCCAACAACGCTGCCTTCAATCATTCATACATTTCCTTCATTCTCCAGCTTGATTACAATATTACCTTAATTCATCAAATATAGATTGTACACTGGTGTTTGCAGCATTTAAAAACCTTACTATCTGTGTGCTTCTCACATTTCAATTGTCCAAGTCCTCCTTTCACATGCAAACACATTCATTGCATTGTAGTTTAAATCATCCAACATCATTTTTCAATTGTTGAAAGTTATTTTGGCACTCTTTCCAGGTTGTGCATTTACTGTCACAACATAAACAATTGTGTAGAATTTGGTGATTTAAATTTAGATTCTAGATGTTTTCCTTGTTTGGGGATCAGAGCAAATTTTGGATGATTTAACTCCAATTTAAGACAATCTTTTGTTTTCCGTAGGCATGTTAACAAAAGATCTTAACAGGGCAAAGCAATTCATTCTTCATTTAACATCACACAGCATTTCCTAATAATGTGGTTTCATTTCATTCTTAAAGGCCCCACCGGATTTGATTTCCAGTCTAACATTAGGTATATTTACAACCTATTTCATAAATGTGGGATGTTTAAAACATTCCCTTAAACATTTTTAAAAGGCAAAGAAAAGATTGACTTACCACATCAGCTGAAGAAATAGAAGAAGATCAAACCTTTAGCTCCATGAAAAGACTCTTATTCTCCAGGGATCGAATCAGTCGTACTTTGTACATTTTGATAAGATTTTCTCACTGGTTGAATATCACGTCCCGGGAATCACCACTTTGTAAGGAGGTCCAATTTTGGCCCCGTCCATCCGTTTGGCCCAACGACGGAATCCAAACGAAGGGTTATAGCGCGTTCGGTCTTTTCCGGCGCTTATAAAGACAAATTAACGTTACGCAACTTTACACCTGACTCCAAAGATATAAAACGTATTGTAATATGAATCAAATTGATATAAATATAGAATTTGGATAAACGTTTGATCATTCTATTTAACTCATCGTTATATTGACTCGTTCAAGTGGATCTCAATTGTCGCTTAGAATCCTTGCATCAGCTGCTGCAGGTTCACAATCACAAGCTCGACCATACAACTAATCAAGAGTTAAGAAGTTCGTCAGACCTTATAATTAAAGGCAGTCGATTCGTCGATGCTTAACCCTGTAGTTAAAATTAAGTGGTTCGTCAGACCAAAGGCAGACGATACGCCAAACTTAACCCTATTAAGAGTAAGTGGTTCGTCAGACCAAAATAGTAAAAGGCAGACGATACGCCAAACTTAACCCTATTAAGAGTAAGTGGTTCGTCAGACCAACATAGTAAAAGGCAGACGATACGCCAAACTTACCCTATTAAGAGTAAGTGGTTCGTCAGACCAAAATAATAAAAGGCAGACGATACGCCAAACTTACCCTATTAAGAGTAAGTGGTTCGTCAGACCAATATAGTAAAAGGCAGACGATACGCCGAACTTACCCTATTAAGAGTAAGTGGTTCGTCAGACCAAAATAATAAAAGGCAGACGATACGCCTACTTAATCCTGGCCGTAGACTTGCGGTAACAAAGGATACATCAATTTACTTGTAGTCAATAATTCAGAGTAAGGCAGAATAAATGCAAACGTAACAATTTATTAACCAGGTAGGTAAAACATAATTCAGAAGCCAATTTACATTCCAATTCAAATACGAAACAAACGAAAAACCGTTGCATACCTGGTAAGGAGATGAAGATCTGGTTACAGATTCCTCAAAATAAAATAAAAAGAAACATGATGCTGTATCAAAGATACAGCATCATGGGGGTGCATTTCTAGATATCGAAAGTCCCGTCTAAATCTTCTACACATCTCCTTAAATAACCAGAGAACAAAACATATAGGAATTTGGTACTGATTGGTTGTTGTAAAACTAAGGGCTGTCCTTAATTTGTATACAGTGGGTGATTGGCTTATGCTTAGAATGGGAGTTGTCTATCAACATTGAATGAAGTTTCACATACTTTAACTTGAATTCTGTTGTTACATGAGTGAGACCATTGTAACCACTTGCAATGAGACATTTCAATAGAAAAGAGCTACCCTTGATTGTCAAACATCACATATCCATACAAATGGTAAATCTGCAGACAGATAGATACTCTTGATTGTCAAATATCACATCTCCATACAAATGGTAAATCTGCAGACAGATAGATACTCTTGATTGTCAAATATCACAACTCCATACAAATGGTAGATGAGAGAATAAGAATACAAATGTAGACACCCTAAAGGTGTGTCTTGAAACCCAAATGTGTCGGGAGTCCACTGTGAATCGTAGAGAGTTGCCTTCTCAGGCACTCACTTTGCCCCCATGCAGTGTCCTTTGGGGAGGTGCTATATTTATTCAGGAAAATTATCTTACAGCTCCGCCGCTTGATCATATCGGAGAACATAACAGTTCCGATGGGATCAACATACAGTAAGATGTTAGCTCTTGGTGGTGTCCAATCTCTGTAGTGTTCGTAGTGTTCAAGTTCAGTGTGTCAACCAAGGCCTGTGTGCTTTGTTCAATGAATGGCCCATTCTTTTGCGAAAAACCACCTGTTCTTAGACGTTCTGTCCCTTTGAAGAAAGTTGTCACCTCTGAACGGTGATCTCCTCTGATTTCAGACATCGTCAGGTGGGGATCATGTCATTGACAATACATCACTGTGTGAAACACCTGCACATTCTTAAGGACCATTCATTGATTGAACATTGATCAATACTGATAGACTCAGCAACATTATCAAGAGATTCATAGGGCAAACCATAAATATAATAAATAAAAAACATAGCACATGATACCTTGATGTTAAAAGTGCAAGTGGTACGGTCTCACCAGGTCAAAGATATTTGATCTATAAAATTACCATTGTTCTTTCCCACTGTTGTATTTGGAGTTTAGTTGAATTTAAATGTACTTGGTCTCTGGATATTGAAGAAGATGCAAAAGATCAGGTTAAAACAAGGCATAACATTGAGGTATGCATATTATAAAAATAAAACCCAGATAATGAAATGTTAAAATAACCTTGAGATATGCATGTTACAGATTGTATGAAGATAAAACCCAGAAATTGTTAAAATGATCTTCAGGTACGCATATTATAGATTGTATAAAATAAAACCCAGAAATTGTTAAAATGATCTTCAGGTATGCATATTATAGATTGTATAAAATAAAACCCAGAAAATGTAAAAATAACCTTCTTCAGGTATGCATATATTGGGTCATGTGGAAAAATAAAACCAGAAGGTGTTAAAATAAACTTTTGGTTATGCATACTATAGAGTGTATCAATTAACGTGATAGTAAAATATTGCTACAATAGATTTAGGTATGGGAATGGTAGCCCATATATAATAATAATAATAATAATAATAACAATAATAATAGGCAAATAATTGTGTAATCGTTCCATACACACATCTATCATGAATGTTTCGAGGGAATTCTGAATTCTCTTAGTATAAGCACCTTGTAGGCCTAAGATTAATTTAAGAATATGTTCAGGACATGTTGGGTCCATGAGCACAATTGAAGATTTAGAATCTCAGATTTCAATGTGTTTGCATGTATAAGTAGGTGTACGAGTGTAGAGATATGTGAATACTTATATAGGTGTGTATGTGATATGTTGGCTAAGTCACATTTGATATTAGGAGTTGAGATGTAAATGGTTTGATTGATTCTTGAAAATTGTTTGTGCTGTTGTTTAGTGATAAATTGAGGATCAGGGCGCCACTGGTCCTCACTTATGACAACAACAGTAAGATTATTGATTTGAGATTAAGACAGTAAGTTTGTTATTGCAATTAAAAACATAATTATCAAAGTGTGACTTTGCCATGTAAGTTTCTTATGAGTGTTGTAGTTTTGTTAATATGGGTGCGAATGATATCACTTTAGCATATGTGTTAGATTAGATGGCTCTGTTGGTGTAACAGGAGAATGTTGGTTTTAAGTGTAGTGTTCAGTTTGGAATATGTTGTGTGGTGTGTGTTGATAAACATGATAGTTTTAAATGTCTTACATACAGAGCAAATCAAATGTCAAAAATAATAGTATTAAACTTAGAAAATTGCTCTTTATCAAGATTTCAGTAGACATTAAACTGATCAAACTTCTGAAAAGAAAACCCAAAACAGATGCTTAAATTCAGACAGTTTGAAATAATGACTAATTCTTGGTAAGTGAGTGTTTGCTATGTGATTTAATTTAACTGAGGCTATGTGTGAATACCATGCTGCAACAAAGGTGAGGAGGATAAATTGTGATGCAAATTTAGTCCTGTTGTTAAAACAGGGAGCCAGTTCGATATTATCGGTATGAGGTTGTAATCTGGCTCAATAAGTCTTCCAACACCAGTGTTTTTAGTTAGGAAACATGGTAAAAGTGCTACTGGATCCTGTTGTGATGTAAAACATTTTCATTAATGCAATTATATAACACAATGTAGCCACATGGCATTTTTGTGCTCCTCTTTAGGGTCTGACTGCAGCTATACAAGGAATAGCAGAGTTTACCACATAGGAGACAAATCCTTCAACATAGAAACACATACGAAACAAACAACTAGAATGTGTTCTATAGAAATATCAATGCCTTACGATCAATTACAATCAGAAAATGTAAACGGATCACTGCAATGAGAATGTTAAACACATGCTAACTGGCTGTTAAGCCACACAAGCATGTGCCCAATCTGTATTGGATTAAAAATGGGTTAGTGATTTCCAGTTAAATGGGTTTGGTTTACTATCACAAGTGTCATGTAATATTTAAGTGTTAAAACATGGCAACATGTGACAGCACATTCCGCCCTTTTGACACTGCATAGTGGACCAATTCTGTGGGTTTGGCCTGTGCAAGTTAGTACATTTAATGCACCACGTTTTACCATCTGAGGCCTGTTTGGCCATTATAATATAATGTATATTGCAACTTGATCACAATATAGATTATATTACATTAAAATAGTATTAATTAAAAATACTTTCATTACTGATCTCTTTTAAGGAACACCAGGCTGGTGTTTGTAATTTGCAAGATGTTACTTTATCAATGTATTTGAATGTGAAAAGGTGTCAGCCCTGGACAGACTGGTGTGAGGCACAGACGTTTATTGGTTCATGCTAATGTATTCCTACAACAGTTTCAAGACTAAGAATTGTGTGGCCTTTCACATCTCTATAAAGCTGTATAAAACTGTCTTTAAACAATATTCACAGACTCATAGGGAAAGACTAAGCCAAGAACTTTTAACAGTCCTGGTGTTTATCAAGTTCTTAAAGAACACTGAGATTGATTAACAGAAGGAAAAATATGGTTACAGACAATGTCTCTCTTAAAAGAATGTTCTCTCTTGGGAACAATGGATAGCCCGTTATCTGAGTGGGGGGTAAGCCCTTTCATCTCAGTTGGGTGTCTCACAGTGAGAGATAAGACCATTTGTGTTGGCCTGGGACAACATTATATTTTCCTGCAACAATTTTAGGTTTTGCTTAATTGTATCTCATCAATGGAGAAATACTACATTGAATTAGAAGTTTGTAATTGTAATATGACTTACTGATTCCATTCTATCCTCATTCAATCCAGAGTGATCTTTTAGAAGACTCACTCACAACAAGCAATCTTTACTAGTTTTAAATCATCTCCCTATTGCTTAATGTCCACCATTCAGTTACATTTCTCTATGCGTTGGGGATTTTTAAATCCAACAACGCTGCCTTCAATCATTCATACATTTCCTTCATTCTCCAGCTTGATTACAATATTACCTTAATTCATCAAATATAGATTGTACACTGGTGTTTGCAGCATTTAAAAACCTTACTATCTGTGTGCTTCTCACATTTCAATTGTCCAAGTCCTCCTTTCACATGCAAACACATTCATTGCATTGTAGTTTAAATCATCCAACATCATTTTTCAATTGTTGAAAGTTATTTTGGCACTCTTTCCAGGTTGTGCATTTACTGTCACAACATAAACAATTGTGTAGAATTTGGTGATTTAAATTTAGATTCTAGATGTTTTCCTTGTTTGAGGATCAGAGCAAATTTTGGATGATTTAACTCCAATTTAAGACAATCTTTTGTTTTCCGTAGGCATGTTAACAAAAGATCTTAACAGAGCAAAGCAATTCATTCTTCATTTAACATCACACAGCATTTCCTAATAATGTGGTTTCATTTCATTCTTAAAGGCCCCACCGGATTTGATTTCCAGTCTAACATTAGGTATATTTACAACCTATTTCATAAATGTGGGATGTTTAAAACATTCCCTTAAACATTTTTAAAAGGCAAAGAAAAGATTGACTTACCACATCAGCTGAAGAAATAGAAGAAGATCAAACCTTTAGCTCCATGAAAAGACTCTTATTCTCCAGGGATCGAATCAGTCGTACTTTGTACATTTTGATAAGATTTTCTCACTGGTTGAATATCACGTCCCGGGAATCACCACTTTGTAAGGAGGTCCAATTTTGGCCCCGTCCATCCGTTTGGCCCAACGACGGAATCCAAACGAAGGGTTATAGCGCGTTCGGTCTTTTCCGGCGCTTATAAAGACAAATTAACGTTACGCAACTTTACACCTGACTCCAAAGATATAAAACGTATTGTAATATGAATCAAATTGATATAAATATAGAATTTGGATAAATGTTTGATCATTCTATTTAACTCATCGTTATATTAACTCGTTCAAGTGGATCTCAATTGGTCGCTTAGAATCCTTGCATCAGCTGCTGCAGGTTCACGATCACAAACTCGACCATACAACTAATCAAGAGTTAAGAAGTTCGTCAGACCTTATAATTAAAGGCAGTCGATTCGTCGATGCTTAACCCTGTAGTTAAAATTAAGTGGTTCGTCAGACCAAAAAATAAAAGGCAGACGATACGCCAAACTTAACCCTATTAAGAGTAAGTGGTTCGTCAGACCAAAATAGTAAAAGGCAGACGATACGCCAAACTTAACCCTATTAAGAGTAAGTGGTTCGTCAGACCAACATAGTAAAAGGCAGACGATACGCCAAACTTACCCTATTAAGAGTAAGTGGTTCGTCAGACCAAAATAATAAAAGGCAGACGATACGCCAAACTTACCCTATTAAGAGTAAGTGGTTCGTCAGACCAATATAGTAAAAGGCAGACGATACGCCGAACTTACCCTATTAAGAGTAAGTGGTTCGTCAGACCAAAATAATAAAAGGCAGACGATACGCCTACTTAATCCTGGCCGTAGACTTGCGGTAACAAAGGATACATCAATTTACTTGTAGTCAATAATTCAGAGTAAGGCAGAATAAATGCAAACGTAACAATTTATTAACCAGGTAGGTAAAACATAATTCAGAAGCCAATTTACATTCCAATTCAAATACGAAACAAACGAAAAACCGTTGCATACCTGGTAAGGAGATGAAGATCTGGTTACAGATTCCTCAAAATAAAATAAAAAGAAACATGATGCTGTATCAAAGATACAGCATCATGGGGGTGCATTTCTAGATATCGAAAGTCCCGTCTAAATCTTCTACACATCTCCTTAAATAACCAGAGAACAAAACATATAGGAATTTGGTACTGATTGGTTGTTGTAAAACTAAGGGCTGTCCTTAATTTGTATACAGTGGGTGATTGGCTTATGCTTAGAATGGGAGTTGTCTATCAACATTGAATGAAGTTTCACATACTTTAACTTGAATTCTGTTGTTACATGAGTGAGACCATTGTAACCACTTGCAATGAGACATTTCAATAGAAAAGAGCTACCCTTGATTGTCAAACATCACATATCCATACAAATGGTAAATCTGCAGACAGATAGATACTCTTGATTGTCAAATATCACATCTCCATACAAATGGTAAATCTGCAGACAGATAGATACTCTTGATTGTCAAATATCACAACTCCATACAAA